>NC_043983.1:28681789-28989289 GCF_902150065.1 Myripristis murdjan | reverse complement strand
CATATATAAAACAACAAGTTGTTTTTATAATAAATACAGTTTTGCCTGACAGATATTCATGAGAGCAAAGGAGGAAGCAGTCGCAGTGCGTGGTTACATACATGTCATCTACCTGAACAACAAATATAAAATACAGCTGTTAGTTCCATGGTTGTTATTGCTGTGTGTAGTGGTGTTGGTAGGTTGTTTATTGCTTATTTGGATCCCAGTTGCATGGCAGCGACTTCTTCTGGTCCACTTTAACATATATTTAAAGGCTGTGTAAGCTGTACATGATATAATACAATTAAAGCCAAAACCCATTAATTGAATTGGGCTGAGTGTCTATTTACTGCAAATACGGCTGCATGCATGCCATTATGGAATTCGCCCTGGAGCAAAAACGCGGAGGTCCTTGTTGTGGATAGCCATTTTCCTGAGTTGATGCGTTGTGTTGTGGCAGCTGGATCTTAACAAGTCGGGAATTCTGGGCTCAGAGTCGAAATGAATGCAGCATAAAATCCCTCCAGTCGGGCTAGTTTGCAGCATTTGAGCTGACAAAACTCTGGCAATGCCTCCACACTGCAGGTTTACCTTATTTGAATCAGAAAACAATTAGGGTCCAGTGGTGTGAACATTCTGCCTGTGAGGACTTACATGTGATTTAGTCTCAAACAATAAAAGACGGGCATGTCAAGCTGCTGCATGTGAGAGATCCGGGCGGCAGTGTGTTCACGTCTTGTGCGTTACCATCCTTATGTAAAATTTGGCCGGGGGTCTGCAGGATGTTCTGGCTCAGTCCAGGAAATTTGTACGAGCTGAAACCATTTCTTTTTACTTTTGATCCACTAAAAATATGATTAAAAAATCATCAGCATTACTAGATTGTAATCATATAACTACTTTTTGTTATTTTTTTTCTCGTAGTGTTTGTATAGTGCATAGTGTGGCACAGTGTTGAAAAATCTACTTCTTGACATGAATGGAAATGCAAATGGAAATTGTTGGAGGCTGCCAAGTCAAATAAGGACATCATAACTGTAGACAAGTTACATTACCGTCACAAGAATGATTTTTTTCATTGTACATCAGTGGCACTGAAAGTACATTTTCTTCATGTGTCTTCAGTTCATGTTTTGTATGCATAAAAGTAGTGAGTGCCTGTGTTCAGATAAAACTGGTGCAGTAAAATGAAATATATTTACTTTTAAAGCATTAAACCAATTGCTTCGACCATATAAATATTGTGTATGCCCACATATTTTAAGAGTTACATTTGTAAATGGAAAATAAGCTTTTAAGAACTTTCTTAACCCTTAAATGTGAAATATAATTCTGTTTTACTCACAAATAAACCGCTTATAGCAAAACAATACAACAAAACCAAATCAAACGTCTATTGTCTGGTGTTATTCCTTGTACCTGCAGCTCATTCAGTTGAGTAAAGAATGAAAACATGTCCTGTTTTCCCAGTGTTATTTCTCTATTTGTTGACTGCAAAGGTGAAATTGGAAGATGATACTCAAGGTAAGGCACCAAACCAATATCTCCCCAGGACGCCGGCAAGCCTGCATGCAACGTGCAGTCACTGACAAGAGAGTTGAGTATGTAAGAAACTACTAGTGCTCTGTTCTCTGCTTTAACTTAACTAAAGCTAAAGGTTTTCAGTGACCTGCAACTAATGGTGGATGCCCTGTAACTTAAATTAGCCTGAAATGAATCCATGCTATCAAATACTGACCACACTTCCTCACACCGTCCAGTGAAATCTGCTGATTCATTAGTGCAGATTATAATAAATTCTTTATTTCAGACACATAGTCCATATGACAATTAAAAATAAAAAAAATAACAAAAATGAGAGGAAGTACATTGGACTGCGTTCTGGGGCAGCAGCTCATCATTCAGATTCAGGGACAACAAGACAGAAAACAGTCTGTTGTACCTGTCAGTTATTTTCAGGTGCTGCTTAATTATTGTGGGCAACAAAATTGGTGATGCCTGCAGTGCACACCGGGGTGTGGTACTGTAAATTAAGCATTACTCTTCAAATTTATCCAGTAAACATCCTTTTAACCACACTGCATTTATTGGCAAAACATCACGGAGAGCATTATTCTCACCCTGAGCCAGCAAAATTACAAAAACTGAATAATACGGGCGCTTTTCGAATGGAGTTAATTGCGAGTCCCAGACATATAGGAGACGCATAGAAATTTATGTCAAACTAATTATTCACAAATCTTCAAACTGATGTAGAAAAAGTTTCCAACTCTTTGCCCGTTCCAGCTGCAATGCACAAACTTTTTTTTTTTTTTTTTTTTTGGCAGTAGTGCTGAGGTTAGTCATTTTGCTTGTAGTCTTTTTATTTTTTTTTCCTCAACCATAATTACTATGGGCACTCACTTCGACGGCAACGTGTTGCACTATAAAAGTATCTGTGCAAAGGAGCTTTAAATGTTCATTATGCAATATCTCTGTGTACAGATATATTGCAAAATTGCTTGGGTGGAGATGAGAGGAAACACAATGGCTTCCTCCAACAGCTAAATGACACAGCTATGTGAAAACTAATGCAGAGTGACTCCACATTCACACTCTATTAGTCTGATTATGCAGTTTAATTGGGTTGATGATAGAATTAGCTCTATGAAAACATAATAATTGAATAATTACAGAGGATGATTAATTAGCTGGTTAAACAATTAAAGGATGCTTGAAAATTGCCCAATCATGATGTGTCTTACACTACCAGTGTTTATGTTTTCATGAGTGATGAACGATGAATAAATTATATATATTTTTTCCCGCCCACAAATGTTAAACTCAAACAGTATGACTATAATGAGAAAACAGGTGCAATTTTTTAGCCTATTGAAATTTTTCCCACAGCTGTATGAACAAATTAAAAAGTTTAGTCTATGTGCATCCTGGATGGAGAACAGTGCAGAAATGTATTTGCACACTGTGCTGCTCATCTTTTCATACCTTTAATCTGAAAGGCCGCAGCACACGACGTATGTCTCAGTTTTATGTGTGCATCGTGCCGGTTTGCACAGTGTCATCTTTTCATTCCTTTTTTTTTTAATGGTTTATGATGAAGCAGGAGCATGCTGCAAGCTAGCTACTTGCGGCTCATTTGAAGAAGCATTGATCAACTTGCATTTTAAAGAAAAGCAGCCTTAATCAGCATGGGAACATACGTGCCGTCACAGTATTGTGTATGTTGGATACAAACAGACGCCAGTGAATCCCTGGACTGCTAACTCTGCCTGCAGGCCATAAAGCTGCATCTGTAGTACTGCTGAATTCAACACTGGTTTAATGAGCCATCATATGCCGGAGGAAGAGGGCTTTATTTCAGGAGCAAAAAAGAGACTTATATTGCTCCACGCTCTCCAAGCTTAGGCTTTGGAGCACTAAGACCTTTCTTTTGCCCGTCTTTTTATTTCCTCTTAGGTCACAGAGACTCAACAGGAAGACTGCCTGGTAATTGCAATTAGGATTTCACAATAGCTGACCCTATAATTTTTGCCCTTTTGCTGAGAGAGACACATTATAGATTTCCAACATTAAAGTTCACCTGCTCCCAAGCTGGATAAATAATTAGCAACTCTGCAGGAAGTAGCAGCTAATGTAGCAATTACTTTAGCCAATACCTTGATTATCACTGAAAGGTTCCCGCAGGTTCAGAGAGAGCGGTGCCGCAGAGAACTGCTCCAATTTGCTATTCATTGACTTCTTTGATTCAGCGACCGGTCCCAAGCTCATTATAAAGGACCGTCACTAATTGAAAAGAAAATTTAACAACTATATTTCTCCATTGTGCATCTGAAATTTTAAGGTGACTGTCATGTATCGTTGAAATCCAATCATTTTTTGAATAGATTGTGGAAAATAAATTATCTCAGGCGTTGCTTCATTATGACTTCCTGTCAAAGGTGAGGTGATTACTTGAAGAGTTGTTTCAATGGTTGCAGTGATGTTTCATTCCAGAATTCACAGGATTTTATAATAAGATTGTGTCACACCTACTTTTTCGAATCCGTGATATACAGTTACATTTATTATAACTGCTTCTTTTGTGGTAACTTATGTCTAAGGGTGTGTTCTTATCAGTTTTGTTCACACTTTTATGATGTGGATCAAAGAGTTTTGTGAACTCAAAGTGTCAAATGGTTCATTTCAGTGACAGAGATTCTCATGTTGTAATATTTACCTGTCCAACAGAGACTCAGACAGGAAACACGCTTGTGTTTCACACCGCGAGGTACAAGAATAAAACCGGTTACAGAACATATGCTCATTATAAATGTGTGTCTTTCTGTAGTGGTGGCAATTTCAGTTTCAATGGAGCTCTGCGGTCTCAGCCAGACATGGAGCGCACACATGCACAAACACAGAAACCTGCTCCTGACAGGAAACAAGCAAGTCTAAAGCGTTTATGGCACATTTTGCTCTAATTAAAGTTCTTTGTCTTCCCCAGTACATCAAATTGCACACAGTCGCTTCACTGAGCTGTAGTTTCCTGCCGAACTTTATTGTGTGGAGCCCAGCACGTCGAGACTTACCTGTGTGGGGCTCATCAAAGGCAGCAGCAAGCAGCTTTTCCCTGCTGTACCATCAGGAGACATGCCTTGCGGGACACTTCCATTCACTCTACCAGACCTGAATGCAATGTGACAGGCTGTAGGATCAAAGTCAGGCCAGCGAGATGTCTAGCACAAGTTGCCGTGACTTGTATAACTGATACAACAGAATTTTGACATATGGTGGGAAGTTGGCAAACTTTGGAGGGTTTAATAATAACTTTTATAGATCTGGGGCCTTTTAGAGCTTTATTAATAGAATACCACCTGTGAACGATTATGGAGAAATTGGACTGTCTTCAGCATCACACTCAGGAGAGCAACACAGCGAATTCTCTGTTTTCTTAAAAGGATTTCATTTAATATTAGGCCCAGCCTCTGTCAAAAACAGAGCGATACGCCGAGCATTGCTCAGTATTTCATTTGAAATGGGTGAATATGCAAACACGTGGCCTTGATATCTGTTTTTGTCATTCATTACATTTATGAATGCCATTCCTGCAGGGCATCAGACAGGTGGATTCATCTCCATAATTTACTGTTTTACATGACAGCCCATTAAAGCCCTTTTTTACATTCAAGAAGTGC
This sequence comes from Myripristis murdjan, assembly GCF_902150065.1. Taxonomy (NCBI): domain Eukaryota; kingdom Metazoa; phylum Chordata; class Actinopteri; order Holocentriformes; family Holocentridae; genus Myripristis; species Myripristis murdjan. Next base: position 28,984,133 of record NC_043983.1, on the reverse strand, counting down.
TCTCTTACTGCAGCTGGAATTATTTTTTATTTATTTTTTTTTTAATATATAGCATATTTATCTTATCTCACAATAAACAAGTCCTTCAGTAAGCCTCCATAATGAGGTCCACTTTTTTCTAAACTTCCTTTCAAATGTGGCTCGCTGTAACAATTAATTCACCCCAACACAGTGTTTATGAGAAGAGATGACTACAGACTCCGGCATTTATCATCTGTGCTTTCCCTCACTGCCCCGAGATATAGGTCCCTGCTAGATTTATAGACGATCCAATATCTATAACATTGCAGTCCCCCAGGTCCTGCTGTTTTCTATGCTGATGATTAATCGACAGGTCAGCTATTTGTGTGTGTGTGTGTGCATGTGTCAGGGGACTTATTGCATTCGTGACGTATGAGAGGAAACCACTTTATCCTGTGTTGATGGGACAAAAAATTTGCAGTGCAACACCATCTTGATAATTATATCTATACATAAACGCTTCAGCTTTCTACCAGGCAAGCAGGCCAGCTCTGCAAGACAATTAGCATGTAAAATAAACAGGTGCCTGGCTTTGAATTTTTAACAATTCTCCAGCTCGTGTCGATGACTTAGCATGGCTACGGGATAAAACACGGGGAAGGGATTTAACTGTGTTATATTATACATTTATATTCAATTAAATAATCCCGTAGGTAAGCATCACTGTCATAATATTAAGCTTGACAAATCTAACGAGAAATATCTACTTCATATTTGCATTGAATCACTGAATTTTAATAGCATTCAACTGCTTTCCCTAAAAAATGCCTTTGGGAAATGAAATGATAATCTGGAATAATGTAGAAAAACTGTTGACTTGTCTGTTGTGTTTTGATTGGTATTTACTTGTATGCCAGTTATTCAGTAAGCTCCTTTCCTCTGACTGTACACAAGGTAAGAGAATACATATACAAAATTTATTTGGATGAAAAGAAAAGACCGAATCATAAACTGCAAATAAACTGTACCAGTTTGCAGCCAATTACCCTTTTAATGAGAACGCTAAAGGTCATGAAATCAATTATTAAATCAAGTCAGAGGACAATGCAACTGAAGGGAGGCTTGTATGACCTTTCATTTCCTAACTATTGTATATTAAACTACATCCATCTAATGCATGAGTGTGTAAGTCAGCAGAGACCATCTAGGGTAGTCATTATACAGTAATTAGTTTGTACCTCAGCAGGACATGCATTACTGAGCATAAGGCAGATTTTCTTCTGGGCTACCCTGTTCTCCATGTCCCATTCACGCAGCATGTTGTCATTCCAACAGCAAGCTGATGATGTTTGATAAATTAAAATGCCATATCATCTAGGTTAGTGTATCTCATTTGCAGCGAAGAAATACACCTTCCCCCAAAGGAGAAAAAAATGCATTTGTGATGTGTAAATGTCTATATTTTCACTCTACAAGGCTCCACCAAGAATTAGTACAATAATTATGCATGTAATAGGAGAACCAGTTCATTTAAGAACACATAATGCTATTCCTCTCATCCACAAGAGACCAGTAAATCAGCTGAGAACATCAGGACTCTCTCCACAAGACAGAAACAAGAGAATGAGTCTTGAACTTGTGATCACATCAATATATAAAACCTAAAACTGCTCCACTGAGCACTGTCAGGACTCTCTCTCTCTCTCTCCCCAGCAAATATGAATTCAAAATGCAGTGAAATGAATGGTAGAAAAACTTCAATCAAGATTTCATGTCAGGTCTCACCGAAAGGGTATTACATATACACTAAAAAGAATGAATGGGCTAATAGGATTTTGGAAGGAGCATTCAATACTTTCCCTGCTACAGGAGCAGCTGTACCCTCAAAATATTAGAAACATTTCCCAACGTTGAGTCACATTTATTTACATAATCTGTCTTTAAAAATCTTTTAAAAACCCCTCATTTACCTGTCTCTCCACCCCTTCATCCACATCTTGCTTTCATCAGTGAAGTCGACTTGATAGGTGAAATTAATTACGGGATTATAGTGTTCACCTGGTGTCACCTGCTGAATCTGCTTAGAAGTGTTATATACACCATTTTTAAATGAATAAAATATACCAAGGTGTCATTGCAAACTGTGATACATTTGTATAACTGATAGATTAAAAATAAGACCACAGTCACAATGATTTGTAATCCCAGTGTTACACCAGTGGTATTCTTGGTGCTCCATAAACTCTGCTACTGAGGTCAAATGTTTTCTTTTTTGGTTTTAATGAGGAGGAAAATAAGTTGATTACTTAGTTTCTGTGGGCCTTTCACTGCTTCAACCCTCTGCCATCGCTAGAAACTCTGCAACCTTTAGCTCTCCAGAAGGCCCTCTTCCTGTTTGGGGCTGTAAAGCGATCTACCTCTCTGCTGTAAAACAATAGCAGATTTCCCCAAATATCTCGAATGGACAAATCCAACCATTTGTTACACATAAATATGCAGTGTAGAAGCCAGTAGAGGCTACAAATCTTCCCAGTCTTCCAACCCATATGACCACAAAGGTCATCTGTTCCAACCCTCTGACACGACCCATAGAGGTGTCTCTAATGTGAGGAACATTTCCTGAGAAACCTAGCTGGCGAGCTTTATCCCTAAAACACTTGGTTAAGGTTAGGAAAAGGTTATTGTTAAGGTTAAGGAAAGATTTGTCTTAATGGTTAGGAAAAGGTCAGGGTTGAGGTTACGAAATGTTAACTAATGTTCACGAAGAATACTTAGGCACTCAAGTCCAAATCCAGCCCTTTAATTTGAAGTAGTGTTAACCCAGAAGCCACATCTCATCCTGCATAGTGGATGGAGATAGACCAAAAGAAATGGTGCACAAACAATAATATTATATTTCTTTTGATTTGCAGAATACACAGTCATTAGAGTGGGTTTCCTAAACCCATATATTTTTAATAATGAAATTCAGTCATTTGATATTTATTTGTGGTTTAAATCCAACAATTAAAAATGAATGAATTAATTAATTAAATTGATTAATTAATAACTTCCAGTTTAAAGCATGCCTACTTTTTTCCCCAAATCTGAAACTGAACTTTAAAATGTAACTATAGGTCGAAATAAGATGTTGTACAAATACCCTGGGAGTTTTTTTTTTTTTTTTTTTTTTTTTTTTTTGCTGGAGGAAAGTCTCTTTTGTTTGGTTACAGTGATTATCCCACAGAATTAATGTGGTGATGATATATTGTTGATGACTGGACTTTATGATGCCCCTATTGTCCCCTAAGAAAAAATCATTTTATATCCACAGCAGTCAGCTCAAACTTTGACAAACAGTAAGCATGTCTGTATTTTTTGACATACAATACAAACAATTCAGCCCATACAATGCTGTAGAACTATACAGTTATATCCCTTAATGCTTATTGGTAGCATTTAAAATGAATAGAGAAAATAAATGCGTTTCACTCAAGACAACATGTTCAGCACTCACCTTGAGTACAGCCATTCATTTGCTACCATTCTGTGATCCCGTGAGGCCAAAGTAAATGAAGTAAGAAATAAATCAAATCATATCAAATCAAAGTCTTCTTGTTGTCAATTTCTGTCGTCCATCTAACTAAAGCTGATAACATAAAACAGCGATATGTCTAAAAATGTTTTAAACTCGGGTTTTCGCTCACTAAAACAACCCTGGAGAAAATCTCGGAATAAAATGCATATGGCAAGAAAGGAACAAACTTCAATCAAATGCACTGTTGATTGTTGAATTTTACCTTGATCCCAGGGGTTAACCTCCCCTGCTCCCCTCCTAAACAAGTGTGAAGCTGATGCTGGGCCACAGTGATGAGAAGCTTATTGGAGTCCAGGCCAGGGCCGCTTCAGTTCCACACTAATCAGCAGTTCACCAAACTGGAAATCTGTGTGGATGAAATGGCTTGAACCTCCACTATACTGCACAACTATCTGGAGCTCCTTCACCTCCCCTGAATCAACTGTGAAATTGTACTGGAAAAGAGACCTAAGCCAGCAAAGGCTACATGGGACCAATCTGCGCTCACAGCTCCGAATATTGTTTCCAGCCAACCCGGGGCCAGATGTATAAACACAGTGTACACACAGAAATATGCACGCGCTATTTTCTACACATGAATCGGTATTTCTAAAAAAAGAAAGTGTGGTGAGAATATGCGTACCTTCTCGGACACTTCACACCATGTATACACAGAGTTTTGGCTGAAGGCTGGTGGAGAAGTGTTAGAAAATAACATGAAAGTGGGAATTTATGCAACATTATTATAGTAACTTTATTATTTCACCTTACTAAGTGTCCTTAATATCCAATTTGATTGTGCATATATGATTTTTTACAAGCCTAATTACTTTTTTTTTTTTTTTTTTTGTATTTATGAGTGTGAATGGTTGGATTTATTTAGAGGCACATTTGTGATCAATTAAAAGTCATTATGATGAGCACTACAAATAGGCTGAGCTGTGCGTAATGGCTGTGATGGTGGCTTTGGTGCTGTTAAAGAACCTTGCTGTGCTTTAGGTTGCCATATCTAAAAAAAAATAAAAAATCAGCAGCAACAGGTATTTATAATGAAATGAGCTAATTAGGGGGGTGTCAACCTCCAATTATGGCTAATTGTGGGGGTGGGCATTAGGGTCCTGCACGTGCGAACAATTATACAAGGACTGAGAGTTATAAAACAGAAGCATATGTATGCACAGCTTTATAAATCTGACGAAAAGAATGCATATGCATATTTCTGGTTTTGTGCGTACACACAGTTTTAGCCATGAATCCATAGAGGTTTCTGCATCTGGCCCCTGCACTCCTGAAAAAAAATGATCAAGGATGTGAAGGACTTCAAAGACACCAGTGTAAATGGTGATGTGAAGTTATGTGATGTGAAGTAACTTTTTTTTTTTTTGGCACAAATTGCACACATTCCCTCTTACAAAATTAATCATCTTGCTTAAAGACTATAAAATCTGATTTTTGAGTGCTGCATGCCGCTTTTGAGGCTGAGTTGATTGATAGCTTTACACAAATGTAATATATTTTGAAATTGTATTTCTGTCACTGTTAGGAGTGTAATTTTTAAGTTGTTGTCAGTGCAAGGAAACTGGGAAAAGGGGAGGGTGGGGATTATATAGATCCATCTGACCATCCATGAAATGATATCTCAAATGGTATTTCAGACACCACTAGTCGGACTTTCGCAAAACATAGAGGGACAATGTGCTCTGGCATTGTGTTATGGAATTGACACTGATTGGCCTGACATTTCTAACTAAATGTCAGAATTTAAACTTTGAAAGGCCATAACTGCTCCACTGTCGATTTTGAAGAGATTTGCAGGGACGATGCATATTGTTGCTGACTGGTCAAAGAAGTGCCTGTATCATATGTGGGGTATAATACACCATATAGACAAAAGTAGGCTATTGCACCACCTCCGCATTACACCTACAAGAAATTTTCTGACATCCCATTCTAAATCCATAGGTATTAATATGGAGTTGGTCCCTCTTTGCAGCTAGAACAGCTTCCACTCTTCTGGGAAGGATTTCTACCAGATTTTGGAGTGTGTCTGTGGGATTTTTTGCCCATTCATCCAGAAGAGCATTTGTGAGGTCAGACACTGATGTTGGACAGGAGGGCCTGACTCGCAATCTACATTCTAGTTCATCTCAAAGGTGTTGGATGGGGTTGAGGTCAGGGCTCTGTGCAGGCCAGTCAAGTTCTTCCACAGCAAACTCACCCAACCATGCCTTTATGGAAATTGTTTTGTGCACTAGGGCACAGTCATGCTGGCACAGAAAAGGGCCTTCCCCAAAATGTTCCCACAAAGTTGGAAGAACAGAATTGTCCAAAATGTCTTGGTGAGCTGAAGCATTAAGATTTCTCTTCACTGGAAGTAAGGGGCTGAGGCCGACCCCAGAAAAACAAGCCCATAGCATTATCCCTCCTCCACCAAACTTTACAGTCGGCACAATGCAGTCAGGCAGGGAACGTTCTCCTGGTATTCACCAAACCCAGACTTGTCCATCAGACTGCCAGATCAAGAAGCATGATTGGATGCACCACAGAACACATTTCCACCGCTCCGGAGTTTAGTGCTGGCATGCTTTACAGCGCTCCATCCGACGCTTCCCATTGTGCTTGGTGATGGAAGGCTTGCATGCGGCTGCTCGGCCATGGAAACCCATGCCATGAAGCTCCTGTTGCACAGTTTTTGTGCTGATGTTGATGCCAGACGAGGTTTGGAGCTCTGCAGTTAGTGAGTCAGCAGAGTGTCGGCCACTTTTACGCACTATGTGCCTCACAAATTGACTTGTTGCAGCGGTGGCATCCTTTAACATTACTATTACAGCACCACGTTGGAATTCAGTGAGCTCTTTAGAACGAGCCATTCTTTCACAAATATTTGTAAAGGCAGACTGCATGGCTTGCTGCTGGATTTCGTACATCTGTGGCAATGGGACTGAATGAAACACCTGAATTCAGTGATTAAGAGGTGTGTCCCAATACCTTTGTTCATATAGTGTATGTCTACTTACAATGGAAAAGCTGCAAAGAGGTTATTTTATTGATACACCCTAATCCCTAAAAATCTTATACTTAGAAGATAAATACAGAATGATTTGATGAGACAGCTTATAAAAGCTATCACTTCACTCTCACCAATCAGCTGTACATTCTTCAGTTTATATGGTCTAAAAATGACAATAATCATTCCTCACTCAAATAAACAAATTACAGTTAAAACCATTGTACCTATTGGGCTTCAATTCAACACTCTACCTATGTGTGCAAATTAAAGTGAGTGAATTTACAGTGAAGAACATGACTTGCTCTTCAGGGCAACAAACAACAAATACCTCTCCCTCACACCCATGTAACCACAGCAGCAGTCCCTTTCTCTGTCCAGAATTTTCTAATTAAAGTTGTGGGGATGATTTGAGAAGTCAAAGGTAGACTATGTTGTTTAAGAGGGTGTGTGTGTGTGTGTTAAGAGGGCACCCTTCCTTGTTATGAGATGGTAAAGAATAATGAATACCACTCCGTTCTAAAAAAAATAAAAATAAAAAAAAAAGACTTTAGAAATGCCTCAAAAATTCAGGACACCTCCTTTACCCCATCATAACCCAAAATATAACAGCATTTCACTCCATTGTTTATGTTTTTCTGTACATTTGATCCAAAAAAAAAAAAAAAAAAAAAAAAAAAAAACATTACATTCACCTTTAACATTAGTAAAGAAAGTGATCTGCATGGTCTGCCTTCAAGCCTTAGACCAGTCTGTTTCTGCATTCATCCCTCATTTTTTACAGGCTTGAATTTGTCATTGCTATTGACTGAAATATAAGTGATGTGTGCAGTAGCTGTTTTGGGTTGTTCAGACTCAGGGACATGGACAATGGAGAGAGTTAAATAAGGGCACTGCTTTAAGAGTCAGCTGAGAACAAACCACAAAATAACAAGGGGCGAGTTATTTTTGTGACAGCTGATTTGAAGCATTACCACTAAGGAACTCAAAGGGTCACCAAAGGCATCAAATTTCACATAATACAAACAGTAAACACAATTATGTTCAATATAAAAATAATCATATAGCGGAACAATATGTCAATTAAAAAATCACTATTTTCATACAAGAGCCAGTTTAAGTGATCATATCAATTGAAAAACATAGATTAATGAACGTTTGTGTTCTTTTTTCAATGCAGAAATATATAAATGTCTTTTTTATGACCGTGATATGCCACCCACTGTGCAGTATAATTGCTTTAGAGCAGTCAAGTGAGTTTTAGGGTCTTTGTTTTGTGCCATGTCTTCCAGTCACCTCTGTAAATGACCGGAAAACACGGCTTCTGTGTCCTTGCTTAATTAAACATGGTTCTTCTGCCCTGTCACACGTGCAGGTCATACAATTTAATATGCATGTCCGCTTCTTTGCTCACACTTGCTTTTCAGTCGCTCATACGGCGCTGGTCTCATTCCCTGGCTTCAGCACTGAGTGAGTAAACAGGCGAACAGACTAAGGGGATCTTAAAGGGAATCAGGTGCAGTGTATTCTCTCTTCAGACCGTCTGTTACTCTGCTTCTCAATCTGCCTCATCTCTGCTTGACACAGAACTCAAAGAGACTGAAGTGACAGATTTTGGTAAATTACCTACACTGGCTGACTTTTGTCTAATCCTACTGTCGAGAAATCTTCACCATAACATTTTAGCCACAATAATTCCCATTCCTACATTCAGAGCCATCACAATAATTACTGCAAACCAATAACTTGGGCCTCCACATTGCATTTTACATTGCAGGTCACCAGCATTTGGTGGGTATTCTCACGCTTTATGGCACCAACAGGGATTGCTTTACTGCATAAATCAGGAAAAGGATGCTGTTCTTCCAGAGGATTCCCTCTTTTCACGTCATCTTGCCCAAACTACATCAAAGAGGCCATAATTTTGTAGAGAGCGCCAGTTCACCCATAGTGCAAGCTTTTGAAATTGATGTCTGTATGCATGATTTATGTGTTTTAAGCAATAACAACATAACAACATTAAACATAATTTCCGTCTGCTTAAACGCAAACAACTTGGATAGGAAACATAATGTTGTTTTTTCCCCCCTATGATCTCACAGTATGGATTGCTTTCAGTGTAAATATTTAAACTGGGTAGGCATGAATGCTTTCCCTATCACTTGTGTGGGCTACACTCAATTTAGAAAGCCGAAGTCTTCTGAAAAGTCTGGCAGTTTTATACTGCCTTGCTTATCAGTGAAGGTTCTTAGCCCATAAAATACAATTCAAGGTTTTATCTGAATCTTTAGGAGCCACTCTTCAAGTTGGAATACATATTACCCACAAAGAAATATGTATTTCAATAACATTTCAACTTTTAGGAGTGGTACACCTATTCTTCGCACAGTCTACCACCAAGTGCTGTATACTACAGAGGGCCACAGTGTAAGCCACTTCCCAAATCTACTATTTTATTGATGCAAGAGCTGCTTGGTGGATTAGATCCATGCCAAATGCCAAGAAGTGGCTCCTAAAGATTCAGAAAAGGTCTTAAGGTAGTTATGTACCCTTGGCAATAGGCCAGGCCACACTACAGTGTATAAAAATTTAGACTCCTTCTCAAACAGACATTTAACAAGTTTCTTGGAAGGGCAGATGGTGGAAGGAGAGAAAAATGGCATTGAGAATGATTATCCTCTTCACTAAAGAAGTATAAAAATAAACTTTGACTGAAGAAGCGTTTACAACACGAGAAAATGAGTTTTTTAAATAGGAAATGTGAGAAACACAAGCATTAACACCATCAGTGTGAGACAGAAGGTAATTATCTCAACCGCAGTTAATTTTAACATCATATATTGATCTTTAGAAAGGATACGTGCACTGTGGCATGTTTAGGTTCAGATTGTTTACTATGCGGCAATGAGCATTTGCTCATTTTTGTGTGTGTGTGTGTCTGGTATAAAAGAAACTCTACGATCTATGTAAAGTTTAGACACTATGGGCTCTATCTTGCGCCAGACTCCCTAAACCCGCTATTTGCGGATTTAGGATTTAGGAAGAGGCGTTCCCCCGTAAAAGTTGCTATCTTGTGCACCTCCCGCTATCCGCAAAACACCTGCGCTACCCGCTATATTATGCATAGGCGTGTTTTGGGCGTTACGCCAGTTAAACCAATCAGTGTGCCAGGTGCCATTGCCTTTAAGGGCAGGCTGCGCTATCCTAAATCCTAAATCCTAAACCTGCGATGGAGAGAGGGAGGTAGATTTTCTCAGGGCTTCTACTGAGGCTAAAGCAAGTTGGCTTTATATATATACATATTATATATTATATTATAGGCGAGTTAATTCGGGAGGTGGAGCCACATGTGTCCAAGTGGACGTGTCACAAGGTTGTACTGATTGAGTAAAATCCCCGGGCCACACCACACACACACAAGAGGCAGAGGTGGAACTATGTGTAAACTAATTTATTGACAAGGTAGATTGGGCAAATAAAATATTAAAAATAAAAACATAGCACAGCTGCTGGCTTATGATAAAACAATAAAACGTGCTGGCGTAAGTGTCCAATTAAAACAGTCTTTCCTCTAAACAGTCTATATGAGTAATATACTCAGTCCATTCCGGCGGCGTCCCGGTATCAGTCCGACCGTGTGTGGTGTGGCTCCGTCGGGGCGCGCATTGAAGCCGCCTGGGCGCGCTCTCGTAACAGCCCAAACTTGTGGGATAGCCCTAAAGTGTGTGCGCAAGATAGCAACTTTAGGGATAGCGCATGAAACACACCCACGGACACACCTCCAGACGCAAATGACGGAGTCGGCATAACGGATAGCGGGTAGCGGGTGGCGCAAGATACCGTTTAGGGATAGCGGAAGTTCCTAAATCCGCAATTTGCGGGTAGCGGGTAGTATCAGCGGATAGCGGGTGGCACAAGATAGGGCCCTATGAATCTACATGGACTATTGCAAATTTTTAGATGAAATTATGACTTTAATTACCGTGATAAATAAGGGTTGTGTTTTTGCTGAACAAATGAAGACGTAAGTTCAACACGGACATACACGTGTGATGTGCAAAGGCCCAAATTAAACTGATTAACGGTGATGAGTATGCGTGTTGACGAATACTGATGAAAGGTGAGAGGTGATTTTATTACAGGTCTTCACCACATAAAAATACTTGAAATATCAATTTTCCATTAAAGATACGTAGGATTAATTTGCTCTTAACCTCTGCAAACTTGGATTTATTTAAAGTTTTGCATAATCAAACAAGTTACTAAACAGTTTTGAAAAATAACAATAATTCCCAAAAATTCCCCAAATGTCAAATTATCACCTCCAGTTCAGGGTTGATGCAGAAATGAACATTTTTTTCTACCCCTCATCTTGACACTTCCTTCATATTTAATAAGGTGACAACACAGAAAGAGAGTGGGGAAATAGAGGAATCTTTAGGTGTGAATGCAAGCAAGTGCATAAATCTACATAATTCAAAGCCGCTCTTGTCAAGGTATTAATGTAAAAATCAATCCCCTTTTATCAGCCTAAATCACACAGGGCTAAATATGGTTGTCTCTCCACATTTTTGTGCTTAATTCACTAAAAGTTCACAGTCGGTATGATTCTTGAAGGCAGCAACAACTACTAAGTCCCGCTTAAAACAAGCAGCGACAACCGCAGTTGATTCTAGATATGCAAATGAGCAAGCTGTGTGTGTGTGTGTGTGTGTGTGTGTGTGTGTGAACTTGGGACTTGGTAATAGTTTTGCAGTGATAAAACTGAAAGCACAAGAATGGATACCAGTGAATAACTTCAGCTGTCGAGCCACAGACACAGCGGGTCAGTTTTGCCCCACGGGCGGCGGAGAACCACTTTCCAATGAAAAGAATATAAGATAACATTAATCCAATTGAATCAGAATTAAATTAATCAGTCACATATCTGAAGTGGTGAATTCTCCACTGCAGGGATGCCGGTCTTTGTACTGAGTCACACAAACAATGACTTCTGTAATAATAAAGACATTTATTAATGGCTAAATATCTATCAACAACAGCATAGGCAAGAATAATAGACACATACATGAAAATCAGAACCAAAGAAATGGATGGAAGGAACCTGTCAAATGGCAAACTACACTTTTCAAGCAGTTTGGCTGTGGTGTAAAGACGTATGCGATATTCAGGTTACCACTGAAGGCGAGGCGCTATGAAATGATTAAAATCTCTCTGAGGCTTAAATTAAGGGTTTTAAATCAATAACAATTTTTGAGTTGTGGTCAGCCCAGGCCTGGTTGCGACCGCTCTGCAGGGAGATGACCCACAGTGAAGCCGCGGTTGCCAGGCAACAAGCTGCAGATCCTCGGCTGCCTTCTCGCTGGCCGATGTGGAGAGTGGTCCTGGGGCAGATGTGGGCTGGGAGACTGTTCTTGGTGACAGCCGGGCGTTTGAAGGGTTTTGCGTCTTCACTGAAAGTCGAATAACAATACACAATGACAACACAAATACCAATAGACTAAAGATCCATGTAAACGTTTCGTGAAGGAAAAAGAAGTAAAGTAACTAAATAAACTTGAGAGAAAGCCTTGGTAAAACTGTTTGAGGCAACAAATTCCTGGATGCAAACCAATCTACCTAACCATTTTATCAACCTAGCAGAGAGAGGCCCGGTGAAGGCCTTTGACGCCCAAACTATAATGAATATTCATTCTTTGGGCTCTAGTTTCCCGGCGCAGCGCGGGGTGGCGCAGTGAGGCGAACCCCGCGCAGAGCTAGTTTCGACCGGCGAAACGGCAGAGGCGGACAGTCTCCAAGTTTCGCAGGCGGAGGTTCGCCGAGATGGGAGTGGCGGCGCAGCGGGGGGAGGTGTCGACAGATTCGGCTTGGCGCAGTGACAGTTTCGTGCCAAAAGGCTTCGCCGAGGTGCGCCAAAAGCTCGCCATCTGAAACCACGTCTACTTTCAGCGCAAGGCGGAGCGGAGCCGGCGCAGTGGAAGTTTGGCTGGCTGGCGCACATCACCAAAACCTCACGATCAGCACAAACAGTGCCAATCTTCTTTGATCTGACATCAGTTGTGACGGGACAGTTGATATGGAGATATATGTATGTGCTGATTGTGATCGTAGCATTGAATAGTGTTTTTTTCGGTATTTATTGCATCGTTCATGTGCCTGACATTCCGGAAGCCTGCCTGTGAGGTTTTGGTGACGTGTCCGCACTGCTCGCCGGTCTCCGCTCCACGCCTGTCTCCTGAGCTCCGCTCCGCCTGCGGCAATAGACCTCCTTGTCAGCTGTGTAAACTTTCATTACGCCTTCGCGCAGCGCATTTTAAAGGCAAGGACAGGGGCTCATTTGATTGGTTACATGTGAATCGGCTGTGTCAAACCCACTCCACACCTTCTCTCCTCCCTTGCGCCGGTAGGAGGGATGGCGGAGTACTTGCGCCGCCGAGAACGGCGTGCCAAACTTGGAAAATCCGCCTAGCCACACCCAGTTGGCGAAGCGCATCTGCGCTACGCCCCCGCCTCGCCTGGTCTGCGAAACTAGAGCCCTTTATCTTTAAGGAATTTAATGGTATGTTTCCACAGGGATGTGTGTTTGACGCTAGGTGCTGCGTCGCTTCCCACATTTGGACGCTTGATGGGCCGAGGCACTCTTGATGATTGACAGCTTCTCTCTCCTATAACTGTGCAAACACATCCTAGCTGCAGCTGATTGGACGCTTCACTAGTAGGCTATCCTTCAAACTGAACCAGAGACTCGCGGCATTCATGTTACTAATCTCCAATCCAGTCATGTTTTCTTTAGCTAAGAAATATCGCAAAAATTCAGATGTATCTTGTCCTCTGCAGATCTCGATCACATTTCATTTTCTGCTCTCTGGATTACTACAATTCCCTCTACAAGTGCTCTAAATGGTTTACACCTCATTCAAAATGCAGCTGTCAGACCAGAATTAGCCGTAGGTCCCACATTACCCCTGTTCCTGCGTGCCTCCGTTGCCTCCCTGTAAAATTCAGAATAAACTACAAGATCCTGTTAATTACACCTAAGGCGCTGCATGACCTTGCCCCCAGTTACATTTCCATTCTCCTCATTGCTCACACCGCTTCTCAACCACTTCAGTTCTCAGGTCTTGTCCTTTTATCCACCCCCCTCAAGCTGCAAAACATAAGATGACCTCACCTTTGCAGTTTTTTTTTCCTTAAGTCAATTTCCCCAATCCATCAGATTTGCTGACTTTTTGCTGTGTTTTTAATAGGCTTTTTTTTTTTTTTTTTTTTTTTTTTTTTTTAGATTTCCATCCCCTTGTTTCATGTTGTAATTTATTTTATGTTAAATATTTATTCATTAAATTTTTTTTGTGGATGTGTGTGAAACACTTTGCAACTGTGTGTTTTAAAAAGTAATAAATAAAGCTTTACTTACTCACTTACTTACTTCTTTGGCGGTCTTTGGATCCCACATCAGACCCCTGTAGGCATTTTAAATGAACCTCTGTCGCTGCCAAAACAAAGAGTTTTGCAAATGAAACCAATTAATTCTGCCAGATTCTCATCAAAATCAGCCACCATTTCCATTTGTTTACAGAGAAACAAGGTCAAGACACTGTCTATATCAGATTTGGTTATTGCTCAACCAGGTGTGATTTCCCTATGGGCAGACAAAAGGAAGAGAGTTTGCAGCATCAGAGCTCTGAGTGCATGTTGACAGTATACGGTTCAGACAAATGTTATTTTTAAGCTTAGGCATTAAGTAACACATGCGCCATAAAAACGACTAATGCATTGGGAATGATCAAAATGCCATTAGTGAATCTGTTAATTGCTTTCTGAGCGAGGAGTGAGAACCTACTAAATGCCAACAGGCAACAATTCCGTGTCGGTGGAGTATCTCTTCAACGTTCAAATGACCTTGAGATGCAATTCAATCTGCAATTCAATCTCCTCCTGTTTTTGAGGTTCAATTAGACTTAAGGCACAAAGGCGCAAAATAAATGTGACTGGCTGGAGAGGGGAAAAAAAAGAAGAATTCAATCTAAAATCGGGCCCCTGTGCTTCATGCACTTCTGACATGTTTTCTCTCTCTGCCTTTGCGCTCTTATCAGTCACACCCGCCTCAACCGGTTAATCAATAACATCTTTTGATGTACTAACAGGGCTGCGTTTCCGCACCTGCCACATAAATGATGTGTGGACGCTTAGATTCACAGGGACAACAACAATTTACAGTGCACTTGCTCTCATAATATACTGTTTGCCATAAAACATAAGGAGTCATCTGGGCAGTGTTCACTATAGCCAAAGAAAATTATTCCTTGGAGCGCCGTGCCAGGTAACTTAATGAGATGGTTAGACTATGGAGAAGACCTTGGTATACACCTGGGTGTCACTTCTGGTTAGGAAGGCAATATTTTCACAGAGACTGGGAAAGGCTATTTACTTGAGTCCAATACATGTTGTTCAGGGACAATTAAGGTATACCGTAATTAGACAACAAAGCCTATATTCACGTATGCATGCTCAGGATCACTCATGGGAGGGGGGATGTGTAAAATACAAATTATATGATTGAGAGAGAGGATTATTACTAAAGAAATTCCTCCACGGAGCATGCTTTTCTCATGCCATGTTCAGATGTGTGAGTTTAAAGCACATAATCATGTGATTGCTGTTTTTATTTTCAGCAGTTGTCATGACGACAACACATGCATGCCCGCATTTTCTGTTTAGCAAAGCGCCACAGTCGCTTTTTCCGACTGTTTTAATGATTGGTGTCATAAGAGACGTCAATGATGAAGGAGGAGTATGGTATCAGCCATGTTGTTTGGAGATGCTGTTGTTGTCTTATTGCCGACTGGGCCCATGATCCTAATGATTACTATTCTAGTCATCTTTTGTCCTATTATAATTATTACTATTATTATTATTTAGTCCTACTATGATCGTTCCTATTATAATAGCTATAATTAATTCGAAGCGGATGGCCGCCCACCCAGAAATGGGGTCTGCTCATGGTTTTTTTTCCACGTTAAAAGCTGTTGCCATGTGCTTGCTCATGGGGGAGATTTTGGTTCAAGGGACGAGACAAAATCTCTTGGGTTTCTGCAAAGAGCCTCGCGATAGTGTTTGCTAAGACTGGAAGTTATGCAAATAAAACTGAAATTAAAATTTTTTATTGCAACATGTGATGTCAAGTTCAATTCCGTCTCCTAAAACTTGTATGTTCCCATACAACTAAACCACTTTCTTAATTACGATTAGGGGGAAACATATTACATTTGTGTCTGACGTATTGCAAATATGTTTCTAATCTGTTCTTGTACAGCATGGCATTTTAAAACCCCACCTGAGATCAGACTGAGTTGCGTTTTCAGGGATGCAATTTGAGCCACATTTTCCACCACTTATGATGGTGGTTTAAATCTGATCTAAAAAGGCTGAATTTTTTGTGTTTTTATCAGGCTTTTTCAGACTTCAGAGAAAAAAAATAATAATATTGAGTGTCTGGACGTTGTAAAAAAAAAAAAAAAAAATAGCATCATCTTGGAGAGACTGGGGACTTGAATTGTGTTGTTGTCTGCTGCCTTGTTGTCAGGCACTTCCAGGCCATCTCACCCAAAAGCATGTGTGATGAAAACCAGAGGCTGAAATACGCTAAAAATTCCTTGCTTGATCTTATTTCTCTCAGCTCCCCTCCATAGTAACAAGCAGCAGATCAGTTTCAGTGAAGTCAACTCAAAAGTGCCATTCACACAATAATAATAGAGCCTTTTCCATTGATAATTTCTTCAAAAACTGCCTATGAGGATTTTGTAGCATAAAATATGAACCCATGATGCCTTGCAGGATTAAAACAGATTCCTCTCATCTGCATTATATTGTCTCAGTATCAAAATAATTCTTCAAAAAACTCCTTAAAATAAAGATAATATTGCTCTAACCCTTTAAATTACAACTCCCTTCATTTTTAGGAATTACACTGTAATACATATCTTGATCAGGTAAAGAAAGAGGGAAATTTGTGCCTGCTTTTCTTGTTATTTGAGATGGATTATTATTCAAACCAAATCAAACACTTTAACCAGTAAATATTCATTCAGGGACAGAAAAAGGATGGGCTGAAATCAGCGCTGTGGAATTTCCATCAGTTTTCTTTCTGAGCAATAACACAGCAATCACAGAAAAGGAAAAAAAATGCAATTTGTTATCTTTGAGTCGTGTGTACAGATTGAAATTGTTATGCAGGTGAAAGGAAAGGAGAGCTTTTGACTGCAAAACCCTGGCAGCAGGTTTATTCTAGGACGTGTCCAGAGCCTGTCCCCTGGGGCAGTGCCGAGAGGACAGTATGAATGTACTGCACACCGTGCATCTGGGGCCAGTCAAAAGCCTGTTCACTGTGCCTTCCATGATGAAGATGAAGATGAGCGGGAAATGAACCTCATCTCTCAGAGTGATTAATGTCTATGGAATGTAATTAAAGACTTTTAGTTAATTCCCCTGTCTCTGCTTTTTGGTAACCATTTTTAATCATCTCCTTTGGTTGGCCCTGTAGTTGGACATCTCCATTATATTGACTATATGAATTGGAATTATATATTGGACAGATAGAGTAATGTGAAATATATGTTTTTAGATGTATCTTTGTGTAAGAATGGTTTAGATGAGGTGGTTTTTGGACATCTGGTATCAGTGCTCATATTGTTGGACTGATATTCAGTGTCTTTTGACTGTTTTCATTTTTGTTTTCGTCCAGCATTCATTGTTTCTCCCTGTTGTCAGGATTGAAAAGCCTGAAAAAAAAAACAAAAAACATTCAGCCCACAGGATATGAAAACCCTCCACTAAACCTGAGAAAATGGGAATTCTTTTAGTGTTAGCTGCTTTTTAAAAGGACCATACCAATGATTTTGAAAGTTTGGCCAATTTAAAACAATTTACAAACGTTACATTGCAAGAAATCATATTCCAAATTTTCAAATTACATTTTTTGGTTGAAACACCCTCCTTATAATGTTCTGCCTCTGCGACCAACAAAGTCATCACCATTTGTAAACCACTGCTGCTTTTAGGAAAACTTTATTCCTTTTTGAAGAAAGTTTGCTATCACGGTCGAACAAAAATAAACCAGTGGCTTGATAAAAAGTTCTAAAATTAGAACAGAAAAGATTAGCAGAAACATTATATACACAGAAAGTATAAACATTATGCTAAATCACTGGTATGCTCCTTTGAGGTCAGATGATCCTCCCCACTTATTCAGTTGTACTGAGTTAAAATTACTGCCTTTAAATGAAGAATGAATTTACAAAAACATAAGTGATCAATTGAGTGAGTACATAAAATGTGATAGGAATAAATGGATAAATAAATAAATAAATGCATAAAATAAAATTGCACATTTCAGTTATTATACAGTTGTGGGAGCCTCCATCCCATCAGCAGCGGACAACATGACAGCAGATATCCAACACTGGTAAGCCAAGGTCTAACCCAAATTATTATGTTTCAGATCAGCAATCTGCATGGAAGGTAGTGTTTTTGGAATATGTCATGATAATTGTTTGATGTGTTGACATGAAATGTCACGCCGGCTCACCCAGACCGCCAACATGTAATCACTGAGCTCAGTTACAGACTTTTTGATTGTAGCACTTGCTGTGAATTCAAAACTCGAAAAACCCAACCCATTCATTTTCATTCAAGACAAGCCAGTGCAGATGTTGACAACACTCTTTTGTTTTTTTTGTTTTTTTCGTTTTCTCATTTATTTGCAAGGAAAAGTTGGCTGAGGATGAAAATGTGGGCCATACGGTCTGTCAACATCCAAACATTTAGCAGTAATAGTGCAGCTGTATGTCTTGCTTATTATGCCATTTCCTACAGCTCAAATTTATCTATGGGCGATGCTCATTTGAGGCAATTGCTTGAGGTGGAGATGCAGTGTAAAGCCTATGATACAAGGGTAAAACTTTGAAGCAAATCCCCAGGGCAGTGTTGCAACAATAGAGATTTATCTCTGTCAAACACGTTCTTCATGAATGAAGAGCAGGAGAAAAAAACAAAAAAACAAAACATACTGCATACAGTGCAAAGTTGTGGCAAATGTGTGCAAGGTAAACCAGTCCAATTAATATCAACAAAACAAGAGGCCAAAACTAGATTGATATTCTTTACCCTCTTGTCATGCCATACATATTTTCTTTTATGTCTTCCAGGCACTGTTTAGCACAGTTTATTCCCCGAGTCTGAATAGAAACTGGGAATGCTACCAGGATAAAATCTAGCCCTATAGAGCAACTTTAAAGGGGCGATGTGTACCATTTCAGCATCAGTAAATCATTACCACATTCATTTTTCTACTAGCCTCCAAACTGCATTTTACATTGTGTGCTGCCGGGTCAGATTTGGCAGGAAGTTTTCCGGATTGCTTGACAGAAAAGAACAAGAGCTGATTTTATTTTGATAAAGCGAGCAACACCGACTGGCAGGGGGCAGCAATCACTGAACTGAAAAACATGCCGGCACAATAGCTCATTTACACCATGATCTCATGGCGGCAGTCGGTCTAAGGGATAACTTCAGTCTGAGATGTTTTGGAGAGTGATGCTCTGCTTTGGATTCTGGTTTTCTGGATGACGAGTTAGGTCTGGTTGTAGGTTTATTGCGTTCATGTTTTATCTTGACACTGTGAGATACAGCTGGACTTATAGTACCTCAGGAAAAGCCGATACACAGCACATTTTTTATGTACAGTGCAATAGTGATTTTTTTTTTTTTTTTTTTCAGCTCAGATTAAAGTATAATAGCATTTACATGTTCTGTTGTGTATGGTACAATTCATTTTCATTACATTGATCTCACTAATTAATGGCTGATATAACAGAAATTAAACAAGAGCCAAGCAAACAAACATAATATAAACCTGCTATTCTGTGGTATATAGCATAGAAATAAATATAACTCTGCCCCACATAATCTTCTCAAAATAATAATTATTACTGTTATTACTGCAGCATCAAAACAGGATTCATCCACAATATCTTGTGTGACTTTCTGATGACTAACTTTCACGTATTCATGTGTTGTGACCATAAAACCATATTGTTTCCCTGTCAGTCACCTGTTTACATTTTGGAGTCCTGCTATGTATTTTGTTGCTTATGTTGGTTTATCTTAATGGGGTCTTTCAGTGTATGATAAGAGTTATTTTTATAGGACTTACATTCCTCAAAACAATTATCTATTGTTATTGTTGTTACCCTAATGTGACTATTTTCTCCAGGTAATGGAGGCGAGCAGCATTAGTGCGGTCTTTCCATTAGAACTCACTGGGTAACTCCCCCCTCCAACACACACACGCACGCATGCATGCACACACATACGCACACAGTCATCTAAGCACTGAGGCCTTTGTTGGCCAACAGTGTATGGAGACCACGACATTGTGTTTTTTATTCTCTCATGCCCTGATGAAGGCCGACCAGCCTGAAACACTGGTATTGTTTCCTTGGACGTGGCCAAATAAATCATAGTCTATTTGAGGTATTGTCCCTGTCTGTTTTTGAAGGCATTGAGTGTTACCCTTCACCTTTTGGTCATTTTTGTGGGATCTAACTTCGTGCACAATAGCAGATTGTGGTGAGCCCAATTGCAAAACAAACATTTTTATTTTGCAAGGAAAATATAACTTTTTTGTACCAGCCTGACAACCCACCTGCATAGTTTTAATTTCATGTTAGTTTACCTGGTCTGAATGTGTACTGGTGGTTATCAAGGGATACTATCTTCTACTTGTTCTTGAAAACAAATCTTATGGAGGGGAGGGAGGATAAGTAGGGCATTTTTCCTTCTAACATGAGGGCACTGGGTTTGTGAGACAAGAGTTAAAGGTTATGTTTCAATAATTACAGTCTGCTATCTAACATTTCCTTGCATTATATATTAAATTATTGCTGTTTGAAGATTCATTTCTTCATATACAGTTTCTGAATATTCACTTGTACTCACTGACCCGTACTACACCTGCACAGACTTGATCTCAGCTCTTCTCATTGTTAATATGAATTTAATAATTTATGATTGAAACTTTATGGCCTGCAGCTCTCTCATTAGGAGTACTCTTCCTATGCCCTGGCGAGAAGCAGAGCGACCAATCAGCGTGGGCTACCTGTTCTCCAACTGGGCAAATTATCACATGAAAAGTATTACGCCTGACTTAATTACATTCGGCTCACAGCTTTAAGTGACCCCTTCCTGAGACATTGATGAAGGTAAGGGCTGAAAGTTATTTTTTTAATGACTGTATTATTATACAGGATGTACAGAGAGGCTCTTTGTTTACTTACCAGATAACTGCACAACACATGGAAGTCAATGAAAAGCTGAATCCAGTCAGTGAGTTGATGTATTTAGCTTGCTGTTATGCAGATGCTTTGATTTTTTTTTTTTCATGCGTGACAAATCCTCTTTAATGTATTTTCGTAATTTCATCATGCTTTCATGTTGCATTGATTAGCAAACCAAAGTGAGAAACTGTATTGCAATCATACTGTTTATATTTGATGTAAATAAGTATTTACAGGGCTACTACTTGATAATCTATTGTGATGCCATTTACACTTGTATCAGATGTTACAAAAAAACATGTCTATCTCCGGGTCCCTCTTGTCCTCTCTGTGTTTTCCCCGGGATGACAAATTCCCTACTTTATTTCACCTGTCAAATCATTGGCATGGCCATTATGTTGGATTAGCTTCACTCAACATTCTGTTGTCGTTTGACAAAAAAGTAAATCTTGTGTAAGCTGTGCATGCATGTCTCTGAGACATTTGGCTAATTAAAATGAAATGGGGCAGATAATGGCTTTTAAAAACATTTCAGCCATTTAATGAGCTTATTATTTACTATGAAAAGGAATGTGTCTGTGCCCCCCCACCACCCTCCCACACAACCACCACCAGCCACCCACTCTAATTCCATCCCACTGCGTTGAGACTTGGCATCCATAAATTTCAATGGCTAAAGAAATATTATCACAACTAATGAAATAATGCTTAGCCCACTCTAACACTCAGAGGGCCCCTCCGGGCAAATTGTCTCAAGTCATTCTAGGAAGATGGTAATTAAAAGACAAACTACAGCATGAATGAAATTATCATTTGCAGAGCAGAGGTCCTCCACGGAATGCAAATTTAATTAAAAAAAAAATCATAGTTATTATAGTTTTATGATGGTGTCAGGGTTTTCGTATGGCATTGATGTTTTTCCATTAGGAGTTTGAAATGATGTTACAGTGTTAAGAATGGGGTCAGTCGCGCGTTGGCTTATTGGCTCTGAAGGCTCTCTATAGCCTTTTACGGTCTCAGGCTCTCATTTACATTCACAGGCAAAGACGATGTCAATGATGTTGATTCACTGAATTATGTCTGTGTGCTGTGTCAGTACAATAATAAATCACTGCTGTATTTCCTCCTCATCACTGACAGTATTATAGTTTCATTGTTGCAATTCTTTTTTGTGTGTCACATGTAGGCTGATTCATTTTCGGTTCGTGATCCCGATTGATCGCAGACATCCATGATTTATTGCTGACTTTGGTGGCATGTAGGAGTTTGGCAAATATTCTGCTGTCTGATGGCCCAGACCCTTAAACTTCCTTTCCTATGGCCAAAGTCTGTAAGTCAGAGGCAGCTAGTTTACCCAGCACAGATGACTGGAGGAGAATATGTCCTCTCTAATGAGAGGGTTCAGGTCATTCCGAATGCAGTTTGCTCGACCTCAGAGAGTGGGCTGCTGGGTGCAGCTAGAGATTTTTTTGGTGATTTATGTTCTGGAAAGTGCCAATTAGCACAGGACAAACTAGCAACATTATAGATGACAGGGGCAGAGGTTGCAGAAGTGGACTTGACGGTTAGAGCAGCTGATGGCTCCATTGATCAAGAGAGGATCTTCATCTCAGAATGAATTATGCTGTCACCATATTTGCCATCGGTGCTTCGAAGAGCCGGGTCAGTCAGGGGTCGGATGAGTGAGCATGTGTGGCATTAGGCCTCAGCAGAGATGGCTTTGGAAGGTTTTTGATTGGCCAGAGAATCTTGGAGAATCTTGGTTTTGATCTCTGACTTCAAAACGACAGAGAGCCAGAGAATCAAAGGTAAAACGCAATCAATCCATTCCCCTGTGATGGTTGGAGGTTTTGGATGAAATTCAGAGAAGATGAGCCGAAACAAAAGAGTGTACACAGGATTTATATAAGCGGCTTCATCTGCACAGCATTGCTTAAGCAAAAAAGAGAGAAAGAAAAAAGAAAAAAAGAAAAAAAGAAAATGCCTTCAGCGCCAAGCAACAGAACCTGACCTCGTCACATTGAGAGCAAGCCAGCAACCAAGCCTGGAGGTGTCACCCACTGACACCTTACAGCAGATTAAAATTCTCCTTTTTTTTTTTTTCTCTTCATCCCTGCCTCCTGCTCCTACACCCACCCACTCCCCTCCCCCCTGTCCCAGCTCCCTCTCAGCATCCGCCCAACCCAAAACACATTCTTCCTCATTTTTATTTATCATCTGATGCTTATTTCATATTTTCTCCCCTTTTCACTGACACAAAAAATAATGTCTGCTTGGGAGCAATTAATGCTCGAATGTTGTTCCCCTTCTTTCCTATGCATGTTGTGTATGAATACGTAAAGGTCAGTGGAGGCATTTATGGGCCTGTTCCTCCATTACTCATTCTAAGTGTGTAGTTTGACACTTGTGTCCCTCCTGGGCCCCCAAGGGACTAATTTTTCCCTCCAAAAGAGATGCATGGATGTAAACCTGGAGCAGGGCAGGACTCTTACTGCAACCCAAGTGCTTCTATTATAAAAAGTCGGTGGTGCTCGCTTGTGTATGTATTGATGTAATTTTTCATGGAGCTTTTTTTTTCTTGCGTGGGGGGATGGCAGGTGGTTGATCAAATCAATGGCTACTGCCTACAGAGATGGTTAAATCGGGTTTGCACTTTTCCTACTTGTTCACGAACAGGCAGTCATCGACATTTGATAATACATGATAATAGATTCATTTTTCTGTGAATTATTTAGGAGAATACATCTACTCTATAAATATCCTTATCCTAAAGCAAACATAATTTTGTTTTTGAACTGTTTCATTCTGCCCAAGTTTCAGATCCCCAGCATCACACAGCCATTGCATAGGAAATCAAACCGTTGTACACGCAAACAAATTTACATTAAAAATTAAACACGGAAATACAGTACGTCCCACACAGTGGAAAATGCATTGTGTTGCAGTGGGCTACTTGATATTCGTCAAAAAAAGAGGTTGCTGTGAGTGCAACATGTTCTTTGCAGTGTTGGGTGTTAGAATGATTGCATGGTAATTCTTCTTCATTTGCACTGCATAAATTACATTTTCACTGTGACAGCAGAGCCTGCCCTGCACAGCAGCCCATAGCCAGTCTAACAATTAATTTAATATCTGAGAACGCAGTTCATTTGTTTGGCTGAGAGGGAATTGAAATACTAATGAAATGGCTCCTCTCAAAATGCAGTCGTGAATTATGCCACCGTTATGCCACAGAATATTTGTATGTTCCAGCGTTTTTCGGTCATAATGGCCACAGATTACTTAGAGGACCAGGTGATGATAATTTGGAATGAAGATGAAGTACAGTTCTAATACGACAACGCTAGAGATGTCTCTTTAAGGCAATTAAGCAGCACTGATGATAAACAAGAAACATTCATCCAGAGAAGTATACACACAATGATTAATGTTGTCAACCGGAACAGGGACTATGCAAATAAGCAATTGTGGGGGGATTACATGAATCCATCATTCTATATGCCAAAAATCCTTAAACTGTCAACACAATAGATAACAAATCCAGGAGGGGGTGGTAAAGAACTCAAGGCAGAGACTGGGTTGTTTCTGACAGTACAGAAGTGGGATCAAGGATGTCATCCACATGGCAAAGCTACTGAAATACAAGCCCTGAGGTGCCAAGTGAAAGGACAGTCCAAGTCAGTTCCACCTAACACCAACCCCTTCCCTCTAACAATGAATTTTGATTAGTTTTGAGTTGCAAACATGCCCTGGCACATTTTCAGGACATGACCTACCTGTGAGGCTACTGTGTATTTTTTAGATTTGGGAACTTCAGACACGAAATGGTCAGTAATCAAAACTCCAAAGATAGAAAGACAGTTTAAACACTCGCTGAACGCAAGCTTCTTTGTAGCTATTTATGTAGATAGATCAATACATAGCTAGATAGAAGTCATTTCTCCAACTTTGATAGTGATACACCAACAGACTTTCACCATTCTGCTAAATGAACGACAGAAAATTAAACATTTTACAGTGTAATCATTTTTTTTTCTGATCTCTGACTGAGCAATGTTGCATCATAGTTAGGCATAATTAAATATAAAGTGATTACTAGACTTACTGTTTGACTCTAAGTTAATTTAGCCAACCAAGATTAATTAATTCCTGCTCATTGTGGTGCATAAGTGTTTCAAACACATTAACATGCCTGCTATTTGTTGCCTGTGTTGTTTAAATACCACTACATTAACCTTTTGATTAAGATAAACGGTCACACAAACACTTGTGGACCCTCTGGGGATCCTGTTGTAAACACTTGACTGTTAGGAGTGATCTGCGAGCCGCTGGACCCATTAGCCCCCCAGTCAGATCTATCTTAGGCCATCAGGAAACCGACAGACACATGCTGTCAGAGGCCAGAGCGAGATCGAGCGATCGTAATTGCATCCTCTGTGAAGTTAATGACTTTTTAAAGCAAAGTGGCCATCATTGCTTCGTATTCTGACAGAGATATGTAAATGACCTTGACACACACACATGCTAATTGGCGGGTGGGACAGCTGTCTTTATGGATGAGCTCCGCTTCTTTAGATGCCTTTGAAATTAAGGTGCATGCCAAGCGTGCCGAGGTGACCATCAGCTGATTTCCACAATGTAATGATTTTTTTGTCATTCTTTAGAAATGACATGCCATGCTTCAGATACTGCTCCCAGAAAAACGCGTTGGCATTTCACATGTTTGTCATTTCTGTCAACATGTCCCACTGAGCAGATTTCATCGCTATAACTGTCAAAGGGCAGATGTTCCACTGCCTTGTTGGCGGTGGGGTTGGGTGGGGGGTTGGGGGAGGTGGGCCAAGAGGCAGAAAAATTTCCCTTCAGCAGTTCTTAGGGGGGACACCAGAACTGATGCCCAAAGTGCCCCGTTTTTGCCACATTTTGACCATCAGCAACCTGCTATTGCATGCTCCCCATGAAACCTATGACTCCACAGATAGGCCTATCTATCGGTGAGTGGCTCATCACTAAAATCACTGAACTAACGGCCCAAGAAGAGCAGATAGAAACGTCGCTCTATTTGACCAGAACCATTCATCATCAAAAATAAACATCTGACATTTTAAACAAAGCTTGAAAACCGGTCAAGAACTGAGGGAGTTCTGATTTGAACTGGGGATAGACGCCCTGCCTCTGTAAACAGACAGGCATTAGGGGAGGCAGCTGCTACAGAGGCAGCTGGGAAACAGGTTTGTTATCAACTTCAACTTTATCAACTTCAACTTTATTTGTTATATGTCCCCAAAGGGGCAATTTGTTTTGCATCATGACAACACACATACAACCAACGCAGGCCCGGATACAGTGGTACAGGGGTCAGCCACTGTAGGAGGCACTGCCTAGATACAGCAGCAGGTCAATAAAGAGCGATACAGTTGATAGACAGGATGCAGGATGAAAAAAACAAACAAACTGCCAGGTAACGCCAGATAATGAAGCGACAGTACATAAACGTGTTTTATTCTACAAAGGGGGAGGTGTAAGGAAACATGTCTGTTACCTCATTTTTTCTCAAGTTCTCTCTTTGCAGAGTGACGACTAACTACAGGTGGGCAAGCCACCACAAACACACACACAAACACACACACACACAAGTTGGAATCAAAACAAAAAAAGGGTGTATGTGTTAATCTTTCTTAAAAACACATTGTTTTCTGTCAGTAATTAACACTAGTGCTTCCAAAATATATTGTATGATTTAGATTTATTACCAATGATTTTTGGGGGAGATTTTTGGGATATCTGTCTATGCAAGGATCAGGGCTCAAAAAGGGGAGAGTCACCAGTTGCTTGCATAAATCGGTTGCCCCTGGGAGGTGTCCTGCATAGAAATGCACTGCACGTTAAACTTGCACATCTCTTCATATGACACACACAGAGGGGTGTTTACATCAATTAGTCAGAAGGCCACTTATCTCCCTCTAAAGCTTGGTGAACAGGAACACTCATCCAACGTGTGGATGATCAACAAGGTCATCAGCCAAGAAACGGTGGTCATTGTTAAACCTCTACCCATCATTGGCCATCAACAGTCACTCTTTTTCTGTGTATCCTCATTTCACTGCAGATGTGATTTGTTTCATGGTAATAGCAAAATGAATGAGTAGTTTATCATAGCCATTCAAAGACTACCAGTTCTTTACTACTTTCATTTGAAACACAATGGCAATGAATGTCTAAATAAAAGATTTAGGAACAGTTGAGTCCATTGTTGGGGTCAGTGATCAGCTCTGATTAATGTTATGTATTTATTTATTTTTAAATGAGTGCTGCCTAGTCAGTGCCTGGTGAAATGCAATATCAAAGTATTGACAATAGATGATTTGCCTTTTCAAGACTTTCTCTGCCTGTTGCACTGCCCACAGTCACTGTCAGTATTGATTATCAGTAGAACACAGAATAAACACGATTCAGCCCACTAGCCTAAGTAGGTACATCAGTCTGGTAGTGCATCTGCTAAAAAAAAATAAAACCTCAACTGGATTCACTTTCCATCTGTGTTGAGGCAGCAAAGTGCCAGTCCGACCCTCCTCCACCTGAGTTCTCTTCTTTGGAAGACCTCGGTGTGAAAACAATGCCAGGCTTCACTTGTGCTTTTGGGCTTTGTCTGCAGAGCCACAGTGTACTTTCTTTTGTTACTGCTTTACGCCCTAGCTGTTGTTGGTATGATGAAACATGCCTACAGGAAATGACAGAACATCCTGAAAAGCAAAATTCAGCCAAATGGAGGGATTTAGGCAAATATGCACAGGGACACAGAATATCTCTTATTTGTTTATTCTTATTTTAACATGAAAGAGTTGCTTAATGCAGCTTTAAAGGGGGACATGAAGTTTCTTTCAAAGGGGTTCACCTTCTTCTTGGTTCTCTTAATTTGGGCGACATTTACTGTACCTGGGACTCTTGATAAATAACACCGCTGATATTTCCTTTCCCATAAGGACAACAACATTCTGCCACGCTAATGAATTGTTCACTTGTAACATGTAGACAAGATGAGGATGTGACTTAGTTCATGACGGGCCAAGATTTTATCATTTAGGTGACATTCCCGAATTGCCAGAGGTCATCATCGGAGATAGCTGTGAAAATGTCATCAGTCATTAGGACACAGTCCATGAAACACAATGCTCCATTTCAGCTCGAGTGTTTCCTTCAGGGAGTCACAAGGATCGTTCAAGTTGACTGGGTCCAGAAGAAAACAGTAAATTGTTTACGTCGAGAAATGATTTGGCAGGGCTGGGATGTTCTTTAGGCTTTAGACTGTGAGAGAAATGTCACCTAAACTCAGCACATTCTGTCTTGGAAGGTGGTATGGGATTCTGTTGTAAACAGGGAGATCTCTGAAAGGATTGGCCTTCCAAATTCATCGTTAGTAGGTCAGGTTCATGGGCTCTTTGTTCAGCTAAACACAATGCAGCACAAGGAAGGGCAAATACAAGCTTTGGATATTGTTCATCTTGAAGAAAATAGACTTATGGTGTAAGTCTTCAAAGGGATTTCATCGTCATCGCCAACCCGGTCCTTTATTCCCTGCTTTGCACAAAAATATTTACTCTTTAGGAGCCCTCTGGACATTGAAAGCATTGAAAACACATTTCTTGAGTTTAAACATTTTTTAAGAGGGACTGAATGAAAGAATGCAGATTGCATCCTACAACTAAGCGATACACCGAAGGCCAGGCTAATAAAAAAAAAAATAAATACATATTATAAATACAGACTCCATCACATCTGTAATACAAATGGGTAAGTGTCACATTCTTTCCATTAAAAGTGATTTTTTTATTAGAGTTTATAAACATGATGTTTTGGCCAAACATTCCAAAACATGATCTTTTTTTATGTTGTAAATAATAGGTTCTGATGAAGGCCTTCTTGGCAAAAAACAGAATTTTTCAATATTCGCTTTTAATAGTTTCTAGCAAACAATGATTTTAGTGGCAAGTGTGCTGTGCCCATCCATTTTGTACTTCTACACTATTTTTCTAATTGGTTCTCTGCTCCTGTTGCTGGAATCCAAATTTTCTACTGGTGAAAATGTATGGATGCCCATGTTTCCAGCCTCCAGTGTCTGAGTGTTATATGATTAGTGCCATCTCGGCACCTCCAGGCCCGGTCCCTGCCAAGGTCACTTGGCCTGAGCTGCAGCTGACGACTCCCACACAGCCGGGCCAGATGGTCCCCTCTGCACACATTACCTTCCACGGATACCACTCTGAAGGTGAGGACAATCCAAGTGACATTCAGAGGCCAAGTGTCCCAAGTTTCAGCTGTCAAACGGAGATCTTGAAAAACGAACTGCGTAAAAGGAAAGACATACTCCCTACTAAGAACAGGCTTTTAGATCTCCTCTGTGCAGGAAGCCAAGTTCCTAATTGTCTGATTGATGCTTGATGGATGCTTCACTGAATGAGCATATGGAGGGATTCTTGATCTAATGCTGAGATATGTCCTTTGTAAGCTAAAGGGTAATTGCAGGGCTTTATGTTTTGCTGCTATTACAAGGGATTGTAGTGGCGAGGAGAAGTGCTCCAACAAGTCATTTTCTGACTCAAAGCGTTCATGAAAGTGCTTTTCAATGAATATAATTTTCCTGTCTGAAGTAAAAACATATGAACATTTAGGCATTACGACGTATACATTTGAGCACAGCATCTTACATGTTTTGCTGCTTAAAGACGTTGAATTGCTGAATAGCTGTTATGGTTTAGGAACTTCATTCTCTCCCCTCAAAATGGACAAACCAAACCAAACTGGCCCCAGGCACGTGGAATACACCAAGATTCAACAGTATCTGTGTGGGAGCAGTTGTTTTTACTTAATGCTCTATAGTTGGCATTGCATGTATCATGGATAGTGACATTTGGCTGAGTCACCCATGTGTGCAACTAAGCTTGTGACAGCCTCGGTAATATCCCTCTGTCTATGCCACAGGTGAAGTCTGTGCCCTATTCCAGCTCTGCCAAATTTATAGTAACTGTGGCTGTGCACACTGAAAGTTTCACTTATTAGTCTATTTTTTTAAAAAAAATATATATAATTTAGTGCAAATTATGTCCAGAAAGTCCTTGCTTCACTGTTTCCTTTCAGAAAAAGTGAAAGATCAGAATGACATCTCATGGTTACAACTTGACAGAGTAAAGCATTCAGCTCACTGGAGCACCCATGTCCAAGATCATTTCTATTCATGAATTGAAAAGCATCTCTAAAAAAAAACTGCACAAGATAAGCAGATACTGCTCATTTTTCAAGAGAGGGGCTGATTGTATATAACATGCAATCCGCGGTGTAGTAAATATACCGGGGAAACAACCCATAAAAAAACATTGCACACTGCACATCCTACATGTAATTACCACTAGGAGGCTGACATGAGTGAGTTTGTTTTTGTCCCCTAGTTGTTAGTTTGTCTTTACAAAAACTTTGATATGAAATGAACACGGCATGAAACCGAAACAATAGTAACTCAAAACACAGGCTGCGGCATTGCACAAAATGTGGCAGTGTTAAATACTGCAGCCCTAATTGGATAGGTGAAAAATAAAAAAACATGGTAATGTGGTATTTGAAAGAAGTGCATTCAGAAATGTCCTTTTAGGTCTCAGCTCATTATGTCTTGATCTGTGGAGGCTGCAGCAGTCAGTGGCTTAACTCTGGAGTGTACCCTGTTTAAATGACCATTCTCTGTGTCTCTTTCTCTCCCCATTTGGTCAAGGGAAGGCGAGATGAGATGAGCTTTTGAAAGTCCTATAATTACTGCAGAGTAATCAGCCCATTTAACATTCGTCTGTCCCTTTGTCCAACATGTACAGCGGCCTAAGACGGCTAATTGGGCAAGAGGGCTTACCCAAATGGTGCAGACTTAGACAGAAAAGTGGCTTTTAATATATAGAGATACGAAGGGCTTACGTCCTATACTGTATAATTTTCTGATAACATTGAGACCACTCTTTTAGTTTTTGGAGAAAGGCTAGAGAAAGGAAAACCTGGCTGAGCGTAGCTTTTTGTCACCGTGCCGCTTTGTGAGGAAAGACTGCCTGCAGCCCAAGATAAAACGACGGGAGGTGACAAATTCATAACGGCTTTGTGTTCGTACAATTCAGAGGGATTCTGGGGTTGGCCGGGAATAAGGTGACACAGCTGACAGGAATTTCATCTCACTGAACGTGCCACACACTGCAGCAAAGAAACAATCCCCGACAAGATGCGTCTTGGAAAGTCAGTGCTTTTTTTTTTTTTTTTTTTTTTTTTTCAAAAAGATAGGTCATACAGTATGGTGGAAACATTCCAAGGGTGATTATAAACAATAGGAACACAAAATACTTGGCTGACAAACCCAATATGGAGTCTTTCATAAGTGGTCAGATGCAAGTTGCAAGTCAGATGCAGTTTACAGGTGCATCTATTGGTTCACAAGCTCTGAATCTCTGCTTTAATTTGTGTAACATTTTTAAACTGTAGGCTATATGTACATCCACATTACATGTCTTTACAGGAAATGTCTGTGACAAATAAAGGTAAAACAGAAATATGGGGGTTGGAGATAATGTTTGGAAAAAAGAAAACATTACAATCAATCTCACCCTTACTTAACAACACCTGGCAAATGTCTCCTTGCATTAAATGCTGAAATTACTTTGTAGTAGATTAACTGGCAACGGACCAGCTAGTGTATATTGCCTGTGAATGTATTCAGAGAAGATTAAGCGGCTAATTTTCCTGTCAAAACGAATTGCCCTCCCGACAAAGAACCTCTCAGGTTTTGGCAAAGTAACACTGTATTGATTTTGTCCTTGTATGTCATGCTGTAGGGTTTCATTCTTGAATTTGTGAAAATCATGTGTACAATCTGTATTTGAAAATGTAGCCACTCTGAGTGCCCAGTATGGTAAGTTTCATCATGCAGGAATGATGCCATCAGCCTCTACAGATCCTCTGAGCCAAAGCTGCTCCTCAAAATCGGCTGATTCAGTTCTTCTCCTCTTTGCTCAAACACAAAAGTGTGCTTTCCATATACAGAGATGCTGAGCGCATGTGAGCCCCATTAGCGTGTCCTCTGTTTCTTTTAAGTACTTCTCCCATCACTCACCGTGTCCGCCTGCATCACTTTTGATGATACCAACAAAAAGAAACAGTTCTGCCTGCCGGCAATTGTAGCTTTCCTGGCATCTGTTCTTTGATGACTTTAAAAAGGAATGAGAGAAAGATAGAGGGAAAAAAGAGACTGTTATATCCTCACCTCCCTCCGTCCGCCCCCTCATGGCTCACCCTCCTCCACCTTTCAGCAACCTACCCCAGGCCACTCCCCACCCACCTGCACGTCTCTGCCTAATTTCATCATGCTAGCTCCTGTGTAAGCTCAGAATGATTCATTGTTGAGGGGGTTTGAGGGGTACGAGGTGATGGTGGAGGAATATTGAACATCCATCTTAGTTAATGAACTGAGAATCACCTTCCTCTAAATGCATTTCATCATCAGTTCTCATGTATAAATGGGAGGCTGTTGCATACTAGTGCAGATAGACAATTCTCCCCAGCCTACATCTATCCTTTTTCAGGAGAACTTTCCAAAGCAGTTCCTCTTGGGAGTGGACTGACTGTGCAGCAAGCATATAAACTACAACTATAAATAGACCTCAACAATAGCTGCATCTGAAAAAGTGTTATTGTGAAAGTTGGCCAAATAGCCATACTTTTACAACAAGACGTTCAAATAAAAACCAGAGATGTATTATGAGCTCTCCATGATGTAAAATACACTATGCATGCCGATAGTAGGCTCTTGTAGTATACATTCATCTAAGTACATTTGCACTGCATACAAAGAAAATGTGCATCATCTTAAGAAATAGATAAAGAGTTCTGCTAAAGGAGACAAACATTAACATCAGTCGTGGAGTTCAAATGATTAATCATTGCAAGATATTGTGTACTTTGATCAAGTGCAGTTTATCTTTTTGATTAGAGCAATGAACCATTATGCTTTGTTCATAACTGGTAGATGAATTTAGAGTTTAATTTCTTTCAGTGAATCATGTTTAATAGATTATCTCTTAATTGTTTCTATCGCAGATCTAATAATGTTTTTTTTTTTTAAATGGACTACTGTGTGTACGTGCGTGTAGTATGATTGCTAAACAATTTCCACACTTTTAAATGAGAAAACTTCTTGCAGTGTCTTTCTCACAAAGACAAAAAGCACAAAATAAATGGTAAGCTTGCCACAGTGATTGAGGGCTTGTAAGTTAAAATTAGAATTCACATTAGAATTGTTTTATTTTTTAAACGGGTGAAATTGTTCAAGAGTAATTGCATTTGCATGTTGTGTTTTGATGCAGCCCATAGTTAGGTACTGCTACTCAGATGCCAAGGAAATATTTAGACTTTGATTTGAGCTTTATTTAATCATTGCAATAAAGGTAAAATTTTGATACCCAAGCAACAACTGTGCAGGTTGCTATGTTATATACTTAGGATATCAGACTGCTTGATATCACATTGGTCAGAGCTGAAAAAGTCTGTTTTTTATGCTTTTCCCTCCACCTCTTTCCCCTCCACTCGTCATTTCATCTGAAGGACAGATTTTCTCCCATTGTCACTGTGGTGTCCTTATAAAATCACAGGTCCATGCGGGGGTTCATGCCAGACGGGTCACCTGTCTCCCCGGCCAGCTGGAGGGAGGTGAGAGAACGCAGCAGGCTGTCAATCAGGCCTGAGAGGACAGTGGAGGAGGAATTGAAAGGAAAAGATGAAGCTGGAATGAGTGCTAACTGAGAGGAGGTGAGAGCGACATGCTGACATTTTTTAGGTGTTGGTGAAAAAATAAAGTGAATTGGAAAGGTTTGACTTGATGCTACTGATTATGCTGTCCTCAGAGAGCCGCCTACACGCACACACACCATGCTCAGTAAACTAAAATGTAAGAGGAGGAAGTCTTCACATTCAAGCAGCTCTTTTTTTGAAAGTATGTAGCAGAGGGCTCTCAGCTGGTGACATAATACACTCTGTGGTGTCCTCACTGGAGTTTTTTTCTGAACTTGGTTGGCCCAAACATAATTCAATTGACATAATTAATTTATGAGCTTTGGCTTCCCTTTTACTTAAAAAAAAATGTTTGTCCATTTCTCTTGGAAACATGACATTGCACGTATACTTTTCTTTTCTTGATAGTCACCATGATGCATGAAAGCGATGACACATGTGCGTGTACGTTGACCTTGACCTTGACTCTGGGTTCAGACAGGATGTGGAAGCGCCACAGTGCATCATAAAGTGCTGCCCACTTCCTTTTGGCGCCCATGTTAAC
Organism: Myripristis murdjan; assembly: GCF_902150065.1. Classification (NCBI taxonomy): domain Eukaryota; kingdom Metazoa; phylum Chordata; class Actinopteri; order Holocentriformes; family Holocentridae; genus Myripristis; species Myripristis murdjan. Next base: position 28,949,925 of record NC_043983.1, on the reverse strand, counting down.
CATTTCAGCTGTTCAGACAGGATGTGGCTCCATGGATAGCTTGCGATCTGAAGCTCCAGTTTCGGTTTCAATTTCTAGTGTATTTTCTGACAGGCATAGAGCCGGAAGAGACCACACGGTGGGACATGTTAGTCTACCATTTTATGTTATGTTATTATATAAGACATTTTTGAGATGCTTTTTTTGTATTCATGAATTGCATGATGGGCTGCATACGACACATAGGTCAGAGGTTCTCCACCCCTGTTTTTGATTAACTCAGCTAACTCTTCCAGTCCTGTAGTCCTGCCCAAAAATAAATGTTCTAGTTCATTTTCAATGGTAGAGACCACCCCTGGCTATATATGATACAGTCAATTACCATACTGACTCCCACACCAGTGAGCTTTTCTTTGACAATCCCTCAATACTCACAAGGAGAGAGGAAAAAGAGTGTTGGATCTGTGTTTGACCTGTTTTGAAATATTATTTGCACATGATGGCACATCGGCAAATGCATCTAATAAGTGGGAGACCTATCTTTTCTTTGCAAACTCCAGGAGTCTGCAGCAAAAAAGTTCAAATTCAGAAACTTTGAAGATCATTGAAAGAATGGACTGGAAAGACTTTACTTTTTTTCCCACCAGAAAGTGAATAGAACTGAGCCGAGCAAAGGCATTTTTCAGATGAAGGATACAGCTGCATTTTCCTGACTATTGCTGACCAAACAAAAGAAAACAAAACAAAACAAAACAAAACAAAACAAAACAAAACAAACAAAAGAAAACAAAAAACATAATTTTAATTTTAACCCCAATATCCACTGACATTTAATTCATGATCAATAGGACTGCCTTGGTCATATTTTCCATTCTTGGCCAAAGTTATAGAGAAAATAGTTGCAGAACAGGTACTTTAATTTATGAGAGGATCTCTTTGAAAAAAAGTCAGTCAGAGACTGCACTCCTCGGTGATCTTCATTTAGCAGCTGACTCTGGCCACTCATCTATTTTAATCCTTTTCGACTTCACCGCTTCCTTTGATACTGTAGATCACTCACTTTTAATTGAGTATCTTAAAATAATGAATTGGCATCTCTTTTTTAGTCTGTTTTTTCTCCAATCTCTGAAATAGGACTTTTTGTGTTGCTGTTGGTGATTTTCCACAGAATCTTTGTTTTGTGGAGAACCTCAGGGGTCAATCCTTGGCCCCTGCTTTTTTCTATTTACATGTTATGACTTTAAAATCAGCATGGTAAAATAATTGTCCAGTCTTGTTTTACCCAGTCATTTCTGTCTCTCAAGAACTCATTCATGCATTCATGCATTCATCATGTTCCATTTATACAACTGTATGCTTAAGCAAGCATTACCTTTCCAGACTTCAATTAATTCCAAATTCTCCTGCTAGACACCTCACTATGAGTACATATCATCCAATTTAGGCTTCATTACACTGGCTACCTGTGTGTTTTAATTTTAATTGTTACTTATACAGCCCAGATGGATATTTACTATAATTAATTTACTATCTTACTGTATTTTTCAGTTTATTCTCACTTTTATGTTCTCTTTATGTTGCTTTCACTTATATATGCTTTCATTATCATTTTTGCATATTCTGCCTTTTATTTTGCTGTTGTGAAGCACTTGCAACTATGTTTTGAAATGTTCCATACAAATAAAGTTTATTATTTGATTATATGAGGAATAATTACTGCAATGTACATTGCGTACACTTCATCAGATGCAAGGTGGGTGAGGTCACTTACATCCTTATGTTTCTCTTTCACCATTGTTGTATCCCAGTAGCTTAAATGAGCTCATTTAGAAGAATGTGGAGGCTGAAATTAATTCCCATAGTTGTTCTGTTCCATCCAATCATTTCTGAGCAGTGGCTCCCTGTCTTATGTCTCAGCCCCATATCCTGTTTTAAGAGGAAATATGTACATAAGAATTACATAAGAAAGACACCACTGGAATGTGATTCTCTTTAAAGGGCACCAACTGTTATTTACATGAAATATGATAGATTGTAATCATGAGGTACACTGTGTATGCAATACTGTTATTTAATATTAATCAATGTGCATGCTGTTGTCCTTTTGATTATAGCTGTGGCAAGCTCCAAGACAAGAGTTTTGGCACCTATTCCATCAAGCTTTCTTTCGGTGGTGTACTGACGTCAGAGAGAGCACAGTGTATGTCAACACATTAATAGATTTTCCCACTCCATCTGTGGGCTGGAGATGTGAAGAAGGGAAAAATAAACACATGGAAATGGAGCTTAATTAGGCTTTCTCTGATAAGGGCTCAATATATATTGAGCAAGCAGAGGTCTTCCAATAAATTCTGGGGTGTTCCAAATGAGGAGGCAGGAACTAGAAGCGCATCTGATATAGTCAATCAAGTGCAATTAATCTCTGTTGTGGGTGAAGGTATGGGTTGGTTGTAAAGTGTCTCATACCCCTGGCATCATTACACACTCGGATGCCCGCTGCCTTTTAAGAGGTGTGCCGTGGCGCTCTATTTGTGCATCGGACCATGCAATGTACAAGCAAGGCCAGGGACATTACCCGTGCTGTGTGTCGCGACACTGTACCCTCTTCAAGGTAGCCTGCAGGGAGGCAATCTGTGTACACAGATTATTGATGCTCTAATCCAAATGTCACTTCTCGCAGAACTAGATAAAATCATTATTATTTTTAGAACTTTATATACAATACATCAAACTGGCTCCAATCAGGGACTTTTTCAAACTTTTTCATGATTGCACAATTTTACAGTGTAACAAGTCTTACTAACAGTTAATCATTAGCAATAGCTCATTCATAACTTATTATGTAACAATTAAATTACAGTGAAATTAAACTATGACTTCTTTTGCTGAGGACACCTTGGAAGCCCTTCACGGACCCCTGGCGGCCACCACCAGAGTAACTGATTTAGTATTTGCTTGTCTTCAGCTCCACAGTGGCTCAGTGGTTATTACTGTCATCTCATCACAAGAATGACTTGAGGTCAAATCTTTGCCTTGGTCCTCTCTGCATGGAGTTTGTATGTTCTCCTTGCATCTGTTTGGATTTCCTTCAGGTGTTCCGGTGTCCTCCCCAGTCACAAGATATGCAAGTCAGGTGAAGTGGATAATACACCTTGCCCATAGGCATGAATATGTTGATGTGGTATGGAACATGTAATGTGTATGTAGTAGGGTACATGATATGGTTTGTGAAATCCTTGGAGACATGCTGTTTAAAGCAGCTGTATAAATAGACCTGACTCATCTCCTGCTAATCTGTATTTTTTGCTTGGAGATTATATTTAATATTGTATGTTCTGGTCAATGGCCATATCTTCAAGAAACTAGATTTTTTTTTTAATTCATTTTTTTAATTTTATTTTTTAACTCCCCTTCAATAGAGGTGGATTCAGCTGGAATAATGTTTGACCAATGTTATTTTTTAAAATAATTTCATGTTAATTTCATGTAATTACAGTTAACAATTAAGTTTTTACACCTTTGATAACACTATCACAACAAGCTATGTCACTTGTATTGGTATGAGTATCATTATGTTTGAATTAGTGTTTTTGTGGTTCATTTTGTTGCTGCTGTCTTTGGTACATTATATCTTTACACTCCAAAGAGTGGCTTTTCCACCCTCATTCCATGCATCCCATAGTGTTGTGCTGTCTCTTAAAGGGATCTTCAGGAGGAGATAAAAAGTCCACAATAGATGCCAAAAAGTTTTATTCATCATCTGAAAGCTGAGAACCTGAGGACTGATTTGAGATGCACCTCAGCCCTGCGTCTTATTCTAGTCATCAATCTTCAATCTCTAACACTGTGTTTTGGTTAGACGCCTATTTATTTATTTAGAGTGTGTAAGGGCTAGAACATTATGATGAAACTGTATGATGACCATTCCTGAGCTCAATTATGTGTTATTGAAGCATTTTTTGGCAATTGGATGGTGAGCACATCTGTCTGGAATTTTCTCATAAACTACCCCTTATTGACAATATACCTCGAAAAGCCATATATCCTCTAAATGCCCTGTGTCTCTAGTTTGTGGTTGTGAAGTTTCATAGAGCTGTGATTATCCTTGATTTCACAATAGGCCATTTCATACAGTGACTCAAGTTAAAAAAAAAATGGTCTCACTGCAATGAAATGATTACTATGGGGGTAAACATCATCACACATGAATCCAAATTTATGCAACTCCAAGACTGGGCGACAATAACAAATTTGTACTGCATTAAAAAAAAACAAAAAAAAAAAACAAAACTGCATGTTTTTTTTTTTTTTGCCTCAAACTGCATGAAATTAGCATAATGTGGCATGTCTGAAAGGGGGAGACGTGTGGGTACCCCAAGAAAACCCACTGGCATTCAGATAACAGAGGTGAGAGGTCAAGGGGCTTCTTTAAAAATGGCTATGACAGTTTTTCCGTCGCCAAAAATTATCCTGATTTTGGAGCGGAATTTAGCACCCTTGCTGACAACGTGCTTGGCATCAATTGATTCCTTAGGTTGTTTAGTTTCATATGATACCAGTATTCTCACTCCAGCTTTAAAACTAAGCCTGCTACAGCCTCACAAAGACAGTATCTCAACCAGGCCCACTGGTGGGCCATCGTATTATTAAGGGGTATTAAGAAATATCACAGAGAGGGAGTGCTGTTATAGTGAATTTCAGCATGACTATGATTCAGTCTTGACCATGAGGCTGCAGGCCGAGTACCGGAGATAATCACAAGTGTGCTGATATTTAGTATAACAGCATGACCTTGAGTGTGACATTGCTTTTATACAACAGCTCTACAAATGTCTCTCATCAAATGTTGGTAGTAAGGCAGAACAGATTATGATTTACTCATTCAATCAATTTTTCGGCTCTGTCAACACAAGTAATATGTCTATCTTTGCACCAATGCAGTGTAAAGTTTGTTAACATTAAAACACTGATCTCTGGTGTTACTGTAATTAATGGCTACTAACAAACAATAGTAAAGCAGAGCAGTATATAATAGTAAAATGACAGAGTGCTGTTATACTATATATCAGCACTCATGGAATGCCTCTGGTCCAATCAGGCTCCACCACCACAACTAACTGTGTAAAGTTTATTATATGTGTATTCTGGTAAGCTGAAATGCTATTGTGTTCAGAAATATGTCAAGCATTCATATGACAAACAATTTGTAGTTTTCATACTAATGAATTCCCCAATGTTATTAGACAGCCCAATGCATTCAGCTTAGCAAACACCAAAAATGTCACCATGGCACATTTATAGTTATTAGATTCTTGCACGGACGAGAGGAAAATCCTTCCACTTTTGTAATGTCATGTAAATTAATCTGTTCATCCATAAAATCAGATCAAGGATTATGAGAAACGCTGAATCAAACACTTTTCATGATACATTAACCTCACGCGCACTTTTTTCAAATGGGGTTTGTATCATCAGCACAATGATAACGACAACAAACAAAACCACAGGGGAGAGAGAGAGACAGAGATTACAGCCTCCTTTCCTTCTTTGCAATGCCAAATGCTCTTCACTCTCAGTTTTAGACTTCATTTGGTAGTCACACAGTGATCACATCAGAACAACAATAACAAAAGCAACAATAGCGCATTATGGCTGGAAAAAAAAACCCACTTGTAGTTTGACTTTCAGGCTTTGTCAAATCGGTTGCCTGAACTCTTTTGTTCTTCTCAAGGATATGCAATTACGGCCCAGCACATCAGAGCTGTATTCTTGTCAAATGACAGGCAGTGCACCGAGCACCATACAATATGACCCCATCCACAGTAGCAGCAGACAGGTTCAGGCCTCCTGTTAGCTGTCTGACACCTCCACAATACTCTGACTACAGTCTCATCAGAAAGACAGGTCTGCTCCTTGACCGTTTCTTGACGGCATTGTGTAGCTCTCCTCCAAGTGCTATCACATATGACACAGACCATATTCCTGTGTCTTTACCAAGGAAGTCACGCCTTGCTCTTGCGCACCACAATGAACAATATTCCTTACAAAGCAATCATGAATTGTAAAGGCTTTCCCCTGCTCTGTCCCTGTGAGAGAGAGAGATAGAGAGAGCCAAAATAGATCTATGACCACGGGGACAGGGAATGTCAGCAGCGACTTGCTATGAGGCGGAGAGGAGTAGGTGGGGAATAAGCAAGTGTTTGGGCAGGTCTTGGGGGACTGAAGATCAGAAACAGAGGTCTTCATAGATCCAGGAAGAAGAATGGACACAGAGGGAGGTGGAGGGAGAGGGTGATGGAGAACAGGAGGCCGAGAGCCCAGGGAGATGAGGAGGTGAGTGCAGTGGGAGGAGGGTCAAAATTCAGAAATTGGAAAGGTGTGTGTGTTAGTGTGTGTGTGTGTGTGTGTGTGTGTGTGTGCGCGTGGGGGTGGTTTGTCCTTCCCTACAATGTACCCAGGAGGCTGCAGAGAGCACCCGAGGGCTCTGGTTTGTTGTAGCTACTTGAGAAAAGGGAGCTTGTTTGCCATTTTGTAACAGAGTGTCTTAATGAAGTGACAGCCCCGACTTACCTCTGGACTGGACTATAGATTCGCTCAAACGATTTCAAGACTTGGGAAGTTATACTTTGCTTTATGATCTCAGACGAGTTCCCTGTTTTCACACTGTTTACACCATCCCACCTTGTTTACACTTTAGCACACAGTTAATTTCCATCCGTGCAGTCAGTTTCTAACAGAATACCCTGTGGGTACTGACTGATTGAACAACATCCTGCAGACAACATTACAATGGCACATTTGCACATTTATCAAATAACACATTTACACATGGATGGCACATTTACACACTCAATGAGCTCTCTTATCACAGCTTATTTAGTAACACTATATTTAATGGGACAAATTATCTATGATGTTTTTTAACATTGTTTCTCATTACCAGTGGCATTAATTACTATTAGTCAATTGATCATTGATATTATAAGGAAAATAAGCTATTAATATACGTGATACATGATTATTGTATCTTGAGGTGAATTTGTATCCTTACCTTATAATGCACTGAATAAAATTCCAAAGTTGTCATGAAAGTAATTCTGAAAAGGAAAGAGAGAGAGAGACAGAGAGAGAGAAAAAAGTCAACACCAGTTGTTTACTGAGTTGCAAATAAAAGTTTCCAAATCCACAAGCCCGCTCACATAAAAATAGAGCAATTGTGCTCATTATTATATTCATATTTGTTTTTAGTCTGACCTTCACTAACACCAAACACCTCATTCTTCTCTGTGCCAAAAAATCTGACATGTTTGCCTGAGGACCATCCCACTTCAAAGGTGGATTTTGCATGTAGAAAACAACCCAGTAATTTCCCTGGGTACAACAGCTGAGCACACTCGTCTGTGTGGGATGACAAACGGAAAGGGTTATCCGGTCTCCTCAGAATACCTCACAAGCATCGCTCAGATAAACCTAATTTTGCCCAAGGCTCTCTTCACCTGCTTGAAACTAGAGCAATAAATTAGCAAATATCTCCAACAATTCCCAGTTCTCTGAAGCTGCAGTAACTATACATCCACAGGGGCATATCACTTTCCCTTGAGGACCTTGGGAAATATCATTGACGTCTTCAATTTTTTTCCTGACTGTAACAATTACAAATGTCATGGAAGAAAAATCACAAGCTCCATCAGGGGCCCTGTAGCACTTTTTAGGGGGTGACATTGCCAAATGTGTTGGCTGTTTATTTATTAATTTTCTCTTTTCTTTGCATAACATTATTCATGAATATTAATGTTGCCTCATGGTGGGAACTGTTTGCAATACTCAGTGGGCTGGAAGAGGCCATGAAACAAAGCTGAGAAAAATCATATCTGCTAATGTGATATGGGAGTTGTGGGCTTTCAATGCAGTGGATCAGAGGAGCAAAGCCTATCAGTTAGTGAAATAATCACTCACTAATAAATGTGTGAGAACACATTTACACTTGATACTTGGTATACAAGGGAAAAGGAAATTCACTAAATAGGTTTGGTTAAATTTTCATTAAGCCACAAAGCAAAAAGTGCAACTTCACCTCAAATTATGTGACACGATTTCTCTGACTTGCCAAAGAGTTGTCCAAGAAAAACTTCACACCATTTTCCAAGAATAAGAGTCATGAGGGAGGGAGCTTGTGGGCTGACCTATAGTGGGTCTTTACCCCGAGACTGGAGCTGCTTTTAGAACAGACAGCCCAACTTCAGGTCAGCAGGGATTAATTAGCTTTTTGAAACCCGCCCAGCAGATGTCAAGGTAATCTCGGGATGCGGGCCGCAGAGGTCAACGCAATATCTCAGAGCAGAGGGAATGAGAGCTGATCTCACCAGCGTCCAACACTCTGCCATGCCAGGCATTAGTCACAAATAGGCTAAGACCACTCTGTGCAAACTTCCAACCCCTCATTCTGGCCTCATTAACAGCAAAGCATATAATTAGGTCACACTTCTCATCACTATATTTTTTCTGACTCCTAAATCAATTTGAATTTCCTACTCCACGTTTCCTTCCACAACTATACAGCAGCTGTCAGTGGGAGTGCGTGTGAATGGCTTCCTCCGTGCACAAATCGTAAGAGACACTCTGATAATCTCCTTGGGTAAATCAACTTTAGCAAACACATTGAGGGAAAATTGTCAATTTTCTCTTGTCCCTCTTCATTTGAGTAAATGCAGAAGTGCATGCCTCATTGGCCAATACAGTGCACCAGCTCATATATGCAGCTGTTTAAATTCTCCTCTGGGCATATTGGGCTTGGATGTAGCGATGCAGTGCCACTTCAGGCTCCTCATGCAGGAGAGAGGAGATGAAAAGAGCCCACGCGAGCTGCTATTCATACATATGGCTGAGAATGGCTCTGTTCCCTTTGTTCCTGGTTGACCCTGCTGTTCTGAATCGGCGACCCACTCTGCAGTGGCACAGCGTTAATGACTCAGAAAATGCAGCCAGGCACGACGACTCCATGGGAGGCATCACTATGGCTGCCATTAAGATTCGTTGTGCACTGTTTTAATAAGCAGGTCCGACACTTTTAATGCAGCTCTCATCAAATGCAGCAATTAATATGCTTAGTGTAACCTTGATGGGAAGCATTTATTTCAATAACAGCCCTCTGAAAAACCAATGAGTTCAAAAGAGCAGCACAAAAATACTGTTCTCTCTCTCTCTCTCTCACTCGCTCCCTTTTTTTTATGCAGGTGTGCGTGGTTGTGATTCATACTTTTTAATGGGATGTTATTTTCGAGCTAGCAAGGAACCTGAGAAATGCTATATATATTTCCTTAGGGGCCAAGAGTTAGTGCTGAACACAGCAATGCTTCCTGGGAGAACCTGCCAGCCTAAAAGCTCCTACTCCCACAAGGAAAAGCAGAATTCCTGTCTGGTACAATTATTAGAGACTTCCCATTCTGAGCTGCAATGTTAACATTTTTTGTCAAAGATTAACAAAAGAGCTACATCATCAGTTGTATATAACAGAGCCTTTTTTTTTTTTTTTTTTTTAAGTAGGAAACCATTTAGTGCTGTGTTTGCTTGGATCAAAAGCCCAGATGTAACTTCCATCCTTTCTCACAAGCAATATGCAACAAGTATGCGATGAGTGACATGATCTACAACTTTTCAAATAAATCCTTGTTTGCTACTTTTTAACTTTTTAATTGCTAAGTGATACAACACAGCAGCGATCAGTCCAGGATTTTGTTTCTTTTTTTCTTTTTCTTTTTCTTTTTCTTTTTTTTTTTTTTTACATTTGCTGTCCTAAACACCATATGTCAGTCTTTCCTGGGAGATGATTTACATTTCCAGCAGCAAGCGAACTGGGCAGTTTGCATGAACAGTGACAGCCACCGTGGCTGAACGGATGAAAAAAACACAGTGTTACTTAGAAACCCACACAACAGTAAATCCAAGGAGAATTGACAGGTGATGTCTGGTAGGCGCATTGCAGACACACACCGAAGCAATTAAAGCTCAGTTCCAAAGATAGAAATGAAATATATATTAAGAGGTAGAAAAAAAAAAAAAAAACAGGCAACTCTTGCTACTTGCTAAACCTGGAAATATGCAAGATATTGATTTAGATTTTTATTTACTTTTATTTATTTTTCATCGGGGCAATTAGTATGCCTTCTCATACTGCTACTACAGTAATGTTCTTTCCACCATCAATAACACAAACCTTTCATTTTGCATTACTGAACAGTTTGTGCTTTACTTGACAGGAACTAATAAGAATGCATCAAGTATAAACTTCATTATGTGCAGTTACTATAATAATGAAAGTAATAATGTATTATGTAAGTTATTATATTCGGGTGATACAATACCATTTGGCGGTATTAACATGGTTAGAGACTGTCTCCATAGACTGCTATTAAAATTTTTGAATGGGTTGGATGAACATGGGCATGGCGGCCAAGTGTGGCTGGCTGATAATGCAATACCTCGGTCCCAGCTTTATGCAGCGTTGACTTATTACACATGCAAAGTCATTACTTTCTATGGAAAACTTAACTGACAGATGACACTTTGGCAACTTGTGAACAGACCGTGTGCAAGGGAGGGTTGGGTGAGTTGCAAATGTCGAGCTTCGATGTCCCTGCTCCATCAAGGTCAAATGTAAACTAAACATAGTTGTGTTTCAATGCTGTGTTTCACTTTATGTTATTTAGAATTGCATCCTTTGCATTTCCAGTAAGCCAGAAACTGCAGCTTTGAGGCTTATCTCGTTTGAGTCTGTTGGGCTCAAACAGACAGAGGAATGTGAGCGTTCCTCAATCTGGAGGCTGTCCTGGCATCAACTATTTTTGCGCACAAGGTATTAGATTGTTCCCTTACTTTTTTTTTTTCCAATATAGTCTCTTCTACCAATCCTCGTAATCTGCCTTTATCATTTCCTCAGCACAACCAGCAGCTCTCTCCTGTTGTTAACATTTGCCTCGAGCAAAAGTAAAATGAAGCAGCGTCCAAATAGTTATGGCGGAGGAGGATGTATGAGATGGAGAGACAGTCACACAGACCGCGGTGCTCAGACACTTTACAGCGCCCTATGGGGAAATTCTGCTTTCTGCTTGCCCGTGCCTCCACAGCGAGATCAGAGGTCAGGCTGAGCTATAGCACAGCCCCCTGGAGCTGGTAGGGATTCGGTGCTTGCTGAGGGACACTGCTGCAGGGTGGATGCTTGCCGGCACTGGGGCTTGATTCACACAGTCCTCTGGTTCAAGGACAGTCTCTCTCTCTTCACTGTAATCCCTGATGCCCTAATGTCGGAATGAACGGGAACAAAAAGCCGAAAAGGTCAGAAAGAGAGAGAGAGTGAGATGAGTTTTTTGCAATTAGTGTGCAACAAGATCTTGCGGTGAAATCAACTGAACTGCTTAAGAGCTCATCTCTTCGACATATATTTTAGCTTTTTGCTTTCATCTGTAAGTCGTGTTGACCACTCACCCTGCTGAGAGTTTGTGCTAAGGTGCTCGATAACCAGTTGAATTCAAAGTGAAAAAGAGCCGCTTCACATTGACTGTAGATCTGCACAATTTACATTTGTTTGGCCAAGCATTCGGTCTGCAAGACCTTGGTCAGAGCATCAGACTGTCCCGATAAATGAAAATTGTGTAGATTGAAGTGCGCAAATGATTCCCCCCCCCCTGCATATCATTTTGATCTTTTTTTTTTTTTTTTGAATTTCTCATTGAGAGAAAGGAGGACGACTGGGTCACAGTTGGAAATAGGACAGCTGAGGAACGCTCGGAACTAAGTGTAAATTGCTCTACAGCGTTTCATATTATTATTATTCTAGTGCATTTTTTCAAACAATTTCATTAAAAGTTTCAAAGTTGAAAAGTGTATTTTTGCATTTTGAAGGGGAATACTGGTGTCAGCGAGCTGTTCACTCATCTATATCATTTCTCCTACACTTCAGACCAACCTCAGTCTAACTGACATGAACTTATAATTAGTTCTCCTTCTGTTCCTGATGCTGGCAGCTGTGCTAGCTAACGTGCACACAAGACGATGCTATTTCTGCCTTTGTTTCAGCCTCACAATAGGCAATAGCTGTCATTTATCATGGTTCTTGTGCAGTGCTAAAACAAAGTCTGGAGAGAACTTTGAGCATGAACGCCTAGACCTGGCACAACTATTGCTGAGAGCAAATACCGTGTGCCATGAAATTTGAAATTCAAAGTCACATTACCATAAGCTGCCCATACTGTACCATCACATGCAGCTGGAGACCCTCTTTGATAACTGGTGACAAATTCTTGGAAAAGCAGCCCTGAATAAGGGCAGAGTAAAACCTGTTGGTGTTGAAGAAGCTATAAACCTTTTATTCCAATACACATTTTCGGCATGCAGTGCCCTGCAGAGCTCAGCGGTGAGCCCTTTCTTTGTTGTTGCCAGTGACTCATGACTTCATCAGTAAGTGACCTTTCAGTCAATGCTGTTGATCAAAACATCAAAGTCATTCAGTGGAAAATTACCTATGGATAGCATTCTGTCAAGGCAGTGCGAGGCAAATGAGGCAAGATAAAATAAAATAAAAATAAATAATAAACATAAAAAACAGCATTCTTTTTAAATACTCTGTGGCTCAATACTGTATTATTCTGTATTATTCTCCATTATCTTTTAAAGGCAGCAAAGCACTATTGGAGCTGGGCTTTGTTTCCCTTGAAGTCTTGGCAAGTTGGAAAATGCATTTTCTTTGTTTTTAAAAGTCACATTTGTGAGAGGGAGAAAGAGAAAAGTAACACAACAGCACAATAAATTGATGAAAGAGACTGTAATTTTTAACAAAAAAAAAAAAGAGGGACGGGGCTGATTGTAATTCACAGTACACAAACCCATGTGCTACTCATTTTCCTTCCTCTTGCCTTGTTTGCTGAATGTTTTGTTTTAGTATGTTAAATCAGTTTGCAATCTACTGATAAAGCCCGTGGTCCTCTCATCCTCGCAGAGCCGTGTTTTATTTGCATGCACTATCAGCCCCTCTAGCTGTTATTTCAGATGGTGTCTCTTCCCAATATGTGGGAAAAAAAAATTAAAAAAAGAAAAGAAACGGAAGCCATCATCTTACATGGTACGATTTAACTGAGTGAATATTATACTGTTATTGTACGAAACATAGAAATGGAGTGCAAATGTTCACATGAATTCAGAGTGGAGAATAGAGGACACAGCCGCTGAATATTTAATGACCGTCACATTACCCCAGCCTAATCAAATGATAACATTTGCAGCTCTTTTTATGCAATCCAGTTTGTGCATAACACACTCCTCTTGTGCAAGTGAGGGGAACTACTGTATATTTGCATTATTTCTCAGAGGCAAGTTGAGAAAGTTTTGACTCAACTAAGGCAGAGTGTCAGTGAGAGCGCTCAGTGTTTGCATGTGAGAAATCGGGGTGAATAAAAAAAAAGAAAAAATTCTGTCTGCTCATAGATTTCCATCCAAAGCATGTATTTTTAGATCTTTAATTTTAATATTGAGTGATCTCCACTATCAACAGACTGGAAAATGGCAAGGGGGAAAAAAAAAAAAAAAAACCTGCATAATGCTGACAGGCATAAAGAGAGATTGTGCAGGTTTCAACAGTTAATCGTCAGTTCCAGTGACTAGTTCTTAAGAATATAGTAATCAAAACATGATGGATAGCTTTCACATTAGCCCTCGTCTGAAATCCCTCTTGGCAGCAGACACAGAGGTATTCAATCACACTAGGTGATGTGGGCGTAAATGTGGATGTACATACCCATGCAATCTGTCATGCTTGGTCATAGCACACTGGGGAGCAATTAACTTTAATCAGGCTTCGACTGGGTCAATAATTCCAAAAGCAATCACAATACTCCAGGCATTTTTGGCATTAAATGTCGACTTATTGCGCAGCTTGCTTCCTCAGTAGCGTGATTCACTTTTGTTTGAGCCACACTGTCATCAGAAATAAACGCCCGGTATTTCTTCATTGGTGAATAGTCATTTGATTTTTAAATGGTTTCCAATGATAGTTAGCCAAAATTCGATCCAGTCATGAACATCTGCAGCAGTTTTATTTTTTTCTCTCATTGTCGCCTTTGTTGGTGATTTACACTGTGCATTTGTGTGTGTGTGTGCATGTAGTTTTGTATGTGTTTGTGTTTCACAAGTCCTTGTTTATGTCGGTTCCAGTGAGCTGGGTTCATTGTGAGTGAGCATTTATTCAATAAAGGCTTAGTGGGATTTGCGATGAATCTTGTTTCCCTGCCTTTTTTTTCCGTTCCCTCTTTGATTTTGGCATGAATGCCACAGACAAAGATCAGAGAGAGCGGTGCAACCTTGAAAAGAGGTGTTCGGACGCTTTTGGACCTGTGTGTGATTTACGTGACCTTTTGGGTTGATTAATTTATGATTCCATCTGACCCCTCAACAGTTCAAACTCAAAGGTCATGCATCTATAATCACTGCAAATTAACTTGTCCTTCACCAACAAAATCCTATCATTGCTTGACCTTACTGCCTTCTGGCACATTGTCTCAGTCAACATGATCCTACTAGCCTGCTTCACAGTGATGTCACCTTGAAATGAAACCTTCACATTAAGCAAACCTGAACAAATTCCAACATTTCTAACTGCTCTAGTGTCACACATTCAAAATAACCTTGCTCTTTTCAGCAGACCAGACTTCATTATATAAAAAGGCAAAGCTGGAGAACAGCCAGAGATTTGCCCTATTGAAATAAAAAATAATTGGTCTGTGAATGGATATTTTAAGTATGGGTTCCTCTCTAGACTTTTACCTTTGCTGACCGGTACCCGAATATAAACTGTATGCCCACACAGATATCAGAAAATCAATATTGTCTGTATGTTGCATTGTGAGACTAGCTGTAACCTTGCACAGAAACCCCAGTGCTTCAAAATCAAAGAAGTTATACTCTTTCCTAACAAATCCCTTGAAACTATATCTAATCAGGCTGCTCATATAATGTATCTTTTCAGTGCAAATAACCTGTAATATATTTTTGTTATTTCAGGATCAATAGTATCCCTGGTGGAAAGACAAACGCTGATGCCAGCATGCTGAACCTGTTTGTGTGAGATTGATCGTTATGACATAAGTTACATGATCTCCTCCTGCCTGTGCCCATTTCAAGAAACTGCAAGCTGACACATTGCTGAGAACACTGATATGCTTATCAATATTCAGGCTGCATCCTAAACGGCTATGAACAGATGGCTTTGCTGCTCTTTTTCTACATAAACTCACAAGAAATTGTTACCACCCTTGCATACAAAACACTGTGTAGGCTCAAATAATGGGGTGTCATTGTGCATAATGGCCACATTTCTGATGGATTTGGGCTCATAATGGATTCTTAATTAATGCTTGTAAGTTTTGAAAGGCACTGGTGCCTCCATAAATGATAAGGCTCTCTAACCACCCCAATCTCACAGGCTTTTTTGGAATCAGTGGACTCGAACGTGATGATGATGATGATCATGATAACAGCTCTATTTAGATTCCTGTGTGTCTGCGCAGGCACCGGCCTGCCATACATCCATCTGCGGTGTTCTAATATTCTCAAACGTAGGCTGAGAGCATCATTTGTCTTAAGTGTCAAAGGCACTTGACATTACAGGCCCTCCGGCTCGCATCTCAAAGAGAGGCTGACAGGGATCTGCCAGGCGATTTGGTGTCTGAGGCACTGCTGATCCGTCAGAAGTCTCTTCTCCATGCACTCTAAAAGTTAACCACTCAGATGACTTTGGGAAACTTGAGCCGAGGCCGGAGACCAACCCAAGACGGTGCAAGGAAAGGGTTATCACTTTTCAGCATGTTGAAATGAGAAGATGAGCTGATTATTCACTCCCTACTGCAGCGTGATGGCCTTTGGCCCATTTAGCAATTTAACCAAAGCAAGTTAAGAGGCAGCATGGAGGTTTATGGTCAGGGAGGGAAGCCTTTGAATTGATTTTGTTTGAAACTCTCTATTTCCAGTGTCTTTTAGATCTAAAAAAAAAAAAAAAAAAAAAAAAAAAACACACACATGCCTTCATTACTGCAGCATTTCTGTTGATTTTAACACTGTAGAGTTTCTATGGAATATCGTTTTAAGACAACAGAAACTTGTGTAATTGCGTAGTTCATTTCCATCATATTTCCCCCTCCTGCTATAATCAGTCTGAGAGAGGAACTTGTAATGCTGCTAGGTCTGATAAATGTCTCCGCAATGATATATTTCTGCCAGATACCCATAACATCACTGTTTTGTCAAATTCATTCGCTCTGATCAAGAGGCAATTTCAGCAGATACACTAGAAGAGCTTTTTTGATTTAGTTTTTGACATTTTCACCAATATGTCTGACATGCAATATATGCAAATTGAACCTCTCTAATAAGCATCTTTTTTGGTGCAATTGGTTCAAACCTTTCCCCCTCGTCTGACAGTGTGCACGTCTAATTTTGGTCATGAAAATAGCCTTATTATTTCCTGATAAGGGCATGCCTATTGAGATGTCACTATTCAGTTCTCGCTGAGCAATCACCCCATCCATTCAATTTGGATTCAAAATATCACTTGCACTTCTCTCAAGGGAGATTGTTACCTCTCTGCTGCAGAAGTATGCACATTCATACTTGCACAGATACACACAGACACAGTCTCACACACACGCAGGCGCACACACACACATACACACACCTACCTCATCATTGTCATCTCACATAAGGCTTGGATGATGGATGGTTGTGCAATGTATTCAAGGCCAAATAGGACCACTCAGCTTTCTCACCCAGCTCCTCCAATTTACTGCCCTATGCTCTGCCAGGAGCTTCACAATGTACACAGGAGGAATCCATAGCATCAATACATGAGCTATGTATTGATGCTACATATAGATCCATGATTACCTGTTGTGGTGATAGTTTGTTTGTCTGAGGAGAGCACAATGGGTTGTCTGAGTCAGAGGTCAACTCGGACACAAACCAACCATTTTTAAAGGAACACTGAACGTTTTCGAGGATATAATTGTGTCTTTTGCCTCTGGGAGATAATTGTTCGGTGACACAGACGGTTCTGATTCATTCCTACATGGCCACTGCGCTCCCTTTATGGGTGTGCTCTCTCTGAAAGGTTGAAAAATGAATAGTGCAAAACCCGACCTGAGGAACTGTTACAGAGCAGCTGCACTGTGAAATTGATATTAATTGAAATTGATTATTCAATCTGGGACACATGGGTCATTAATTTCTAATCTCTCCCTTCAATCAATAATATATCCCTCTCTCTAAAGCAGCTTTTACAGCTTTTGTTAACTTTTGTTTATGAATAAAAATGATTGCAATCATAGCATTCTTTAATTAAAGTTGAGGCTCCCCTGCTCCTCATCATTTAGCAGAATTTCATGCTCCTACTGAAAAATCATTCATTTAGCTTATAAAGGGACAGGGATTCGCAATATAAAGGAACTCCTCCAACATACTCACATGCTAACATTAAAAATGTTTTCTACTGTAAGTTTAACACTATTAGAAATTCTGTTTTATTTGGCTTTTTGGCTGCCATATTGGAGGTACTCTGTGAGCAAACACAACTGACTGCACACCTACACATGAGACTTCCCAGCACAATTCAGAAGAAATGCTCGATTTCCATTCATACGTCTGCTTAAATCTGTGGTTATCTGTTGTCACTTTGTCAGCTATATAACATTATCACATTAAACATCACTGTCTTGTTGCACACACATCTGATTTGTAACAAACACCAAGTACATCTTCAACCCGGCTGGTCCCATTGATCGTAATACACAGTATAAGGCCGAGCTTTGTTCAAACCCACAGAATCTAACTTTAAATTTCAGTGGAGATCCAGCGGTGTCAAAAGATGTTAAAAACATCCTCCTAAATTGTAGGGAAATATGTATAAAATGATGCATAAGAGATGTATAGGTAAGATGTAGCTTCAGTTTAACCATTTTAATCATGTTTATGTATGTGACATTATCAAATAATATACAAAAAAGCCTAAAACCTACAGATTGTTCGAAGTTTGAGGCCACTTAATAGGAAATTTAAGGGAAAATCAGGTTTCAATGAGTTAATGTCAGTTGCTTAAATTAAATAGTCCAAACCGAGTGTTTGAGTAGTAGAGTAGAAACTGCGGCTAGAGACAAGGCAATTTCCCGTCTCACCAAACTTCAATTTTGAAACAACCCTATGAGACTATTTTACTACGTTGACTCATGATATGACTTTGCTGACCTACACCCACGCAGCAAGAATGTTTTTTGTCTCTTTTCCCTAACCTGGTTGTTTTATATTTGGGGATATTTTGTGTACACGCCCATGACGGTGCCAGATGCTGCTGTGCTGTGTTTGTTTTGTGATCAAACTGCAGCTATTTCATGCATAATCTTTCATCGGTGCAGAAAACTCATCCAAATGCATGCAGCCATGCTCTCACCTCCAGCCACTTTACTTAGACACAGACAATTAACACAGGCCTCTTCAGGCAGAGTGGTCGGCCACAATACACTCTGATTGGGTGTTGATTATGTTTGTTGATTCAACCTTAATTATCCTGGCTTTTTGGAAGGCATCTTCACCCTCTGATTGCTGAATGATATCAACATGAGGTGGCAAAAAAAACAGCATCCAGTGAGCATCAACAGCAACGTCTCAAGTGCCACTGAGGGTCCTAATGATCACTCTTCGGTGTATCAGGCTGCTCCGCATTTGATTTGAAGTGTTCGTGCCGCTGGAACGCCGGGTTTTTGAACAAAGTGCACAAAAATGTCTTTTTTCATGAATGTCATTACTCATTTGTCTGCTCTTAAATCAGCATTCATAAGGAGATCAGTTTTGTTGTGAAACAACTGAAATGCCTGAAGAATTACATCATCTATCTGCACTCAATCAAAGTACAATGCATTGTAAGATAGATAGATAGATAGATATTTTATTGATCCCAGAGGAATTTAGACACTCAGCAGCTCAGAACAATACATGTACACAATTAAAATACAGAAATTAAAAATTAGTCCGTTATTCTATTTAACATATAGAGGGTTGCTGTGCACTACACTCCATATAAGCATAGATGGCTGTTGTGTTTAAATATGATCAATTTTATTACTATAGAGGTTGCAGAGGTTATTAGGTTTCATGAAGGTCTTTTTTTTTCTTTTTGATCTATTTTGTTCAACTGTTAAGAAGCAAAAAGTGCGTTATATCTGATTTTGTGCTATTTAAATAAAGCTGGGTTTCGCTTGCTTTGGTTTGGCTTGGCTTGGATTGATATATAATGTTTCGTCAAGCTATAATTGTACACCATGAGAGCTTGAGACATGATCAGTTTCAGTGGGACTACACAGGACTACAGTGTGTGAATGTGAGGTAGAGACGCTGTGAATATTATGAGCACAGTCTGGGCAACAAACTGTAAGTGCGTTGTGGTGTTATGCACTGTAACTGAAAGAAATTAAATCAATCAAACAGAGATAGGGGAAGTAAAATGTTAGGTGATTGTGTTATGTTTGACAGCAGGCAAGATAGCCCTGATGTAGTAGCATGATCATCTCATTTGGGCTTGGAATATGTTATTGATTTTGATGCTTTTCCAATCAGGCTGAAGTCAGATGAAGAGCACCGGGGCCAAGGGAGAGATAAAAACTCCTTCCTTGTAACATCGTAAGGACACAATCAGCATGTGACATTAACCTTGATAAGGCAGAGGGAGACCATTACCATCTATGAATCATATGACAGATTTTCTTTCCCTGATATTAGGCTTTGTAACAAATGTTGTAGCTCACATAAATAAGTAAATGGCTTTTTGTCTGTGAAAGTGTTACTGTTGTTGTAATATATCAAAAAAACCTTGTCAGTCTATCTAGCACTTTTACAGCTGCTTTCCCCCTTTATATATATAGAGTATTTACTTGGCATCGGGATTTCTATCTCTTTACATCCCATGCAAGAAATATTATACCATGAGCCCCGTTTCAATTACCCCATTTGAACAAATTTGCCATTATCTAATGGCAAATCCGATGTTTGATGAGTCACTAATGCATTAGGTCAATAAGTAATACTTCATTCAAGCATTGCGCCACTATGTGGCTCCAGTTATCCAGTGATAAAATAGAGTTGATTTTCCACAGCACTCCACTAATGCAGAGACAGACCCAGACATTGACTGTGGTGGAGAGCATTTTGTAAAATGTGACACGAATCCAAATAATTCATAAATGACCTTGTCCAGTGCCGGTGCCTCAATCCTCTGATGAGTACATGTCACAGCAAAGGATTGTCTAATAAGTGATGCATTGGAAAGCCTAGCCAGAGCATCCCTAAAGCAATTCTTTTGTAATTGATGTTGCAGCATAAAATGGCTCTCTGTGGGCTTGGGCTGATTAGTTTGGTTTTGTTGGTGTCTAGCCACTCCGCTCTCACAAACAGTCACTCACCAGGTGGAATGACAGTTTCACATCCAATTATCCCATTACATCCGATCCCGTTCTTGTGTCTCCTATGGCGTTTTCATGTATCTGTCTCTCGCTGTCTCTCTAAATGACACGCGCCGTCTGTCGGCCAGGAGACAAGAGTGTGTGTATAAATATTAAAGAACAAAGTAGGATTATTGACTCTTACTTGAAGTGATGAAGAGCAGCGAAGGGAAATAGACAGACTAGAGTTAATTTCTGAGTATTGAATGTGATCTATAATTTATTGGAATGAGCATTCAGAAAAAAATACTCCCTCTCTCTCTCTCCGTCTCCCTCTATCCCCCCCTTTTTTTCTTTTTTCGTTTTTTTTCTTGTATTCACTGCCATGTGGACTCTGGGGACTCAATGCAAATGCCCTGGTGTTCCACATACTCGTCGATCCAACAGAGTTCATCAGGGCTAATCAGACATGTCTTCTGTTGATCCTCCCCTGCTTATAATAGGCAAGAGGAATGAGACTAAAATAAACATTTGTTGGAACATGTGAGCCTGTAATTTCCAAAAGCAGCTTACTTGACTGCACTTTGAGGCATCGCACATTCATTACAAGCTTGTATGCACTCTTTTTACATTATAATCAAATTACCCATTATCATAGACGATGATACAGTCTATGTAATATATCATAATTGGAGTACAGTACTGTGTGAGCTTGCACAATTAAATAGCAGCGTTAAAACAACAAAACGTCTTGTGCAGTGTATGTTACACAACCTATCACGATACAGTCACAATGTCGTCATAATGTGCTTATAATATCTCCTAAGCACCATTTCATGTAAAGCATGTGTGTGGTTAGATTTAGAAGAGCACCGTCCTCTGCTGTTTCCCAAGACACTTTTCTTCTACCTCACTTTGAAAAAATAAATAAATAAATGAATAAATTGAATAGCATGGAATAAAACAAACCAAATAAAGCCACTCATTGCTATGTTTGCACTAGTTCTAAGGATTTTTTTTTTTTTTTTTTTTTTTTTTTTTTTTTTTGTACTTCTCAAGTCAAATCTGCTATTGATTTTCAATAAATAATTGAAGAATCATGCATAAATAATGGATAATGCAGTTTTGGGGTGGGTGGTCTGAAACTGCAATTTGAAGAAGCAAGTGTTATTAAAACTTAAGTGTATAACAGTTTCATTAAAACTTATTTTACGGTGCAGCTTAGCAACACAAGTAATCAAGATTAATCTGTAACATAATCATGAATTAAAGTTAAGCTCGACCTGAACATCAAAACTTTCATTTATTTTCAAGTTTCTTTCAATCTCTCCCTCTTATTTACTGCACATCTGAGGGTGAGCATCCACAGTCGATACGGCATTGCTTCCTAATGAATAGCATTCATCTGGCACCCTGAGTAATGTCATTTTACAATGCATCATGGAGGCTAATAAAGTCCGGATTGATTTGTGCTTATACAAAAACACATCAGGCGGAAACCATCACATCGGTAATAAATTGATGCTGATCTGGTCGCAGGGACAGAGCAACCAAATGCCAGCAGAATTTTATTTATTTATATTTTTTTTCTTATCGGAGGCTTCTCAACGGTGCAATCGATCTTGCTGCAGAGCCTTTTGTTCTCTGAAGTAATAAAGCAGCCCTATTGATTTATTGGCGGGCAACGGTTACCTTTTGCCTCCTGCTCGCGTTCTCTGTTTCAGTCCACCGCTGGATCCCTGGGGAGGAAAAGTTTTGTCTGCTTGGAAGCTTAAGCCCTACCCTATGCCACAGAATAATGCACATCCATACTGACATTAAGGTTTTATCTTCCTGTGAAAACAGAATTGAAGGACTGTTAATTTTGGACTGGGAGATTTCTGGGCAACATTGCATGCAGTAGTTCAGACTGGGGAGCTCATTTGTTGTGCACAAATTTGTGTGTTGATTTTCTGACACTGTCAAGAGACCAGACAGGCCCAGCTCATGTGTATTTAGGGGCAAATGGTCTGTTATAATGAGTATCTGCATCTATAATTCTGTAATATGAGCAGCAAAGAGTGCAAGAGACAAAATGACAGACGTTGGAGCATTTGCACCTGAAGCAATGTGACAACGCAACGTGAAACCCCTTTTGATAATATTTGAAGATAAAGGATTTCTCTCAACAGTAATCGTTCAGAAAATTCACCCTCAAACGCATTTCACTTGATTTTCTTCCATGATTTTGGACAGCTTGATCATGATTTATGGACCACGGAGCAGCTCCAGCTTCTTATCCCAGGATGACATCTTAAATCAGAACCTTGCCTGTGTTTTTCAGCTTTGGAAGAGATTTGTTCATTTTCATGAATATTGATGTGAACTGTGCAAGATCATCAAAACAAACATTTGTGAATCCTGCCCTGGGGTGAAATTTCCCTTTAAGTTTGGTCAAAACAGAATAAGAAACCACAGGAAGATAAATAATTTTCAGTACATCACAAACAGAATTTTATCAAGCACATGTACAGTGAATGGGAGGTATTTTCTTGTCTCTGATACCCTTGACTGACAGATTACTAAAGGTCAGAGTTTCCCTAATCAAAGCTCGCCTCTTGCCACCCACTCACGGTGTCATAAGGGACGCTATGTGGAGCCATCAGTGGAATAAAAAACAAGGCTATTTACAAGCTCGCTGTAATGAATTATGGCTAGCTGCCTCTGCAGGACGGGTTTTTAGCACTGAGTCTGGTAATTGCACAATGAGTGGAGCACTGTTTAACATCATAATTATGGGTATCTACCTGGGGATCTTTCTGTTTTGTCTAAATACTGTGGGGGCAAAATGATTTCCAGTGCCCCATTTCCGCTTTTCTTTGAAAAATACAGCCTATTACTAATTCTACTCCTTGCCGATAACTCTGGCCGGGTGGATATTTCATCTTTTGAGGCTAAAAACAAACACAGAAACAAACAGCAACAAAACGCATAAGACAAAAAGCTGCATGGTTGATGGTTCATTGTTATTTCCATGTGTCCTCTGCACATTAACGTCCTGGATTCAGAGTTTGGATTAGCCATGGCTTAGATGGCCACCCGGTGAGAGAAATGTTTTGGGCTCGTGAGGCCATCAAGGTTGACACAGAGTGACATCAGCCTCACAAACATATCCATAGGTGCACATCCTTCATTCCTGTGTTACTGCTGTCTTTGTTCCGCCTTGAAGTGTCTGTTACCTCCCTGTAATTGACATCGCTCTATCCAAGAGAAGACATTCTGACATTTGGTAATACATTCAACCACTCACACATCTCATCAGACACTACTCAACCATGTACAACCCGCGTCGGAATTTAACTTTTGACATGAGCTGGATTTGATGAGGGGAGCAGACAAATTGAGGTGATGACTGCTAACCTTCACAGGTGCTCGAATTCCCCTTGGTCTGCTCTTCCGGGCTGCAGTGTCACGAAGGCATGGGAATGTTAACAGATTAGAGGTGGCATCGTCTACCTGACATTAATAATGCAGGCTGAATATGTGGCCACCTGTACTGAGGCACATTGGCATTTGATCATGGTGAGTGGCCAAGAAGCCCATGCATTTTTTCCCTTTTTAGAGGAAGGGTCACTTTAGCTTTTTAACATAAATAAACCATTACCACGTTTGTTCTGAGACCTTAGTATAATTACCATGAACAAACGGGACCATCACCGAGAAGACTGGCTGTGCATTTTAAATTATGTGACACGTAATACACATATTTATTCCAGTTCCACCTTTCTAAACCTTTCCACACTTACAGGACCATACTGTTGATTTTGAATGTTTGTCCCATTTGCCACAGTTTAGCAACATTTTACATTGCAACAAACCATTTTGCAAATCTTGTGGGGGTACTAAAGATTTCACAACATATAGCCAAAATCCGTCAGTTTTCAAATATGACTTTTTGGCTGGAACACCCACCTTATAATGTTCTGCTCCTGCGGCTAACAAAATAATCAGCGTTCATAAAACACAGAACTGATAATTTGTGGTGTAACGTTTCCCTCGGGAGTGTTTTCCAGCAGAGAGACCGTTTCACTCTGCCCTGTTGCTGCTTTTAGGAAAACTAATGACTTTACTCTTAGTCTTTACTGTGGCAATGGAAAACTGGTGTGAAGTCTTGTTAAGTTTGAAGTCTCAGAAGGGTAATTTTCATACTGTAATGGAATGAATGGAGTTCTAAAATATGACTAATTGCTTCAGGAAAAAAAAAACTGCACAAAGGTAAAGCATTACATTACATTTTGTAGATAATAGGCTAAACGTGGAAAATCGCTAGTATGGTCCTTTAAAGGCAAACAGGGAAGGGAAGGGGGCAAGTAGACACATCCTCCTGTACATTCATGAGACAAAATTTATTGCAAATGTGGTCTTAAACTCTGGCAATAACCATAACAATAACACTGCCTTGATATTTAGGCTACCAGCTTTTGGACCATGGTCCCTTTTGTTTGTGGTATTCAAACCGAGGTATGACAGTCTATTTGATAATGATAATGTCTGAATATACATCATATATAGGATGCCTGCCCGGTCAGTAATGCTAAACTGAAAAAGCATTTTGGAGGATATAACCTGTGAATTTTGGTTTTGCTTGGAGTTTTTGATTGGAAATGTGTTAAGGTGGATGTGTGCAAAAGCTAGGAATACACTAGGAGACTTCATTCATACATTAGATCTCACATTAGATGATTAGTGAAGGAGGGGGTATCACACAATTAAATATATAACTGAGAATATCCTGCTGACCCTAGACACATCAATAATGTCAAGTGTTATCATGAGTCAAAATACGCACATTAATGAAATGTGCACTAATATGCACTGCACAAAAAACAAGTGAAAACCATTAAGAAATTCTGGGTTAAACTGTGGCCAGACAGACCCAGTGAGGTGAGAGGACTTCATCAGAAAAAAGTAATGGTAGTTAAGCTTGTGGCTTAATGGGAATTAATAAATAATTAGCCCTGCAATGTTATCAATTATTAGCATTAATGAACCTTTTATTTTAATTTCCTCTGCCTCACCTGTCTGGAAATCTGTCTATCATTGGCTATTGGAGGACTAAACTATACAATTGAGTCTGTGTTCCCCACACACTTCAGGACCGGTCCAGGTATAAAAACATGCTTAATTAATGTGATCAGGGCCTGAATCTGAATCTGAGGAGAAAATGGTGAGACATATTTCGTCGACTGCAAAAATATTTGAGATTATTGAATCTCTTCTATCAAATTCATTCACCCACGTTTAATTTATAGCATCTGTTTTCCCAAAATGGGAAGAAATTCTAGCTCAAAGAAACATGAAGAATCTTCCAACAGCTGGAGTCTGTTATAACATGATGTTTTAATATCAATTTATCTACAAAACCTTTACTGACACCACTGTATTCTGGTCTTCATGGAAAGTGCACTGTCACTGAAGCAAAGGAACATATAAAAATTACAAACAAACATACTGTATAATGTTTATCTTAAAATGTCCATTCATTTGGCCTTGGTACTTACAGTATAAATGAGCAGGGTCATATTGAAACAGGATGGTTCAACTTAATGTAGTGTTATCTGAATTTCTACTGTAGATCTCTTTTATTAAAATTTTGTTCTTGCGAAACAGTTGTGCATTTCATCTTGCTGATCCATCATATTCTTAATGATATAGCACTGTGAGTCGTTGCCACAAAAAAGAAACCAAAACAATCCGATTAGTACATTCTCCAGCTGTCCACAGCCGGTCCTCTTCCAATTAGCCATACAGTTTGGTATTCCACGCGGACAGAGCTGTACAGAACTGTAAACCTCGACACCACAATGGCCACAAATCATATGTCCAATAGTTCTCATTGTAGCCATTTACATTCCAGAGCTCCCCTCCAGCAGCTGTTAACTGCACAGCTTGGTGGTCTCATAATCCAAGGAATTGGGCAGACGTGAGCTGAAGGCCTGCAGGGAGGTGTGGATGCGAACCACCTCACTGGCAGTAAGTTTGAGTCGATGCCGGAGAAGACAGGCAAACAGATCCAACCTCTGCTGACCGGGAGGGGATAACCGGTTCACCCGGTCCCGTATTTCCAAAAGTTGGAGCATGGCTGTGTCTTGGGAACCCTGGGTATACGGGTAGTCCAGTTGCAGAATCAGGTCGCGGATTGCCTCCGGATCAAAGTGCATGCTGTAGCCGAACACCTGGATGCTGTTTATCTTCATGTAGCCAAGGTTCCGGGCGGGATCTGTCATCTCTAAAGGCTCATAATAAACACTGTCATTCACTCCATCCTGAGTCTTTATCCTGCTCCGAAGGTAGATATGGATGGTCTCAAAGAACGTCTTCCACTTGTTGCCCAGAGTCAAAGTCCAGTTGTAGCACTCCAGAGGCAGGTCCAGCTTTGTGGCCTGCCAGTCTGGAAAATTGTTCTCATTGACGGGTATGTACCAGCTCTCTGAATGGCTCCCTCCAAACGGGTTGATGTAAAGAGTAAGGACAGGCTCCAGGGTGCTGTTCTTGGTAAGGCAGATCTGTAGGGACACACCTAGCAGCATGTGCACCATGTTGGACTTGTACTTGTTGCTTTTCAACGTCAGCAGCATCCTCTTCCTCCATGATGGGTCGAACCAACTGTTGAGTCTCATGTCGTTGCTGATGAAGATGGCATGGACCTTAAAGATAAAGGTGAACATTAAAAAATATATATACATACATATACACTGCACATACACACAGTAAAGTCTATGTAGTCTAATATAGTCTAATGTAAAAGTTATGTTAAGTTAAAATGCTATTTATTGCATATCTTTGCTGAATGCTTAATTCTGAGATCAGCTTTTTCTAAATACCAGATGTTTCACATAGCAGATCACATTCTCACATCTCCTCATAACACTCCATATTCAATATGTTCCATCAATTTTGTTGATTTCTTTTGCTTCTATTCAAATTATCAAGTGACATCTCTTGGGGAAAGGGTAGCCACAATATGACACTATTTAAACTCTAAATATGTGTATGATTTATGTTGATTCTAAGCTTTTTTGTCATATTGATCAGTTTGCTGAACACAGTTCCATACAGATCATACCACTAAAAAATCTATTGTGCTTTTGTATTATATGTATTGCTTTTCAGTCATCTAAAACAACAACTGCTGCAGACCTAGAGTAGAGCTAAACACTGATGCAACAAAATATAAGAAAATGCTGGGGAAGCCAGGAAGTTCCTCAGTAGCCAGCAGTACAAGACTTTGTAATGCTGAGTAGCTCCCGTGAGGTAATGTATCCTCCCCAGGCTATTACTGCAATAGATAGCTCAGCTCTCGGTCAAACTGACACGATTAAACAAAGGGTAAAAGAAAAATACCTCTAGCCTGCGGTCAGCTCTCTGTAGTAGGTAGCGTAGTTCCAAATCCTGGAGGTCCGTCTCGAAACCCAGGTAGTTTTCCGTGGAGTCTGCTACCATGGGCCTGCAGGCCCCCTGTGTCAGGGCGAAGCCTGGGTTGCAGCTCCCACAGCGAGTGTGGTTGTCTGGGGCACAAGCTGCACATGCTGTGCCTTCCCCAACAGAGCAGGGTGGAGGCAGCTGACAGGGGCTGTGTTCGTATCGGCAGCTACAGCTGTGGAGCTCCTCAGAGAATGTACCAAGCTGGTTGTTCTCCGAGCAATACAAGAGAGATTGAAAATGGCTCAGCCAATAAGACTGAGGCCTGCATGAGGCAAAAAAGAGTGAGAAAGATGAAAGATAGAGAGAGAGAGAGAGAGAGAGAGAGAGAGAGAGAGAGAGAGAGAGAGAGAGAGAGAGGGAGAATGGTTAGTAAACAGGGCTCACTGTAGGGTGAACTGCTGGCTGATACAGGATATACAGTAGTATCTAACATTGGCAAACAACTTGCCCATCCACACAGCATGTCACGTGTAAAGAGAGCATAAATATAAGACATGCATGGATGGCCAGGAGTTTCAGTTACTGCTTCACTAAACAGTGAGGCTGTCTAGAATACCATTTTACAGGTTTTGAATACTACTTTTGAATGATTTCCAGACAAACACTGAAATACTCACTATAAAAAATAATAACATTAAAAAAGCTTTTCTACTGAATCATTGCAACCGAATCCTTAGTGCCTGAGGCACAGGTTAATAGTCATTGTAGTTCAAAATACATCCAGGTAGATGTTGCGTGTGACACATATGAATGTTTGAGCTGCTGAAGCACTCATTTACACTCCCCTGTATTTTAATGTCGTTTCAGTACCTGAAATGACAGCACAGCTTAATTCTAAAATAATGTTTTATTGAACAATTTTTTTTAAAAATATGCCTGTAGGCTTAGCCTAAAGAAGAGTAAATCCTGTCAAACTGACAAACAATTATGCAAATTATGAAATAGTCAGGGCCAGTCCTACTGAATATTACAGTAGACTAGATGTGTGAGTTAAGTGACTTTGAGCTGGTGAGGATCATAGGTGCCAGATACACTCGTATGTGTGGAACCAGGTTATTTGCAGCATCAATGTATTGCCCAAAAAAAAAAAAAAAAAAAAAATGTGCTGGAACACTTTTGAGTCAGCATGGACCAAGATCCCCATGGAACATTCTGGCACCCTGTTGAATCCAGACCTCAAAGATTTTATGCTGTCCTTGAGGCAAAAGGGTGTCCTGAAGTGGCCAATGACTGTAGCTGTCACACACCAAAAAACATAGCATATGGGGAGGAAAGTGTGTGTGTGTGTGTGTGTGTGTGTGTGTGTGCGAAAGGGAGATAGAGACAGAGAAGAAAAAAGAGAGTTGTCTTTGATCAGTTTGTGACATAAATATTAGAAGTGAGCTGCAGCCGTAGGGTAACCGACTTTTCAGACATACGTATAATTCCCCCATGTGGGCTGCAGTTTGATTCCCGTCTGTAGCACTTTCTTTACTGTGATCCCTTTATGCCTCTTATCCTCTTTGGTTGCTGAAGAGAAGAAATACACAACACATACTGCTGGCTTTCCTTTCAGAAAAAAAAAAAAAAGCTTTTTCTTTGATGAGGGTGAATTGTGGTAAAGTTTATGCTAATTTGAAAATGTTTGTTGGATTACATTTAAGGCATCTTTCGTCTGAATCCCAAATGGCCTTATGGTCTGGTTGGTAGTAGCCTGAAGGTTAGGGGATCAAGCTTGAGTTCGGAAAATCACTGATTTAAATATTAAATCCCCTGATGGAAAATCTGGTCATGGGAAATGAACAAAATAGGCTCTTCCCCTCCCTCAGCAGCTACCTGTGAGCAAGGCATTTGCCCCCTGACTGCTTCAGGACTGCAATCCTGTTGCCAACAAAAGATTATAGTTGTGTTAGGTTGTACTGCTTCCTACTCCCTGTAAGTCTTCCCTCCAAGCACTGCAGTAAATCTCTATGTGTTCTTCGTCAGCTTTCATGCCTGTATCAACAACATGCAACAGACTGTGAAGAGCATCACAACGATATTAGATGATGGAAAAAAGAGGCTGAGGTTGAAGACAATTATAAACCCTCTGGTCATCATTTCCTCAATGAACTGAAATGACAGAAAAAGTATAGGCGGTTAATACATGACATGACATTGATGGTGATTTGACAAGATCATTAACAAGACACTAATGCTTTAACATTCAACGGGATTTTTTTCAAGTTAAAAGTTAATTTCGCTGTCTTAGTAATCAAACTACAGTGAGAGCACTCTTTGAGTGGATGATTCAAGAGCCTGGTGCATGTCACAAAATTCACCACTTATTTGGAGTTGATGAGAAGCCTTCATAGAAGAAGAGAAAGATGTTTTCTAAGCTGCTTAGAGGAGCAATGGGAACATCAACAGAATGAAAATGTGCATCATTATGCCTAATGGCTAAAGTTTGGGCTTAAAGTGTACCGTGCAGTCTAATCATTATTTGCCTTATAAAAACTGGGCTGACTGCTGCTTCTATTGGATTATTCACTCATAATTGTCAGCACAGAGGAAAAGTAGCCCCAGGAAGCAAAATCAATCATATATCTCTCATCTGTCTCAAGTGCCATGAACAGGATGTTAAAGGGAGAGTGAGGCGCTTTCAAGAGCCTTCGCTTCACTACCAGGCAAACTGACAAACATCCCATTCCCAATCTCATTCCACTGAATATGGAGATTTCAGCGCAGTGAGGAAAAAAGAGAATGCCTCGCATTTGATGCAGCAGTAATAACACAGATAAACACTGCCTGGATGAGGACGATGACTCCCCCACTCCGTTTTTTTCCTGGCAAGTGGGTGGGAATATCAGCTGCGTAGATCAGTGATTAATGTATGTTTTGGCAACGTGGTGGAGAGAATGCGACAGATTGGGGGAAGAGAGAAAGAGAGAGAGAGAGAGAGAGAGAGAGAGAGAGAATGGACACTGAACAGGGTGCACGGTAGGGTGAGAGCCTCTGGCTTCTACTGGATGTAGATTCTCCCAGAGTATTGGATGTAGATGCAGATAAAGATAATGGAGAGAGAAAGAAAATAAGTGTGTGTGTGTGCGGGCGCGTGTGTGTGTTGTTCTGTACGTGTGAGTAATTTTGGGCTGTCCTCACCGTTCTCTGGGTAGGCGGATGTGTGGCTGTCTGTGGCACCTTTTGCTGAGACTGAACAGCTTGAAAACAACTCTCTGGGCCCGTCTGAAGAGGACACGCATGCTGTTCTCCAGCTGCTCATATCGCCACTGGAACAGGCTGTCCAGTGACCACAAGTGCTGGATGGTCGACACATTCAGGAAAATGTTCTGCGGCAGCCTTGCAAAGAAGGTCCTGAACTCATCTATTGCAACAGCATAAAACAAATTAAAGATGCAATGTGTAGCATTTTCACATCAATAAATCGTTAACACATTAATTTCAAGACATAAGTGTAATTACTGCAAACAAACAAGACCACTGCAGAGAAGAGTGGCAGCCTCTTTCGTCCTCTACACTGCATTTTACACGGCGTGCCTTCAGTTTGGACTTGACAGAAAATCTGCAGGATTGATTTGCATACAAAGGGAAATTGCTTTATAGCACAACACAGGAAGAGGGTGCTATTTTTCCAGCTCACACACTTTTCAGTATTGGCAGATGGTGGTACGAGTTGTAGGCCTAAAAAAAAAAAAAAAAAAAAAAATCACTTCCAACATGATTATCCTCTTCAGTAAAGCCAAAGAGAAAACAAAAGCCAGGGAGAGGGAGAGGAGACAAATAGCAATGTCCTCTTGATGACAGAAACAGCTTTTAGGAGAAATGTGGTGGATACTGCTAACATGAGGTCACCAGTCATCACAAGCATGGTAACAAGATCATTATAATTCATAATTATGCCAAGGGATCACAATTAATTTGTCAATGCTGCTGCTGAGAAGACAGGCTTCCTATACCAGTCCATCAGCTAAAGTTGACTTTGGGCACCTCAGGGCAAAAATTGCTTTATGGCACAAAATAGGAGCCCTTTTAACTTTGCCCGAAATACACAGCTTTACCATTCTAATGGCATAGTTTCAATTTCATGGTAGCTTACCTCCTTTTAATACTGTAGTCTAGGGCTGTTAATGGCTCTTATCCTTCTTGTCATTCAAAGCAAATGCAAGGGAGGGGAAGAGGGAGAAAGTAGCAATATCCTTGTTGCAAGGAATCAATAGGGTTTATGGGAAATGTGGTCTTAATTTTAAGAAATATTAGCGCTATTCCTCTGGTTGGAATATAGAGGTAACTAATCACTTCTTTTTTGTTAAAAAGCAATTATACCATGACATGACAATTAATTTTAGAATGATATATGGTTGTTTGAAAATGCTCCCTGTAATACTTTCAATAATATAGCTACTAATGTCTATTTTTATCTATATACTATCACTCCTAATAATAATATTAGTAGTGGTATCATCATCATAACCATCATTGCCATTGTCATTATCATTTCTGTGAAAGATAAGGTTCTTCATGCAACACTGACCTGTCTCACAAGGTCAGTGTTGGCCAGTTTGTCACATTCATCATCGTTGCCAACAGTATTTTGGCATTGGAATTATCACATCTCTCATCATCATGTATGACATTCACACATTGTGTTTAATCTGAGCAGGACAGACAGAGTAAAATCCCGCTTGGTGGACAGCTTTATTCTGTTTCTGAAATATGGTGATGAGCTGAGGAAGCAGTCTACCCTGAAACAATAGGCATGAGTTTGACAAGAAAATGCATTTGGCTTTCAACTGTGTTCTGTTCTGTCACCATTACACTCAAGGCTAACAATTGCGCCGGTCGGAGCCACCATTGTTAATCTCCATATGTGGCCATAGTTACACCAGCTCCTGGCGTCCTCCTCTGCTGTTGGGGCAGAGTGCTAGAAATCTTTGATATCCCTCACTGAAGGACACGTTTATGACACTTGAGGATTTCTGCATTCTGGGCACACTCTCGCCCTCACTTCTCACTCAGCTATTAAAACATAAACTTTGAAAGTAATTGCACTTAGGGATATTTCAGCCAAATTTGAGGAGCGGAAAAAAAAAAAAAAAAACATCCATTTTGATTTCACCTGAGTAATAATCGCCAAGACAGGGTGACCGAGCACAGCAATAATAACCAAACATTATGCTAAGTGCTTCCATTCAAACTCTGTTTCTCCGGTGATGTGAAAAGCCGGACTGGCAATAAATGGGTTTTATAGCTGATTAATCTGCTCCAGACATATTGTAAACTACCTCAGCCGAAAGCTGTTGATTTTTTTAATCTGGTCTTGTCACACTGTTAATTTGCTATATGCAGATAGCGTGCCAGGACTCAGGATTCATGACCAGCTATTAGAGTTTACAGGACTTCACCTATAAATCATAGAGGAGGGAGGAGTCCACACTTAGGATCCTTACTCAGATTTAACAGTGCAGATTATGATAAAACACTTAAATTCATTCGCACCTCCTTTCATATGAATGATTCATCTTCTTAAACTTTTATGCTCCTGGATTTAGGCTAAGGCATGAATGGAGGGTTTGCAATCTATG
Organism: Myripristis murdjan; assembly: GCF_902150065.1. Taxonomy (NCBI): domain Eukaryota; kingdom Metazoa; phylum Chordata; class Actinopteri; order Holocentriformes; family Holocentridae; genus Myripristis; species Myripristis murdjan. The sequence continues at coordinate 28,916,456 of NC_043983.1, read as the reverse complement.
AAATAAGCACGAATCCATCAGAAAACTTTTCAAGGAGGCTTTCTCACCTGATTCCTCAAACTCTTTGTAGAGCATTCCCCATGTCTCTGTGATTCTCTGCAAGCTGTCCTCCATGGCTTGGATGTCCATATAGGGACAGTTGCACTCTGGGAATTTGGGGTCACAGTTGCACCAGCAGTCATTGTCCCTGCAGACAAATTCTCCCTCTCCGTTACAGGCTATGTAGCTGAGAGCAGCTTGAACAAAACTTTCTCGCAGATAGTCTGGCAGAATAACCTGCAAGCCTGTAAAACCAAGCCGGGTTTAGTACCATAATCAAACTGTGAACTTATGGAGTGACAGTGGAAGTTTAATGGCAGTATAGTTCTGGCAGAGCATGTAATTTACTCGATAAAATCTTTAAAAGTTTTTAACTAGCCTTCCATACATGTCAGCTCGTTATTGATGCCACTCTGTGGTTTACATAGCTTGTGAGTAAAAGCTGATCTAAACAAAAAAAACACCGTGTCATGACACTCAATTGCAATAAAAGATGATAACACAAACCTTGAAGCTGGACCTTATTTTCAGGGCTCTGGACCAGCACTGAGCTAACAGAGTCAAGGTTGTCATAGTTACTGCATCCGAGAGGACCTGTTCGGGTCTCTGTCACCTGGGCAACAACAAATAAAAGAGCTCATTTATGAATTCTCTACAGCATCTATTTTAGCACAAGCTCATAGCAAGTGCAAGGTCAGGGTTTATTTCTTTACACAAAAACACCTAAAGGGCACTCCTAATGTTCAACAACACAAAAGTGGCTTGAGAGGATCCCAATAAGATGAGGAAAAAAAATTGACTTTGCAATGTGTAAACAAATTCTGTTTTTATTTAAGCATTTCTACTTCAGGAAAAGCTAGTAACATGAAAGAAACTGAAAATGATGGTAAGCACATTCAGACTCTCATAAATTTCACTAAGCGTGCAGCATTTTGCTCCACTTCACCACACTTCCACCATTTCTGGATGAAGAATACTGCTAATTAAGCATGTTTCAATGAAATGATACATTGCACCCTCTTTGTGTTTTATTTAAATTAATTATTTGTCTTAACTATACTTCAGTCTTTTTTGAATACATCTTTAGCACAAAAGAAAAATGGCTATTGGCAAGTTTTTTCCTCACCCCAATAGCGCAAAAGCATTAAAGGAGGCCTCCAAAACTGTACATCAGGTCTCTTTTTTTCCGTCTAGTCATTGACTGATGACATTCCCATTGACCTTTGCTGCAAAGCAGCTCCAGCAAAGCATCCTTTTTCACTTCATTTGCAATAAGAGATCTCATTTCAACCCCCTCCTTTTTCTTGCTGCGACATGGTGGAGAGCACCTAACTGATTCCCATTTTTCTCTCTTTGTGGTTGCAGGACACCATATTTTGTTCAGTGATTTGTCCTGGTCAGGCTTGTCAGAGGACAGTTGGTGTAAAGTGACAGATGGATGAGGCAAGACAATGAGGGTCAGTCGATCAGTAACACAATCATAGAGGGCTTCTGGCTTGGGAGCTCATATGAGGCTAGAGCTGCGGGGAAGTGAAAACTCTGCGAGGGGCACCTTAATCAAGTCCTAATCCAGAACAAAGGGATTTGAGAAAGGAAAAACAAATATGCCCCACAAATGGAAAAAGGAAAATGGAGATCATTTGAGTGCAATTCTTCTATAATATTTACATCGTATTATAAATCCTTTGTTTCCCTCATGAAAGGATTTTTACCACTGATACGAATGTGAGGAAATGAGATACACCCCTAGGTTTCAGAGCACTTGAATATTGAATCTATATAAGGCATTATTTGATATGCCATATGATATGCCATATGGCAAACATTGACTGATGAGCAGAGCATTCAATTTCCGCTTTGTATAGCAGCTGCTATTCATTGTAGATACATTCTGGTATATTAAAAAATACTTAATGGGACATTATTGGCCACCTGTATCCCGGTGCAAGGCTGTTTGAGGGACTGAGGCAAAGGCTGAAATTCTATGCTGAACATGTGTGTCTTTGTCTTTCTTTTTTCTTCTTACCTCTGCTGGTTTTTGGGAGGGGGGGTTGAGGTCCATCATCTAGATGTGAACTTTTGTTAAAGGTGCTGGAGCGCTGAAAGTATTTCACTGGCATATTCAAACAGAAGTGGGAGACAGTGTACCACAGGAGGAGGCAGGGTTTGACCCTAGTCACAAAGAGGATGAGTGTGTCTAAAAGCTGGGGTCTTCGGCATCGCAAAAACCCTTAAGCACAGAAACCGACAAACAAATTATTTGGTTTTCAGCTATTATGGTCGAAGTGGTTGGAACAGCCTTGCAGGGGAGCTGAGATGTGCTCCAACTCTAACCTCTTTTCAAAAGCAGGCTTAAAACTTTTCTCTCAAGCTTTTTTACTCGGCTCTAGCCTTGTATATATTGGTGTGTGGGCATCTGTGCTAAATTTCTGAGGGGCTTCTCTCCGTGTGATACATGCCCATATTTATTTTCTCTGTGTATTTAAATGGCAAGCTTGCACTAGTTATTTTAATCAATTAGCCTTTTAATTGTGTAAGGTGCACTATGCAAAATTGCTGAGTGATGACTGAAGTGAGGAGCCGAACTGGCAAATCATATATGCATGTAATTTATCTGTGAGCTGGGCTGATGATGAGAACCACATAGACCCACCATCAAATTAGATCCTTATTCCATGTTTTTATCAGATGAGTGTAAACGTCCTCAATTAAATCAACCATCTGCAATTACACATAGTTCAGTTATGCATATTAATTTTCTTAAATGTGCTGTGCAAATAAAGTTTGGCTTGACTTTGATCATGCATGAAGTCAGCTGTATATGGGAACACTATGTCTGCTCTGTGATAATAGACAAAGAAATCGATTGAGTCATAGGGGTAGAAACATAAAAATCCATTAGTCTGCTACAATGAGAACACAATACAATAAAGACGCTCTCCCTCGGTTGAAAATAAAATGAGAAAACAAGAGAATCCTGCTCGATTCCTGCAGTTTCCTTGTTCAAGTTTGCCTCCTTGTTCATCATTCTGTGTAGACACACTAGCAAATATGGTCAGAGTCAGGTGGGGATATCACAATCGATTTAGTCTGGGAAATTGTCAAATCATAACAAAAATGATCCCTGCCACTCTCAAACAGCTTGAGTCATTACTCATTGTGCAAACAACCTGCTCTGATCACAGACTCTGCACTGCACCGTGACTTCTTTAAGAGAGCCCAGATTTCCACAGCCATTCCCCAGCACAGCACAAGAGTAACAGGCTTTTCCTCCAAAATGAGCTTCAATTTCCCCTCTGCATGGAGACAGCAGGAGGGCCTTTGCCTCACCAACCGTCTCTCACTCCTAAACTTGTTCAATTTCAAATTCGTGAAGAGGAGCGCTTAGTTGTGTCTGTTCCGCTACTGTGTGGGTCAACGCCCTGTGGAAATGATGCACGAGGGTGGAGGAATCTGTCGCTCGTCTGACTCACTCTCCTCCGCTGATGGAAGTGAACCTTTCCTCTTCCCAGTTCCTACCTGTCAGTTACGCCAGATGACTGCCTTTGGAGCATGAAAGCCAACTCTCTCTTTTCCTCTCCCCCTCTCTGTAGCTACAAAAAACCCTAATTCCCCAGAAGTGAAACAGACAAAGCATCTGTTTCTCCGGCTCAGATGCGCCCACCTTAGTTGCGAAATGTCTAACCGTCCCTGAACGGCAGGTAGTCAGAGGACAGAGCTTTGATATAAGTTGAGGGAGTCTGATTCATGCTCTGCTACAACAGAGAGAGCCGCACTTCACACGCCAACTACCAGCATGTTCTGGGGGATGAAAAAGACAGCGGAGGGGGGTCATCTTCTCCTCAGTCACCCTATTAACCCACGCTTTCCGAAGGTGACAACCGGAGGCAGAAACCTGTCATGAGCTGTGTTTCACCAGATTAATTTTTCTTCCGCCAGCATATGTGCGCACTTTGGATCTTCGTTCAGAGTCGACGTGGTCATGACTGCTGCAGATCATGTCTCATGAGTGGGCTGACAGCGAGCGTCATTTTCATCACTAGTGTCATCGTCCTTTCATAATCACCATCGCAAAAACAACACCTCGCCGCATACATAATCAAAGATTTTAAGATTTGCACAAATATAAGGCAATTAATGTGATAGCTACACTCACTGTACTTTTGTTCATTTGTACATTTGTAGAGCTGTTTCTATACCAAGCAATATTTAAAGAATCACATCATACCATGTCATATTGCTCACTCTCAGCTGTTGCATTCAATGGTAGTGATGTTTTATTCATATTCAAGGAAGGGAAAGATTTCAAAGAGTTTTGAGGCAGAGAGAGGTAAGTGTATGAAAAATCTGAACTTCAATATACAGGAACATGTAACTCAGTGCCAGCTAATTGCACTCTGATATGTGTGTGCTTTGCCTAAGCTTTGATTCGTCACTTCCTGTGGGCAGACGCGGCTTAACACCAGTGTTCATTTGACTGGTCGATGCCACTACAGTATCTCAGATGGGGACATTTGCCTCTGCTGCAGCTTCATTTGGTTATAAAAAAAAAAAAAAAGTGGTTGTGATTAGACTGCAAACAGAACCCTATTTTGTATAACACTAGGAAGATCTATAAAATCTCAAGTTTGCAACACAAAGCCAGAGGGGTATTTTGTGAAACTGTCATCATGCCAGTGTTTAGTACACAATTTTTACTGTTCTTCCTCTGTGATAGTAGCCATACATCTGTTACAATGAAGCTACCTCCAAATAAGGGATAACTGAGAATTTGAGTTGGTTTAAGAGTGTAGAGAGAAAGTAAGAGAATTCGACTTTGGACTTAAACCATCTTTGCGCAAAAAGGACAGATGATGGGCGGAAGAGATAGAAGACAGAAAATCGCTGAAGAGGAAGGAAAGAGATGGCTATTCTGTCTACTGAGACAGGACATGCCCTCTGGCTTTTTTGGCACTGAGACACCCTGCCTAAGCTTATCTTCATGGCATTAATGTGTGCGAGTGTCAAAGGTTTTAACAATGAGAGTTTCCATTATTTCCGACCATATTCTTTGCAGAAAACAAAAATTGATATAAATTACAAATCACCACAAATCAGTGAGAATTCTTGAAATAGCATTTGGCCAAACTCCCCTATTGATCAGCCAGCAATCACATTTCCTTGTGTATTTTCGCTGTAGCTTTTCAATTCCCTTTGTAATGTTGTCAAACTGTTACTCATAAGCCACACTGATTCATCCGGATGTTTGTTAAAAGTCAGTGCCACGGGCAAAAGGAATCTGCCTCACTATCGCCTGTTGCATGCACAGCGCTGAAAAATGCCCTCAAAAGAAAGGAGAAGAGAAATGAAAGACAGGTGAGAGCAGCAGCCAGAGGGAGCATGTCTTTATCTTTATCCTGTTAGATAAAAACAACAGGTGAGAGAGAATGACAGTGAGGGGACCATGTTTGTCAGGGCTGGCTCAAATACAGGAAGAAGAAATGGAGATGCTTTTTTCTAGTAAGTGTTATATCAGAAAACAATATATAATTAGAATACATAAGCTATAATGCAATTCCATAGGATTCAGACTCAGCTAATAATAGTGACATTCGAAAAACATTAGGATAGCTACAAAATTACTGAATAAAAATAAGTTAATAAGTAGTTAATAAGTAGTTATAACTTCAAGGCTAAAGATGCAAAACATGCAGGCTCGAATTTTTCATGATTTCTTTGCATTTGCATAGTGCTTGACAATTGTGCTGATCACCAGCTGTCTTTACTATGATGCTTGTTCTGTTTGCCAGATTTGTTTTTCAGAAGGATGGCAACAGTGAAGGCAAAATATGACAAACTTGTGGCATTACAGACATGAATAATTTGTCTCTGTGTGTGTCCTATTAGCTTACGATTTCTGTGACAGGACACAAAGTCCAAAAAAAAAAAGCAAATCTGTGTTAAATTCAACATATCTACTGTTGTTTATCCTCATATTCACACTACAGGTGGCTCTGTTGTCATTAAGGCCCTGACCATGAAAAAGGCTCTGCACGCTTCATGATGATGAATTTGATTTTGATAGTCCTTTTGCTTATGATTTGATAATATCAGTGACTCTTGTAAGACTCTTGTATTACTGAACACATTCATTGTGTGGAACTTGGATTCTGTTCAAGTTATTTGTATTCAAATAAAAGGATAGGAGTTAATAAGTCAATAAGCTGTATTTGCTACTTTTTTTCTGAGTGAATTAGTCATGATCTGCCATAGAAAAAAGCCTCCGGATGATTAAGCAGCTACAGAATCCTATAGTAGATGGAGTCCTTGACAATTAATGTCTTAGTTTGTGAGCGTGTCCCTGAAAATTATACAGCGAAGAACACAACAACAGCATTACCTTGATGGCAGTGGAGGCGATCTGGATGTGGTGCAGCTTGCGCAGGGTGCTCTCCCTGTCAATGAAGTAGGAGGCAGCCAGCTGGTGCAGAGCTTCCAGAGTCACAGTGGAGGAGTTACCCGAGTAATCACTCACCTCTGCTTTCTTACTCAGTTTCCTTTTGTCAACAAATATCGTTAAGGCCTCTTCTCCTGCACAGACACAGATTGAGCAAATGTTACGAGGATTTTCCGTGGCGGTTTTTGAACAAGATACTAGTGGCGTGCACATGCTGAGGACTTGTGTACAGCCCGGGCTTCCGAGTGCAACCTGTCTCTTTTGTTGTGTCTATCAGGATTGTAAGTGGTATCCTGGCATATACTTGTCTTGTTGTCTTCCTTGGCATGCATCTTCCCCGCTACGTGCTCGTCACTGTGGTGTTTCTGCATTGCCCTTCCCAGAAATCACCTGTCAATCAAACAATGTGGGCGGTACTGTGGTAACTTTTTTCTTACTTTCTTTCTTTCTTTCTTTCTTTCTGTTGATAAGCATTCCTCTGGGTGCATGGCACACTTTTCTTTGTCTGCTCAGCCATGGTAGCTATCGATGCTCAGGCTAAACTACGCAGCTCTTCATTTATTTATTAAACTTAACAAACATTGTTGCTGCTGCCAGAAACTCATTCTTAAATGCCAGTTCGACCAGTGTATGTTTTTACCCTACTTACTGTAGTCTTTTTTTGTGGTTTTTGTACTCTGTATTTCCTCATAGGTTATGTGTTTTTAAACAGCATTTGGTGTGCGCCCAAGGCAAAATTCCTCTTTCAGACAGTAAAGATTATTTTACCCAGTGGCCTCTACCCAGGAAAGATCTACAACGCACCAGGTGTTTGCAGCCGAAAACAAAAGACCTTTCAGGACTAGCTATGGGCCAAAACAAATGCCTGAACCCTGATTGGCTGGAGAGTATCTATCAAAAATGTAAATCAGGACATCTAAAACTGATCTCTCTCAGTGCTCACTAATAGGCCTAGACTCAGCTTATAAATAAACTTACTGTCGCCAACATTACAACAATAAACCAACAGCTACACCAGCTTGCATTACATTAAGATATTAGAAAAGATATTAGCCTGTGTAAGCTGCAACACCTCACCCTGTTTTCAAAATCCTGTTTGCTTCAGAAATATTGTGATTATTTTCCAGCAGTTGAGGTTGGGGATTATGTTGTGTTTGCACCATATTTAAATCATTTTGGCAATTCCACAGTGTCTATTAAGTTGAATAACATTAGCCAAATCAGCTGGCAGCATGTGAGTGGCACTGACCCATATAATGGTGTGGGCAAAGAAATTATATTTTCAGAGCAAATCACCCCCCAAATTAATTAAGTTTCCCTACTTTATAATTGTTGACAAGGGGTGTAAGTGTGTCAGTGCACGCCGAGGTGTCCGAATATGGGGCATAAATGGACAAGATGGAGGTGAAAAGTGCCACAGCACAAAGCACCAAGACATGCATTGTGATTACTTTTTTTTTAACAATCAGTGATACAGAATAGTTTTCTTTGCCTGTTCCTCAGAGACACGTACATGATTGCCTTTTGCTTGATGGGTAGAAACACAGGGCCTCCTGGAGGGGCGGCCCTGGGGTTATGTATTTTGCTCACGGACACTTTGGCACAGAGGATCAACCCTCTTCCTCTCCAAAAGGATGATCTTTTTAATTACCAGGTCACCCTGGAACAATAGCCACTGATGGGGGTGGCAATCAATACTTGACCTGTGCAGGGAGGCTGTGGCACAGCAAACTCTCTTTACCTCAAAAGCTTTAAAGTAAAGATACCGGACTTTGTAGCGCTCATGTAGTGTTAACATCCCAGGACAATTTTGTTTTTCTTCCTCTGATGTTGAAGGACAAGCTCTTAATATCGCATTCTATTTATTCATTTCATGAAGTCCATATGCTTCTCAACACAAAAGCAATTCATTTTAACCCCAATGGCATTTCCTTGGCAAAAACCCAAGACAAACTCCTCATTCTCCTATCTTCATACCACTAAGAGCTGGCCGCGTGCCAGTGTGTGTGTGCTGCATTCACTCAGGCAGCAGGTGGGGTTATATTATATGGAGCCATGCACAATGCGACCTTTCACAAGCCAGGAGTCAAGTCTAAAGTAATTGACAAGTGTTGCTCTATAAGAGGAAATCTGCTTTGCCAGACTTGCATAGGTAGGGTTTTTTTTTTTTTTTTTCACTCCAAGGACCATTAAGCATGTACTTTGAATCAATTTGCTCTCAGTTCTTAGAAAAACACACCAAACTCACACAGGGCAAATACAACAGGATGCAGGTTTCAGCACGAACCCCATTTCCTGCAACACAAGGCTTTAACCACAACAATAACAACTACACAGCAGCGTGGCTGACTTGACACAGTGGACACATTTCCAGCTCCGCCACATCTAAAATCCAAAAGTCAGGGAAACTGTTGGCTTCTGCAAGAAAAAACGGCAACCAAGACAAAAGTGGTGCGGCGTGCAGGATTTCACGCGGCTGCTAGTCCTTCAAAGAGAAGTTTGACAGATGTCCCAAACGTATGAAAAAAAAAAAAAAAAAGCAGTGAGGAGATGGCTCTGTGAAGCTGACCGAGTGGATATCACAGGTGATGGCTGGACATGTTGCTCAGCAGTGGGTTATGTTACGACTGGATTACTGCCCGTTTCATTCACTGCAGCGTGCATAATGTACATCTACAAACCAGAGAGCTGAATGAGGCGCCCGCTGAAGAAAATGAGCGACTAAAATTCATTTTATTTGCTTTATAAAATAACTGTTAACACAATTTCATTTTTAAACTTTGACTTTTCATATTTGTTTTTATATTTTGTTCTTTGTTCAAACTTTCAGGGCTGTGAATTCTGGTGGAGAGCCCAGTGTTTCTAAAGATACTAAATATGCCCTGCTGAACTCCAGGGAAATGTGCATAAAATGATGCACAGCAATTCCAGATATTCTCTGTTTTATTATAATGCTACAGACATAAAGCAATGACATCTTGGCTTTGAATATTTCTCACATTATAAGTGTGAGGTAGCTCTTCTGCACGACAACCAGCAAACAGAATATGACTGTGACCTTGCTATACAATATAGGATTTTTTTTCTGACTTTAAAGGGAAATTTAAGGGAAAATCATAATTCAGGGGTTAATAGTAAAGTAAAGATAAGGTGAAAAAGTTACTCAGTTGAATCAATTAATCGAATGGTGGCTTACATAGTTGAATCAAATTGAATCATCCGAAAAAAAAACCTTACAATCCAATCGCCTGTTAGTGAATCGTGAATTGAATCAATTCAATTGTTGCTAAGCCAAAGATTCACACCCCTGCCACATATGTTGTGCTCACGATTGGGAGTGTGTGAGTTTGTTTACAGCACCCAGGATTTTACATACATTCCTACATCTGTGCAGGACTGATTTCTGGGCTGTCATTGACCTATCATTCCACCGAGCCTGTGTGATGTGTTGTGCAGCCACTTATTGTGATTGAGTTATTTTAAAATGTCCATCTGTTTGCAGCACGAATGCCAGGGAGAGTGACTTTTAACAACATTTTTTTTTTTTTTTTTTTTTTTTTAGCAAACTTCATCAAGAGAAAATGCATGCTTTCCTGCAGCCTATGACATCTTTCATCTGTGTGGGAGGGAAGTCATTCCCAAATGCATAATTACCTCCCAAGAATTACCAGGCAGTAATGTAAGTTTGGTCAATTTATTTCAGGGGGCACAATTAGTGAATGCATTGGGGTTCATGCATACCATAATGAAGACACCTAGGTAACATAATAAATATATAGAGAGCCAGTTTGTGTGTTTGTTTACCTCCCAGTGTAGCTGACAACAGGAAGTGAGTCCCATACTTCCTAATCAGATTGTCGGTGATCATCTGGGTAGTGGGTCTGCGGCCCAGGAGTCGTATGTTCCTGATAAACTCAGGTGTCAGAGGTAACGGAGACTCCAGGAAATCTCTCCTCTCCACCGCCAAGTTGTTCACCTTCCATCTCCCAAACTCCCTGGAAAGAATCAAGAGAGGAAAGAAAATGGAAAGCACCTTTGAAAGGGGGGAATTGCGTAAATAAGGTTGATAGCGTAGTTTTATTAATGTGTGTCTAGTAAGGAAAATGAGGTGAGTCTGTAGGGGCGGACACGGCGTTGCATGGCAGCATGACTTGCCTAAAGCTCTGACTGTGGAAGGAAATGAGTGGAGAAGAGCAGAGAGGGAAAAAGAGACAATTGTGAATGTAATTCATTTTGACACTTCCTGCTTTGGCAATGTATGGAATCCCTGGGTCATGCCAATCAAGCACCCATTCAATTGAAATTGTATTGAGGGAGGCAAAGAGAAAAAAAGAACAGAGAGAGAGAGAGACAGAGAGAGGGAGAGACTGAGAGAGAGAAAGCTTGTGAGAGGAGATAAAACACATCCAAACAACAACCTGGTTCTGTTTGGAACCGTGATTGTAGCCCAAGACAGGAATTTGCTCCCAGCGCACAGCTGACAGATGTTTTCCTTAATAACCCATCATGACAAAGATGTGCACTGAAAGAGGGGGAAAAAAAGTAGAAGAAATAGCCCCATGACCGGCACATCCAATGTGTTCCATAATGAGAAAGGAAACAAAGCCAGAGCAAAAAATGCGATGAAATTTTTGAAAGCAGGCTGAACAAAAGACTCATCAGCCTTTGTTGCCTTATCATGTTCTTCTGTTTTCCACTGACAAGTAATATGTCTGACCCCAACGACAAGTGCAGCTTACACTTTGTTTATATTAATCCCTTGTACTTCATTGATTATAGTATCTCAGAACATGTTCATATTTAATTGCATCTGACAGCTTGAAAATGATAATGCTAGGAGTCGGGGCAAACTGTACATGTTTTACCAGCATCATCTACTGTAGCTGCAGGGAATATGAAAATGGAACCAGAAATAAGGAATCTGTACAAAGCTTTGTACACTATAAAAGGCAGAGGACTTTCTGCCTGCCTATCTCCCTCTCACAGCTCCTCTGTCCAGTGTGACTTTCTGCTTCATATAGAAAAGCTAATACACAAGACATATGTGAAGAAAGAATAGGCAGATAAGTGAAATGCTGTATTTTAACGCCAAAACTGTAGCAAAACAGACAGATTCCGTTGTTCAGTCAATAAAGACCAGCCCTGCACTCTGCATGTATTTTTGCAAGTATTTTTGTAGAAAGCATGCCTGGGGTGCAGCTCTTGGAACTGATTTCATATTTGGCAGTGTTTTGAATCATATCCAACATTAGAAAGGATATTTTTCTGCTTTTCAGAAGTCACAGTTGTGTGCTGAAAGATTTCCATCTTCCCTGTGAAGCGTCCTTCACAGATCCCTTGTGTGGTCGAATTGCCCATTGGGTCCCCCAATCTTTCACTTGCAATTCCTCAGTCTGCATTGCTGAGACTGGCTCATGCACTGTGACTGTATGGAAATAAGTGTTTTATGTTTGCTGGGCTTTACAGTTGGCAAAGCAGTGAAATCTTTAGGCCTTGGGTAATGTGTTACAAGTACAGACTGGTACATGCCTCCACCAGTATGTTTTTGCACAAGGAGTTGTATATACAACTGTCAAATATCAAATAGCGAAAAAGAAATCTTTAATTATTTTTTTATGATAATGACATCATGCATTTTATTTTATACTCTCGATGATCAAGCTCAATGCAGACATGTGCATGTGCATTTTGTACATTTGAAGAAATCACAATTATATCTGGAAATAGGTCAACAAATTTTTATGTCTCGCCAGTTATCTTGTTGTTGCACTGAGAAGTTGAAAGACTATCTGGAGGACAAAAACACTGTGTGTCTGCGCAGTCTACATATTGCAAAAATTAGCTCTTTTGATAGCTACAAAAAGTAACACTCTAATCCCTTTGTTTTTGATGGGAGTCTCTAATTGCTGATTTACGGCGCAGCTTTGAAAGACGTTTCATGAGCTTAAACTCAATTGCCAAAGGAGCAACAGTGAAGATAAAGCTACAGCAGCAACAGCTATAGCTTAATGGAAACTAAGCTGCACTTCTCTCAAATCAAATATAAGAGTTGAGATAGCTCCTGGGCCTACAGGATATGTGCCAGATTGAAAAAAAAAATTAAAAATGGGAACATTACCCAGCAAATGGTTGTAAAACTATTAACGGCGATGTTAACAAAATGATATTAATGACGGACTGAGACAGTAAAACATGAACTAAATAGGTAGGTGTGTGAATGCTTAAGCATGAATTTGCCACCTTTGCCACAGTCGGTGCTAATTCATCTTGCATCGATTCTTGTCCTTTGTTTTCTGCAGATTCATCGCTAACACACAACCGTAGCCACGTGCCTGTATGCAGACACGCAAACACACACAGATATTCTGCTAGGAGTTGCCAAAACATGCAGTTAGCTACAGGAACAGGCCATTTAGCCTTGTACCTCCCAAAGAAAACTTCAGCTAAACTCAGCGTAAGTGGGGCCGCTTGCCCCGGGCAGCAGAGGCTACAACTTGTACTCTGACCATGGCAGGCCTGCTGTCACAACAAAGAGGATAAAAGAAGCAACAGCTAAACTCCATATGACTAAGGCAGCAGCGGATCAAAAACACAAGGTCACTGCGGCATGCTTACACCTAAAATATGCATTCACAACAGGCATCCGGCAGAGTATTCCCAATCTCGGCTGCTGCTGTAGGCTCGGCAAAGAGTACACAACTCATATTTCTAGGTGAGCAGATGTTGCAGGTTAACCTTGATGAGCAGCAAGACAAAGGAAGGGACTTTAAAAAAAAAAAAAAAAAAAAAAAAAAATGACCTTCTGAATTTTGACCAGGCTATATCCACACATGGTATATTCTTGAGGAGATGAATACTTTTGTATTTTGCTATAATTCAAAGCACAGGTGTACTGTTTGAAGACATTTCAGATAGCAGCAAAGCTTTTGCCTCTTCAAAATGTATGCAAAAAAAAAAAAAAAAAAAAAAAAAAGCTATCACACAAAGCCCTGGTAATAAAAACAGGACAGGTATGGCTTTCCAGTGGGTTTCTTTTCAGAATTCATCCTTACAGTGCTCAGCTGGGACTGACAGACACAGAGGTGGAAGGCATGACCCCAGCTAAATGGGAGGCTGACACTACACGAGGAAACTGCACATTAAAGCCAAAGTTACAAGCCACACTCTCTGTCACTTCCTGTTGAAGGCAATATAACTCCTTCTGAATTCTCACTATGAATCCGACCTTTTTGTCTTATCCTGTCAAACACATATTTTGTTGCACATTTTGGAATAGCAAATGCAAAATCACTAAGATGTACTTGTTAGACCAATAAAATGTCAGCTGGCTGATTATAAATAAAAGCTATTTGCATATATATTCTGTAGAGTTTGGGAGAGTTTTGTGTATTTGTATAATCAGAAAGGAGTTTGGCTTTTTTCATTTCAAATTTGGCTGAATGAAGGAGACCAAAGCCCCTGGGATGTACCAAACACTGATTTAATGCTAGCTTGTTTTGATGAGGCTTGTTTATATTCCTGGGCCTTTGTTCCCTCATTGTAATTTTTCAAAGTGAAAAAAAAAAAAAAAAAATGAAAACAATCATGTTACCTCAAAATGAAAAAATAATGTCCAATGTCTTTACCTCTTTTCTATCAACAAAATGCATAATCTAACAGTGCATGTTCAGTAAATAATTGCTTAAGTGGCATTTATGGTCAAGCTGCTTCCAAATACATATCTTATTCACACTTTTTATTAACATTAGCCTATAAAACATTAACATTAGCACTGTCATGAAAAACATTAGTCACATTAAACATGAACATACATAATACAATGTTCCCTCAACATAAAATTAGAAATAAAGTGCATGATGTTAATGTCCTCTGCATATTAACAAAAATTCATAATCTAACAGTACGTGTTCAGTAAATTATTGTTGGTGGTCAAGCTGCTTCCAAATATTCATCTTATTCACACTTTTTATGAACATTGGCCTATAAAACATTAACATTAGCACTGGCATGAAAACCATTAGTGACATTAAACATGAACATATAATGTTCAACATAAAAATAGAAATAAAAGCGCTTAACATTCATGTTCTCTGCATATTAACAAAAATGCATAATCTGAGACTCCATATTCAGTTAATATTTAAAAATAATACATAAAAAATACACTGAGGGAATACAGCATCATTTGAAAAAAAATATATATAGCTCCAATCGTGTTTTAACAGTCTAGTAGTGAAACTGTTCATGCAGTCTTGGTTTAGCAAAGGGAAAAGGCTGTCAATCAATTTCTTATCTATCATGAACTTTTTCATCAGGGCAACACAGCCCGCCACTCTTTTGCCAGCACCGAGAGGGAGAGTTTGTATTTTAAAATGGAAATTAAGAATCATTTTATGGTGTTTGGGGGGGTTATTCAGTGGTGATAAGGTGAAATCAGGATAAAGACCACCCGAGCACTTCTTAGACTTTCCTCCCTTTAGTAACATTGCCTCATTTCTACGCATTCATGATCTTTATTAAATAATAAAAAAGAAAGCTACAAAGATTAACTATAGAGGAATAATCAATTTCTGTTGCCCATGACTTTAACAAATTGCAATCAACTTTCAAAATTAAGAGACTGATTGGAGACCATTATTATTTTTGATGTTTTAAATAAGTAAAGGGCTGATTTCAGGCCGGGGCATTTATTTTTGCAGGGCGTCTCACTCCAACAAAAATGGGCATGGAGCAGAATTTATAAAGGGACAGTTATGAAGTGACAGACCAATATCACGGCTGCAATTATAACATCAGATCAGTTGTGATTACTTTGAAATTTCTCGGGGAGGCTACAAGAGGCTGGTGCCAATTTTTGCCACCGCTCTGGCACTGCCCCCAATTTACTCACATAATCACACTTTTATGAGAAAAAAGGAACGGGAAAATGTTTCTCAGATAGCCCTTTGCTTTTTCAGAGACCACAATGTTCACCGCAAAAAGTTCATCGAGGCACCGCGCCACTCGTGCCTCACAAACACCAAAGAGATCTAACCTTTTCATTTGTACATCAAACGCTTGCAGAGCCGATGTATAAAAAAAAAAAATAAAAAAAAAATAACAGCGATGGATTTATGCTTTGGAATGACTGCTGAGCTGAACATTTTTTATCGGGCGCTCAGGAAGAAAACAAAAACACGCGCAAGATTTGCATGGCCTCCCTTTACAGTGAATTCTCCAAGGTAAGATCAGTCAAATGTTGCAGCTTTCTCTCTCTGTAGTAATAGCTTGACTGCTGTAATCAGAACGAGTTGGACAACCTTGGGTGCTGATGATGGATGGAGGGAGTGTGGCCTTCTGAAAGGGTATATATCACATTAAACCAGGAGTAATGAGGAAAGCCCTAACACCCAGATGTTTGAATGATACACTCAAAGCGTAAATCCCTGTGAACTCAAACCGCTGCACACAGAGGTGACAAAGAGGCGGTGGGCAAACATTTCCAGAGCATGCAGGCGTTCGTTTTACAGGCACAAAACACAAACCACGCAGTGTTCGTGAGTAACAATGTATGTGTTTTAAACATAATGATGTTTAATGGATATGTGGTGTCCGCTGACCTTTTTGCTGACTCCGTACTATTTGGACAAAGCCCTTGACTAATCTCTTGCTCAGATACATCTAGTGTAGCTATTAATCTTTACCTCATTTCATGCCGTACAAATAAATGACCTCTTCAAATGGGACACTGTGTCTCTCGAGTCCCACTTTGCAATGTGAAAGCGCTAGTTCAAAGCCACAGCACGTAGAGAGAAAGAGAGGAATGCATAGGGAGAGCGGGGAGAGAGAGAGGGAGAGGGAGAGGGAGAGAGAGAGAGAGAGGGAGGGAGGGAGAGAAGGAGAGGGCAGAGAACAGGTATAGAAAGAGTATTCGCAAATCCCCGCTGTCGTTCGTTTCTTCAGTTATCATTGACTGTGATAAGCTAGCCCTGTCTTATCTTAAACCCCCGATAGGCCAAATGGTTCGTCCTAGAGGGAGAGAAGGAAATGAAATGGGTTTCACCATGGAGCTGATTTTTGGGGCTGCAGTTCTCCTACAACCTGCAAAGTCATTATTATTATCAATTTCTTTGCTTTCTGCCGAGGTACATCAGTTCCATCAGTTCAACTCGTTGGATATTATCATAAGCAAAGTGTGGACAAGTTTCTTTTGCGTCGCTGAATTGAATCCAAAAAACTAAAACACCTGTTTGTTTTCTCGCAGATACATCATAGCTACGGTGTTTGGTAGGGGTGTGGGAGGCACCACTATTTGTATTTGTATTTGTATTTGCTTTGGGCCACTATAATTCAGATTTGGATTTGGGGAAAAAAAAAAAAGTAGGCATGGTTTAAAACCAAAGTGATTTATTATATTTCTTTAATCGTTGGATTTTAACCACAAATAAATACAAAATGACTGAAATTTTTGCTTATTAAAACTATATAGGTTTAGGAAACCCAATCCAACAATTATGTATTCTGTAAATCAAAAGAACTATAATATTATTCACATTTGTCTATTATTTTAGCCTCCATCCACTGTGCAAGAAAAGATGTAGTTTCCAGGGTAATGCTACTTCAAAATAAAGGGCTGTATATCAAAGTAGGTAAAGTAGCATTATCTTTTGCAAGTAAACTCAGATGAAAATAAATGCATGTATTATTTAAAGCCAAACTTTAAGAAGAATGACCGGAAGGGTAATTTATTTGGCAGAAAGCCATTATTCGTTATGTGCCGAATATGGATTCGGATTCAGGTGCATCCCAAGTATTTAGACATTTTTTTTAACTCTATCCACATTTTTCTTTACTGGCACATGCTTAACAATATTTCATTAGCATGGTTAAATGATATTTGTAACAGAATCTCAGCCCATAATTGTAATAACTCGCATTACATAAATGCAATATGCCCACAAGTTAGCCAAATACGTGTCACCGCTCCTGCCTTCACCGCGGTGAATATGGCAGCGTTCCTTTGGCAATGTTTACAGGTGACAGGTGGCTAAGGCGGAAGGCCCACATTGTGTTTACATTGGTAGCAATGGGATATACTCTCCAGTGAATCCCCAAAACACACACACACACACACACACACACACACACACACACACGTTGATGAAAACACACATCCTCTTTGGTTTGCATCAGAGGACTTGTTAAAAATTCTCTCAAATTCAATCAGTAAAAGAGGTAGGAAGCTGAAGAGAAGGGTGAGGTGGTGCAAATTCATTACCCCGTCTTTGCTGTGCTAAGTTCACAACACTGTAACTAGAAGCACCACTTCTGGTAATTCATCTTCTCCTGTCATTGAACATTTATTAGGATTTAACAGAGATCCAAACTGCACAGAGGGAGAACCAGTCCATGAAAATAATATTGTCACTTCCAATCACCTATGCCCTGTTTTCCAAAGAAATTATGTGACTTTGACCAAAAAAAATAGACTGTCTGTAAATATAATTTAAAACAAATAAACATGACCATAAGAAGTATCTGTCCATGCCTCCAGTGCTGGCCACTGACACTGATTTAATCAATCACAGAAGTCAAATGGTTTTAACGAATGCTACTGTATTCAAATAGACTGGAGAAACAATATAATGTCACAGGGTGTTAAAGATTGCTTTTTTGTCTTTTTTTTTAATTATTATTTTTGACATCACAGATCCACTTGCTTATGGTCTTGCAGATAGTTGAGTCTTTTGAATCCGAAAAAGCTGCTCAAGTTTTCATGTCAGTAACAGTAAAGCAATGAAACAACGATCTGTTCCAAATTTGTAATCCCTCATAAACTTTCGTAATAAATATAATCAATAATATCATAGCCCATGCTTGTATTACTGACAGTCAGAGTAAGAAACAGTAATTAATTTAACCTCTAAATGTAGAATGAATTTCCCTGGTGTTTGCGATGGTATCAGGTTATAGAGCCAAAACTTGGAAATAAGAAATGAAACTGCCTGAGGCTTGCCTGCTTAGTAACATCACCTCTTTTTTTTTTTTTTTTGGCACTTTCCTAATCTTTATTGAATCAAAAAAAAAAAAAAAAAAAAAAAAGTTAACTAGACAACCCAACTCCAAAGAAATCACAACAGCATTCGCTTGCGGCGATAACAAATTCAAAATGAGTGGAGACAAAAATACAAAAGCTGTATCCAGGGTAGAGTTGATGTCAAGCCAAAGTGGAGTGCTGCCTGAGTAATTTCTTGGAGAATTAAGAGAGTGATTTTAGACCAGCTGGAGATTTGATGTTTTAAATAAGTCAAGGGTTGTGGAAAAGCTGCTGAAAAAATGACCAAAAAAAAAAAAAAAAAAAAAAAAAAAAAAGATTATTTATTGCTGCTCCATCGCCAGTCTATTTACTAGAAGGAGCAATTTGGAGGTGCGGAAACCTCTGAGGGGATTTCAGGAGAGGAGAACAGACAGAGAACATCAGTAAGAATGGAGCAGGAGAGTGTTGAGAAGCAGCGCTGAGGGAGTGTGCACTACAACACTCACCTGAACCCCGCTCAGACTCCCCTGTGGTTTAGGAAAGCTGCTCCTGCTCATTGTACTTTAAGTGGCTCTTATATCAAAGAGTAAGCAGGTTTCTTTGATCAAGTTAAACTCAAAGCGTGGGCACATCCGACTTGTTCCAAGAGTCCAAGAGAAACAGATTGTTATGTGTTTATGTAGTGTTTGTAAATGCGTATGTGGTGTTTCATGTGCAGATACTGTAATGTAAAGCCAGCATGGTTTACTCATCAGGCTGATAAAATAATAATGATATTACTGTAGAAATGCGTCTGCACTTTTCTACCATGTTGCTGTTTCATCCACTTTACCTGCAGGCAGCTAGGAAACTTTGCCATTGTATGGTAAAAGTCACTTTGCCCAAATCAGCCCTGCTCCACACTAAGCAGTATATAATTAATAAAACAAAGTAAAAGTCATATTATTGTGAAAATTTAACCGTAATTTTTCACAGCTTAGCTGCAAGTTTAATCTCCCATAATCCTCTTCACATGCAAATGAGTTTCAAGAACATCAAACAATGGCAAAACTTACTTCTGAATTCTTCGTTTATTAACGGACTGCTGCAATATTGTGATGCAGCTGCCTATACAGCAAAATATGCGGTTAAATCTTTTAATAATGGTAAGACAACACATGCTCTGGCATTCCCTAATAAAGCTCACTGTTGTATAAGCAGTGCCTCTATGTATGTAATATGCTGTGGGCTATGTGTGCTAATGGTTCATTTGCACACATTAGTTAGTGAGCTAAGTACCCTTTCATTACTGTAGTCTTCATAGAAGAGAAGAAGGCAATCAGCTGGGGAATGAAGGAGCTGAAATCTCCTTCAGATAAACTGATGATTAATCAGATCTACAACACATGACTACAAATGCCCTATGGCGGTGGGCAGAATTAGATTTACACATGTTACAAGATACAAATGATACAAATCTGATGGCATATTGACCCCCCAGCTGCACTTCCACAAAGCCTCACGCTCATTTTTGGTATTAAAGCACGAGTACGGCGTCTTCATGGGTTTAAAGGTCCTCGATAACACAGAGATATAATTTCCCAAAACAATAGAATGTATCCCAAGGCAGTGTCCATGCCTTTTCTTTAAAGGTTTGTGGAATTGAATGGGTTCTGGATTCAATTGCATTGCGCTGAATTTAGGAAGATTTACAGACTATTTACTTTTTGGTTAGTTTCTCCCTTTAATACCATCACTATTAATCATGGATGCATTGTGGTAATCTAGAGGGCCTCAAACACAACCTTAAAGCTGACAGAAGTCTCTCAGGGGAGTTGGTGATAATGCAGAGTAATAAGTATTAAGAGCTCACTAATCACTTGGCCACATGATAAGACTATTAATCTTGCCGCCCATGCAGCTCAGCTCCGGTGGACCACTGCTTTGGCCAGAGTAGGAAATATTAAAACGTTCCAACGCGGCGGCTGATCACCAAAGCCATAAAGCATCTCTGTGTCGATCCATAGATATCAGGAACCCTGTCTGTCCACTTCCAGAGGCCTGGGCAACATCCCGTTAAAAGACGATGGATATGATTTATGACACAATCCCCACTAATTTGGTCACAAGCTGATACCTCAGACTGTGTTGCCGTCATGACAAATCATCATTTTGCCCGGCACTAATCAACATATTTCACTTGACCACCTGATCAGGTGACATGCTCTGCATTCTGCCTGAGGGTTCGGTGAAAGAAAAAAAAGGCAGTAAAATGTGACGTGCAGCAAGCTGATAGCAATATTCCTGCATGTAATACATCATGACTCATAAATCAAACCTGTCCAGACATGTGCCACATACCATGTGATTATTGGCTGAGCAGCTGATTCCGCATGACAACCCAGGCCAAATCATGCACAGCCACGAGCCAATCAGGAACAAGGTTATGACAGGATCGTTTTGAGAATTGCCTACTTTAAGCATTACCATATGTTGATGTGTTGCAGTTCCTTCATTATTTCAATTTCATCTTGCATGCAGTACATGACCACATTAGAATAAATTTGTGCATACATTTATTTTGTAGGGGGAAACAAATATACTGGCATTAAATTCACTCTTATTTTATGGCTACGAAAGCATTACTGGACAGTGCTGGTCAGATAACCGTACAGCAGACTTTACTAGGAAGCATTATCCTTGGAATGATTGTGCCATTCACTCACAGTCTGCTCCTTAACCAAGATATTACAGCTGATGTAGTGTAGTTGCCAGTTTGCAGGTTAACTTGACCCTGACAGATGAAAGCGGTTCACTCTCTACGTTCCTCATTTCAGTCAATTTATACACCTCACCTGATTCAAATGAGGTACAGTTTATTTCTTCTAATATATTTTCCACTGCAGCACTTTAATAGCAGCCAGGTAAGGGACTGGCACAAATTCGACATGAACCTCAGCTTGTGATTTGCACCACTGAAGCGCACACAGGGACAAAAACATGATGAACATTAGTGAAGAAGAACCGATTTCTACCTAAATCAATAGATTGCTGGTACCTACAACTGTTTTAATAAGAATGTACAGCGGTGCTATTTTCAAACCACCAAAAAGCTTTCGTAGTGTCAGAGAGATGCACTAATTTCCTCTGTGTGTTAATATTTCTGTGCCAAAATTTACCAAATGACCCACGTTTCAGCTGCACTAGACATTAAAAGAGCTTGTGACCAGATCATTGCATTCAGTTTCTGAAAATGCTTCTCAGAACATTTCCCAGCAAACATTTTGATCTTGAATAATGATGTGGATGTGATAACCTACACCCGTGTTTGAAAACTTTAAATACAACACCCTGAATGAAAGTGGAAGTCTTCAGTCATCTATAAAGACCACCTGTATTTGTGCTGTGAAATTTACATCTAAACATCTTTAAGATGTCAATTAAAAAAACAAACAAAAAAAAACTCTTTATCTTTATCATGATATTACAATGCGAAAATTATGATAATTTAGGTTCATGTTAAATTTGGCGACCTCCTGCTCATTGCCTTCTGTGAAATCTTCACTGTATTCACCATGTTTGCTATGTTCACAATACTGTCTAAGTTATTTTTTCCCCCTCATGTAAAACATGCAACCTTTAAACTCAGTGACAGCCATGTTGGTTAATGTTTGTTTTAGGTAAACTGATCTTACTTCCAGTGCGCAGACATTTTTGCACTTCTCATATTTTTTGTATTTACATGAAAAGTGTTTTCTGTCACCGAGCACACACCCTCTGGCAGCTGAATTATAGGTCTTTAGCACATGGGTAACAGTGTCAATGACAGTATGTCAGCGTTATGTATAAATGTAAATGTAATGAAAATCTAACACTATTTTTAAAAGCTCGTCAGCTTTTAGCCAATTAACCGGTGTAGTATCTAGGCAGCTCACCACCTTATTGTAAACACATCTAATTAGCACAATTGCCAGCATATCAAGTGCACGCTAGTGTTACTTGCGGTTAGTTGTATTTTAACATTGACATCAGTGGCTTTGCTAAACTAGATTGTTCTGGCTTGTTAGCTAAGTAACAAAACAAAAAAAAAAAAAAAAAAAAAAAAAAACCAAACAACAACAACACAGCAGCAGTTTGTTTAGATTAACCGCTCACAGTGACTTACAGAAAGTACAGGTCTGAGCTAAAGACAAGTTGTTTTGTGTGATATACTATACAAAAAAAGACTATTCACCTCAGACTATTCTCTTATTACTGAATGGATCTACAGGCACACCACATCATTCTTGTCCAAGTTTGTTCTTGCCTGGTTGTTATATTTAGCTATTATTTGCACACAGTCAATTCTCCAGTGGACCATGATGGTGTGAGACACAGTTGCTACTTAAATGCAGACTCGGAGCACTCTGATCCAGTGCCCACATGGTGCAGAAGTGCATACTTTTCTTTTTACGTCTGTGACTCACCTATATATCTTGTATCTGGTGGAGAAGCCTTGCCGGTTCTTCTCCACAAAGTCGATGTACTCCGGGGAGTGGTGGAAGGGCCCTTTATCAGACAGGAGCCAGTCCAGCGGACCCCCAGGCTTGTCATTGGGTTGGCTGGCTGTGGCTGCTGCTGTTGTTGCTGACCGTAAACACACCCAGCAGTGAAGGCTGAGGCTGAGGACGCCCCATAGAGCCATCAGAGATGGAGGGAGCGAGGGAGGGATGAGGAGGGGTTCAGCAGCCAAAGCCAAAGCCACTGGTTGTCAGCTCGTCAGCTAACCTCCTCCACTGGGACGACGGGGGGACCTGCATAACCTCAACGCCCCCCGAGCACCTGAGCATCAGACATGGTGGGTGGACATACAGACACAGAGGAAGGATCACAGGAACACATGGATGAGGATGCAGGCACACACCCACACACACAGAACACATAGACAAGCACAAATGCAGACAGAGAGAAACAAAAGAAAGAAAGTAAGAAAAATCATCAGAATATTTAAAGCTGCACTATGGGCCACTTTGCACCGTGGTGGCTTCAAGTGGCAGTGAGAGATAGCTGAATTTTTCAAACTTTTAAGGACTTAATTACCCAGAAATAATTTAATCTGACATTAGTAAACTGCACAATCCTCAAGCTTCAATTTGTTCTTCTTAGCATATCGTGGGGGTAGTGGAAGCAACAAAACATTTTCACAATGTGTCTCATTCATTATCGGTGAGCCCAACTTTCTCTGGACAGAGCGTTCTCTTGATTCATGACAGTTTTGTATTTTGCTTTTGAGTTTTGATTTGGGGAAATTTATGCGTCTCAATTAGTAGAGATGGGAGACTACGTTGCAGCCCCACTGATAGGACAAGCGTGTTTTGACATAAAAATCCTGCCAAGTGCAGCTTTAAAACTAGAACCAGTTGTGGTCCCTATTGCCAGTTTCCTTCTTTTAATTAAAGAATAATGACTGTGCTGTGCTGCTTTTTTCTTTTTCTTTTTTTTTTTTCAAAATTATATTCATCACTCTTCAGTGTGGGCTTTGCTGCACAACGTCGCAACAATAGATCTGTTACCATTTGTACTCTCACTCCCAAGGAAAAGAGAAAAAAAAAACACATTTGTTGCTAAAATAAAAGGCTTCAGTGCCTTTGCTTTATTAGGCTACCAGCTATTCCAACTGTTGTTCAGGGCTCACATTAGTCTTCATCACCATCTCAAGGCCTGTCAATCATTTCCCCCCATGGTGACACACTGCTTTGCTGTGTGTGTGTGAGTGTGTCATGGTGGTGCAAGTGGTGGGTAGCGGTGAGTCCCATTACAGTATTCTGATGACAATCTGTCAAGTGAACCCAGCCATATGACCGCACGTGTGTGGGTGTGTGCATGTGTGTGGGTTTCAAAAATCATAACTCAGACAATACCACAAAACACCACAGAAAGAAGGCACAGTAGGTGAAAGTGTGCAGAGAATGCTGGAGAGAGCGCAGGAGAGAGTCAAAACAGTCTTAGCATATGATATGAAATACTGGTATACTACTGTGTGCTGAAAGAGAGAGAGGAAGGTCACTGAGATTTAACCATGCAGGAGAACGTGGAATTGGTACTTTTAATAGATGAGATGAGATTGTGCCTGTCTGGAAACTGATTTCACTCTGACATCTGGTTTATCGTCATCACTCATTAGCCTTGGCCTACCTGTCCCCAGTGTGTGTGTGTGTGTGTGTGTGTGTGTGTGTGTATGTGTGTGTGAGAGAGAGTGCACATACTCTGGTTTGTGCGGTATGGCAGGTACGGTAGGTGCTGAAAGATAATTCAAAGATAACAGGACTCCCAAGTCAATTTGCACACGCATGTAGAGTGCCTATGTTTTTTCATTAGACTTTCTTTAATCACAAGATGTTTCTGTGTGACATCCAATTTCTGAGTGCAGACATTCATGCATGATTAGACGTATTGATTATCGAAGGAAGCTGCTTGATTTACGGTAGAACACAGTGATATGTGTTTGTGTGTGTGTGTGTGTGTGTGTGTGTGTGTGGAGGAACATAAATGCAGTGCAGCTCTGCATAGCACTGCTCCAAATAGTGAAACAGGGGCGGGAGTAAAGTTACCAAACACTGCAAAGGAGCAATTCTCTCCTATTCTCTTTTAACTTCTTTTGTTGTTGATGCTGTTAAACTGAGAGAGAGTCCTTTAGCGATTTCTGCTCTCATTCCAGCAGTGTTGAATAGTTTATTCGCGCTGAGACAAAGAGACCCCTCTCTTCCCTGCATTTCTGTTATCTTCTGCCATGTTCTTTTGTTCGAGCACTAGCAACGCAGTTTTCTCTCTCCTCCTTCAGCAGTGGAGGGCCACACACCAAGAGGGAGTGGCACCATCGTTAAACAAAATTTGAAGCCGAAGTAATGGTTTGCAATGGGTGCAACCTGCAGTAAAACTGGCTCTAAAACAGCTACAAGTGCAATATTTGATGGACAAATTACAGGGGAAATGCTGCCTTGGTTTACACGGTGCACGTTGTGTTTAAAGTGACCTTCCTCAGAGGGGAGTGTGTGGCGTGTTAATATCAGAATAGAGCACAGAGGTCATATTTAAAGACTCTTTAATCCTATCATCCAACAGGCAGCCGTCCAAAAAGCTGATGCAGGAAAGGAGGGTCGGAGAACACAGGCTCGCTCTGTTCTCTGTGGCTCTCTTGCTCCTCTCCTTTCCCTCGCACTCTTTTGTCTCTCCCCTCAAACAACCTCCTTTCTCTCGCACTCTCCTCTCGAGTGTCTCTCAAATTCACTTTTGACTCACTTTTCCGTATTTTTTTACACACCCGATATGACATTCCTGTCTGTAAACATTCATTGTTTTCAGACAGTCTAGCACCAGCCTTATAATCACATTATCGCCCAAACAAAGCCAGCCACTAAGCCTTTGTTATCTGCTGCCTGGCTGATATCAGATACATGTCATTCTCACTTTACAAGGGCATTACGTCACATTTTCAACCTCATGCAAACACTGCTTTTCATCAAACACTGTTAAAATGCTCATCCTCGAGGCGAGAACCCTTCGCATAATCTTAAAACAACAAATCAAATGTTGGGTGCTGCAGGAGGAAGGAATTTTCATTTCAAGCAGTAGGCGAGCACTGGGGCTCTAGTGGATCCACTCAAATATGATTTTGCACAACGTGGGCCAGCAATAACCTGAGGCTGTTTGGAACCTCTGTATAAAATGAAAGCTCTGTTTGTTCCTGTGAGGTCCTCTCAATGGAATTGTGAGGAGAGTGCAAATGATGGGGAAATAGATTTTCCTCTCACATGAATGTAATGAGGGCTGGCATTCACAGAATAGGCAAGTATCAAAAATAAGTAGCAGCGAAAGCCAAGATGTGTCATCATATAGCCCACCAGACCTTTACAAACAATCCATGTTATTTTCACTATTGAGTGTCTCAGTTGCTTTTTGTTTTTTTTTGTCTTTTTTTTTTTTTTTTTTTAAAGTGTGGCAGTGTTTTCATAATCCGCTGTTCACTCTCAGTGCACCGAGGTAATCATAATTTCAAGTTAAATTAAAAACTGTATAAGCTTTCCTAAGCATTCTCCCTGCTTTTGCAAACATCTGTTATGGGGCCCTCAAGGTTTACAAACAGCTCTCCGGGGTAATTTACAGTCAGCATATGCCCCCGTGCACAATCGCCTCAGCCTTGTCATTTGACATACAATTTTTCATTCAAACTTCAAACAACGTCCCAAAAAAAAAAAAAAAAGTCCAAAATATTTGCAGACGGACCTACAAGGCTTCCATCAGTAGAGAGAGCGCACAGAGATTGCAATTTGTCATTTAAATGGTCCCTGTGACAAGGTCCTGTTTATTTCTGTGGGGAAGAAATATCTGTTTGAAAATCTTTTCATTGTGGCGATACAATGGCGACGGGAGCGCTTTAAGCAAATGGCCATTCCAATGAGGTACAGCCAGCGTGGTTCAAGCTCGGTAACATTTTTACGCCCACTGCTCACCATAATGACAGGCTATATTCATTAAGCACCAATGAATATCAACTATTTCAGCTGAAAAAATACTTAAATAGTCTGCGATGGCTCCTGTAATATGCAAGACAGGTTTAATGCCCAGTCCTTCCTTGAGCAAAAGGCCATGCAGGTCTGTCTACTGAATAAGCATGCAATTTTGTTAGGCAAACTGTTGCTCTAAATGGAATGCACTTTTATTTATTTATTTATTTATTTATTTTAACTAAGACATATCCCTTAGCAGCTGGAGATCCAAGTGATCGATTGTCTTTTTAATAACCAAAAACAGGAAAACAACAAGGTTGACACCACAGAGCTGACAGTGTCTCTAGGACAGGGTTTCAGGTTTTGAGTGTAATGTGGGCCCAGGGTCATCTGTCAATCATTGCATTTCTAAAGCTGTGCACTGGTGCTGCCTCAAAAACACTGACTGTTATGCTAAATCAGCCTCTGTTAATATAGGAAACGAGGTAGCTGGCATTTGAGACTGATTCAGATTTGATTTTTGGAAACTGATAAAACTCTAAAATGTTTTGGACTCCTTTTCCATTACAATACATCAAGCTTTGCCCTTTTACAGAAAAAACATGACACACACAGTACTTCAATACATGGTTAAATTCATTGAGGGGAGTGCTCTAGTCCTGCAAAAGTGACTGAAAGAAACACAGGGATCCATGCTGGAAGACCACCATTCAAGCACCAGGACACATGATGATAACTCGCTCATCCTCGCAAAATGTTTCTCCTTGAGGCAAGAGCCCTATACATAATGTTAAAAGGCTGAATGGCATGATGAGAGACAGTGAGTCAAAGGCATTTTCATTGCTGAACATGCAGCAGACAAGCGCAGAGCTCCAGTGGATATATTGAAATATGACTTGCACAGCGTGGGCAAGGAAGAACCTCTGGCTATTTGGAAAATCTATGTAAAATGACAACTCTTTTTGTTTTTCCACATGCCTCTCGATGACCATGTGAGATGCATGCTGACAAGGAAAAAAAAAACATTTTGGATGCTGAATCTTCCACCAGATAGGCCTCTGCACAGCTGTGGAGTAGCTGCCTGTTGCTGCCATAGATAAAAGCTCTTTAGCTATGCAACTGATTCAATGAAAGAAGTCAATTTATGGGAAACGAGATTACAAGAATTTCTTAAGTTATTCAAAGTTTGTTTTGAAAATTGCTCAGATTTAAGTGCAACACCCATTCTTTTGTAGTATTTATTTTAGTTTTATATTTATTGAATGTGTGCTTATTGTCTGTTTGTCTTATTAATTGCACTGATCATGAGTGGTGCTGCTAATTTCGTTGTATTTGTACACTGACTCTAAAGGCTTTCTTTTCTATTCTGTTCTGTTTACTAATAAAATATGTTGCCAAAGTCGCCGCTGACATCAATCTCAATTGTTTTGCTACAAGAAGACATCGCAATCAATCTAGCATGTTGGCCTTCCATAGCCGTCTTAAGGATTTGTGAGGAATGACTCACAAATCGGGGCTAAATCTTGGCAAAGTCTTGGAGCATGTTTTCTTAGCCCTTCCTGCAGCACTTGCTATAACTTTGTGTACCTGCTGAATTACTTGTTTCCTCTAGAGACAGGCCTGGCTACCGACTGCATTGTTGGATCTTGACTCTCACCCTGTTTTTTTGGAGGATACAGGAGGTTTGATGAGATGTGGGAACTCCCCAGCCTAATCTTTCTTAAGGATTTCATCTGCCATGATCATGGGAGACTGGGACAAAACAGAGAATTCGGCCTCTGAACATCTGTTCACTTGCTTTGTGTTCCGGCGCCTCCAGTGTAACAGCCAGCTATCTGAGCTTTGTGTATGTATGTATGAATGTACAGTATGTACATCAGATATGTAAGTCTGTCTCTGTCTGTGTGTCCATATAGCGTTTGTCCGTATCCATGGTTAGGACACTCTCACTGCATCAGATTCACTTGGCTGGCGCTGTAACTATGCAAATTGAAGTGACTTTCCTTTTGTGATATCTCACACTTTGAATACATTTTAAGCAAGGAGAGGGTAGAGAAAAAAGATGGAGGGGGTGAGTCCTTTGCAGGGGGGATTTGATTAAAATATTCCATTAGAATTTCTTCAACAGGATCCAATTTGTAATTCCTGCACTTTGTAACTTGTCTGCAAGCCAACCCCAAAACCATCCTCAAAGTAGGGAAACAGGAACTGATAAACTTTACATCTTCCCCTCCATGCTGACTAACGAGGTTTTTGGCCCTAATTAACCCAGTTATCTTCCCTCCTACAACTGTCAACAATACCTCTCATACCAGCGCCAGGGGTAAAACACAGCCTTTGTGAAATTATAATACGACTGCCAGTCGCACTCATCCGGCTGTCTTACAAACAAACACAAAGGATAAGCTCCCGTGGTGTCCTGGGAAGAAGACATCAAAGACTAAATGCCACTATGTAAGCGCTACATGTACGCGCACACACACTATTGTGAATGCACATGCATGCAGCCATATGCAAACATGCACGAGTGATAAGCACATATCGAGACTCACTGTGATGGACTGGTGAGGCTGAACACTGTAACAGCAGCAGTGGGCTGCAGTGAAGGTCAAATGAAAGTGGAGATGTAGTCTGGTGGCATGAGGGTCCGAACGGTGCTGAGAGAAGGTATAGATGGGACTTGGAAGTTCTGAATTTACTGCTGAGCCTTCTGGAGGTGTAGTGGGTCTAATTCAGAGGCACATCTGTGATAGAAGATAGCCATAAATCCAAAGACATACTCTCCCCTCACCCACTTCTTATTCCTGTAAAATCTAGTGTTGTGTTCCTCAAGCGTGAATTCAGCTTGACACCTCACCAAGAAAAAATCATGAGATGATTAAGTAGTATATAACTGATAATATAGTAAGCACTTAAATGTCTGTATATAAATTATTTTCAGTAACGCCATTAGGTTTCTTGATTTATCAATTTACACAAATAAATAAATAAACTGGTGTTATCATGATGGTAAATTGTCACAGCATCAGATTTTTTTTTTTTTAATTAAGTGCATTACTGTATAAGCAGTGCTTTTATGCTTGTATTTATTCATTTATTTTCATGTGTTTATATGATATGGTATAAGCTATGTCTGATAACAATTCAGTGG
Organism: Myripristis murdjan; assembly: GCF_902150065.1. Classification (NCBI taxonomy): domain Eukaryota; kingdom Metazoa; phylum Chordata; class Actinopteri; order Holocentriformes; family Holocentridae; genus Myripristis; species Myripristis murdjan. The sequence goes on along the minus strand of NC_043983.1, from coordinate 28,886,349 downwards.
CTAACATTCATGAGCAAGCCAAGCGTAGACAAATGTTCCTGTTTTGGTCATGGAGAAGATTAAACTAAAGGAGCACATTCAAACAAACTGCTAACTAAACGGTAACAGTTTCATGCATGAAACAAAACTTGTCTATCACAGCACGCAGCACACACTTTCCACTGCATTGCACCTATTGTAATGATCATTTATTAAGCGTTTGCTTTATTAAAGTTTATCTTGTTTGTGCCTTATTATTATTATTTTTTTTTGTAAATTCATGCTCAATGTTTTATTGATGAACAGGTGAAAGTATTGAGTAGAGCCATTAATGCAGGGGTTTCTGTAATTAGGAGCCAACTTAAAGCAATCCTCAAGTGGGAAAAAATACTGTAGATTTATGATTGATTATTACTGTAGCCAGCTTTTTGAATATGTAAACCCTTGATTATTATTTTAATACTGTTAATTTTGAACACCTGTGGCTTTTTTACCCAGACCAAGGAACCAAATTAAATAAATACATAAATGAAGACAGATTTGAAAAGATGTCATGTTTGAAACATGATGTCAGATGACATACAAGCACTTAATCTTCATCTCTCTTCTTCATACTGAAAAAAAAAAAAAAAAAAAAAAATCACAGTCATTACTGTTCATTTCATGACCTTGTAACATTGTTTTAGTGAGTAAAGCAATGGCATACAGACCTTTTGTGAATGCAATGTATTATATTGGCCGATGTCTGTTTTCTATTCTCTGTGACCTATAGTTTCCTTAATGAACCTGCGTTGGCTGTTTATGCCCACTACATCACCAAAAAATAGCTATAATGAGCATCCACATTTACTCACAGGGTCAAAAAGATGTTTAACTCATAAGCAAGTTGCAAATAATGCTTAATCAGCAGCATTAGTCTGTCATTAGTGGTGACAAAATCAATACAGTAGAGGCTGAATACTCCACTTTATTTGATAGGTCACGAATATGATAAATTCATAAGGCACTAATGCTTAATTTATGGCACTGCTCAGTTATTTCATCTCTAATACAAAATATTATACATCACTATTAAAAAATGAGCAAATTTCTATGTTATTTGAAAAAAATATGATTAACTAATGAAAAATGCTTCATTAATAACAGTTACAGTTACTCAGTTGGATGCATGAGTGCTTTTCTGAGATGAGCTGGTTTTTAGTTGGCTGCTTTACTTGTAGGCTACTAAGCAGAAGACAGGAACTTAATAATGCAGCATTCATGATGATTGTCCTTGCATTAAAGCAATCATGAGATACTGTTAACTCTTGCACAGTCCTGAAAATTCATAAATTATTTACATACATGAATTAATGCCTTTTTATGCATGAACTCATGCATGAATTAATGGCAGTTCATGTACACTTACTGTAAAGTCTTAACAGTTAAATAGGTCTATATGTCACTGTCATGAATGGGAATAGTTGCCTCTGAGTCTTTGTATCGCCGTTTAATCGTCGCCAACAACATTAAAAGTAACTTCTAGGTCAGCATTCGAATGATTGTCGGGACGGGCCAATTTCATCTTTCCTCTCACAAAAGCAAGCAAGATGGAAATTTGTTGCGGCGAGCAATGAACTGATGGAAAACAAGGCACCTCTCTTTTGTACAACAGTAATCTATTATGTGAGATGGATAGTGATGAGCCCGTTCACCTCGCACAGTGACATCAAAAATGGACATCATTATGCAAAGATAAACGAACCAAAAAATGAACTTGGAGTGTTGCTTTGAAAACTCGCCTTGCCCTTATTCAGGCCCCTCTAAATCAATTCAAAACAAGCCTTGACTTTTGAGGAGAGTGCTGACTATCAATACTCTTGCCTGAGTATGTGTGTGTGTGTGGGTGTGTGTGTATGTGTGTGTGTAAGAGAGAGACAGAGAGAGAGAAAGAGAGAGAGAGTATATGTTGTGCTGGGTGATTGTTGCAGCAATAGGAGGTAAATAAATGGATTTAATCAATTAGTCGTCTGGTGTCATGTGTCCATGTCTGTGTGGGTGGGTGTGTGTGTGTCTTGTATATTTGTGTATGCACAGAGATTGCGCGTGGTAAATTTAAACCGAAAGCTTTATTGAAGGCGGGCGCTTTTTAATCTGCAAGGTGCAATGAGGAACAACACAAATTCTTTTAAGGCAACATAAAAAGCTAAGCTTGCAGAGCAATGAGGGGAAAGTCACCTTAATGATGGCTGCCCAGACTGTAAACTTCTTTCTTGTACGTTTTTATATGGCTGCATATCATTGAGTGTCTGTGAACACACTGAGGGTGAAGCCTCTATAAATCACAGTAAAACACAAATAGACCTCTTCAACCAGTGGCCTTGTATAAGCAGGGACAAAGGTTGCTCTTAAATAAAGGGGATTAGTTTGCATGCTCTCTCTCGCGCTTTCTCTCTCTCACACACACACACACACACTATGTTTCTCTCCCCCGCTGCAGTCGCATGCTGAATATCCATTAACGTAGCAAGTTAAACTTTCCTTTTCACTCTCCCAGAAACATTTGCGGTATGTGTAGCCGAGAACAGAGAGAGAAAGAGAGAGAGAGAGAGAGAGAGAGAGAAAGAGAGTATGTGTGTTTCCCTGAGTGTGTGTGCATTTGCAGAGTATGTTAAGACTCAACATTCAATTACCAATTGCCTCTGAGAGAGATTTTGGTCTAATGCCCCAGTCGCTCTTAATCTGAGAGAGAGATTCTAGTTTAACGCCCTTGTCAGTCTGAAATCCCTCAATGAGACATTTTCTCCTCTCCCTTTATGATTTTCCTTTCTCCTTCCCCTCATCTTCTCGTCTCCCCTACTTTCCCCCCTCTCCCTGTAGCCCCTCTCCTCTTCTCTATCACTTCACACTTCAAGTCAAACCCAACGGTTTGCTCATTATCATAAAATAATGGGCTATGGATATTCAGCACACTGTGGCAAAACTTGACCCCCATAGCTCCCCCACACTCGGGCTCTCTTTCTTCTTTTCTTTCCCTCAGCCTAGACTTCTTTCCATCTTTCTTTTCTTTTCTTTCTCTGTCTCACTCTTCCCAGCGAATAGCGGATGCGATCAAATTTGCTGCAGTGGTATTTCACACGGCATGGCGCCTCATTTGTTAAGTCAAGCACTTGTTAGTCTCCTAAAACTATGAGATGAAGAGCCATTTTAAGGAGAGCGGGGCTTGTCGAGGTGCATCTGACTGAATGAGGGGGCCATCTCGTCAGCGACTACAATCCCCTCTGATCTGCACCAGCATCTCACAGTTGGAGCAGATGAATAGACTGTTGACAGAGAGGTAGCAGTTATGGATGTGGCTCTGTGTTTGTGTGTGTCTGTGTATAGACGGGGGTGGATGGGCTCAGGGGGGGTATCTCCTTTCCTTTCCCTTCCTTTCCTTTCCTGTGCTCTCCTCTCCTTCCCCTCCCCTCTCCCCAACTCTCCTCAGCTATCACATCTTTTCGTAAAATGCCACATCCACATAACAGGAACTGGAAGAAGAAGAAGAAGAAGACGGACCCCTCCCAGCCATGAAATCCTCTCTGTCGGCATCCCTTTAGAAACCTGTAGATGGCTCCCTGTTCAGTCACAGTAACAATGTAATTGCATTTTCAAGCTCACTTTGTCTCCTCTCAAGAATAAAGGCCACGCATCCACGTCACCGAGAGTTGGTCTGCTCAACAACAGCCTGACAAGCAAGCATGCAAACATGCAGAAAACAAGAGAACTGTGTCCAGCATGCTTACACACACACTGCCAAAAAATCAACCGTCTCCTAAAAATTGCGTTGCCCATAAAACTAAACTGCATTCACAATTATGTTTAGGGGAAATGTATTTTATCACAGAATATGTTTGTTTCTGACATATCACAAATATGTTACATTTAGCCATCAAAACGTCTTGGTTAAGGTTTGGGAGAGGATAGGTTTAGGCATAAAAACCATTTGGTTATGGTTACATAACATATGTAAGGTTTACAACAAACACACACCACTGTTGTTTCATGCTGGACTCAAACTTAGGTCTCCGGTGATTTCTCTGTTTCCCAGTACTACTCAACTTATTTCCATAATTTTCTTGAATCAAGTGCCATTTTCTTGATGATAATGGGTTGACCTGCCTTACTCTGTCTTGTTTCATTCAACATATTTATACTTGTTCCCACAAATAAAACCTGAAGCCATTGAAACTGCATTGGAAACAAGTGAGGTTATCTCATCTTGGTGGCATTTTTTTTCCATTGTCCACTTGTTTTGAGATTAAACAAGATTTTTACAGTACAGACTAAATTACCTGGTATGATGCATATTTTTATGTATATATTTAGTATATCATGTCAAGACAGATGGAGAGGACAGAGGCAAACACAAACACACACACACACACACACACACACACACACCAGTCCTGGCTGGGTGTCCTAACAGAGTGGGGAATGAGTTGAGCTTTTAACTCTCTTTCATTTCTGGGGCAGGTGACTGATATGGGAGAGAAATCTCTCTTTTCATGGGAGGAGACAGTGTGCCTTTCAGGCCTGGACACGGTCGGGTTCACCAGTCTCCCAGGATAGATGAGGACACGACTGAACAGTGGGCCTGTTGTGGCCCTGTAAACAGTCTGAGGCTTTAGCACTTCTGGCTAAAATCCCTCCAGAGCCCTTGGCTAATGCAAGTCACAATGAGAATTACACCACGGACTCACTGCTTTTCCATCATAAAGCATGGCTATCAAACTATCTCTCTGGCGCTAAAGTATTTCAACCATGAGGTGTTTCCAGGATTCTGCGGCTAATATTAGGTAAGAAAATGTGAAATAACACTAATAATATTGTTTGCACCTATGTCAGCTTGCCTAGGGCCAATACAATTGCATTTAAAGTTTTATTTGATTTCTCGGAGGGCATTTGGCTCATTATCAGAGCTTCCACATGCAATCTCAAAAGGCTGCCCCGACTCATGTGCCTTCTTCCAGGGTGACGCTTGAGGGTGAAATGTATAATTATCAAGACACTGAGATTTCTTTATTTATTTCTCTTTTTTTCCTGGATGAGTGGGAGCTGTTTTTTTCTGCCTCACTGGTGCTTGGCAAATCCTGCTCAGTGCACATCAGTGTTACAGATCCGTTCCTCTCCTGGTAAGCATGCCAATACACACTATAAGGAACAGGCAAGAGATGTTGGCTGGAAAGCCAAATAATAAAAGGGTGGTGAGGTAGGCAAGAAGAGGTGGGACGGAGGGAGAGAGGGAGGAAGGCAGTATAGAAAAGGGCAGGGAGGAGTCTGATTGAGCTCATGTAATGTAGTGAAAAGACGTGTAAAGGAATGTAGGGTGCATGCACTGCTGGCCTCAAAGAGGCAGCAGATGGTTTGTGTGTGTACATGCATGTGTGTGTTTCAGCTTGTGTCCATGTTTGTGCAAGCGTGCATCCCCCTGTGTCTGTTTGCTTGTGTTTATCTCTCTCTATGTGTATGTGTGTGTGTGTGTGTGTGTGTGTGTGTGTGTGTGTGTGTGTGTGTGTGTGTGTGTTCTGGTTGTATGATGAACAAGCTACAGATAGGATTTCACACATGTCACAGCACAGCAGATTCCTATCCAGGTCAAGAACACTGCTGGTATGGAGTTATTTTATAGCCAGCAGGTTGAGCGAAAACGTCCACAGGTACCTATGGTCAAAATTCACGTACTGAAATGAACAAGTCAAAGCCACTGTTCAATCGGACAAAAACAACGATATCACTCACCGCGGTTTGGAACAGCATTCAAAGTTTAACTGAGTATTTCCCATTTTCTTGCTTGATGTCGGAGGCACTCTGATCCTGAAACTGACGAAATTGTAGAGAAACTCATTTCACAGTTTGTCAGGACTCAATCGCTGCCCCGAAAAAAAAAGAAAAAGAAGAAAAAAGAAAAACTCCCAAAAAGAAACCAAGATCCGAGGAGAGGTGTAAGTGATCGGTCAAAGAGGGGGGTAAAAAGCAGAGCCTGCGCCCGACCAATCCGTCCTACCGTTCTACACCAGTGAGAAACTTTGGGAAAGCAGACGGGGTGCGCTGTGGGGGTAAAGTCGGCTTATCCGAGTATAATTCAACGTTCCTGGAAGCAGAGGCTTTGACCTTTCTGGGGATAATGACTTTACAAAATGAAATCATCCAGCAAGAGATGTGGTGAGGAGGAGGAGGAGGAGGAGGAGGAAGAGAGAGAGAGAGAGAGAGAGAGAGAGAGAGAGAGAGAGAGAGAGAGAGAGAGAGAGAGAGAGACGGGAGTCCAGGAGCGCAAAAGGGGCTCTTGTTTAGCAGATTAATGGCAACGTGAGCGCATTTCCCTACCAAACATCGGCGGGCTCCTCGCGTCGGACAGATGCGGCGTTAATGCGGCTGCGGCGCGCGGACAGCCGCCCCACCAAGATGGTTAAATATCCCGTTATGAATTCCACGCGAGCCCCGTTTTCTACTTGACCCGCCTACTCCGCATCGCTGTGTGAAGGAGCGCAGGAGCGGAGGAACCAGATTTCTGTACTGTAGGTAGGCGCCGGGCAGCAGATAACTGGCATGGGCAGCCTCAGCAGCTCTCCCCTGTGCCCCTCTCTCACTTAGTCACATGTTTAAGACACAAGTAGCCCTCTGTAATAGCTGCCAAAAGGAGGGTAGACTAAGGTGGGCGACGTGGCAGGAATAATAACAAGCATTTTGTTAACAGTCACCCTCTCTCTCTCTCTCTCTCTCTCTCTCCCCTACTTTAAATGAAAAGCACTGGTGTGCACTAAGCGAAATGACACTCACGTCATTAACTTTATGTCCCAATATATTAGAAGTTTGGCCCAAGATTTTTTTAATACCGTTGTTATTTATAAAGACATGCACTATAGCCTATAAGTCATTGATTCATTATCTCCCATTACTGATAGGCTGGTCTGCTCTCCAAAAAATAAATAAATAAATAAATAAATAAAAAAGAAAGAAAGCCCCAGGGAGAAGACGTCAGAATACAAGTCCTTATCTTGTCTGAGCTGTCACATTAGTTGTCTCCAAGTAGGAGGAGAGCAAAGGTGTTGAGCATGAGGCTTAATCTTTTGGTTTTGTCTGGAGGAGCATGCTTATGCATGAGCCCTGAGTCATTAAGAATCACTGCAAAGACAGCTCTCATAAAATCCACCATGCAGAAGTGACTCTAGCCACTGAGCGTGTGAACGAATGAATGCTGGCATTTTCACAATGACTATGACAGCACATATTATACAAACAGCGATCAGCACTGATATACTATATACCCCAGCACCTGATTTGATTTTAGATTGCATTGATCAAAACCAACCATCTCAGAGCCCAGCATCTGAATTGGACAGGAAGGCCAATTTTGTTGCTTTTATGGGCTTACTGCTGCACCAAAAAAAAAAAAAAAAAAAAAAAAAAAAGATGGAAAAAATACAATGGAGTGGAAGAAAGGACTCAGTTTCTTTTGGGAAATTTGTCTGAGTTACATTTGAAACCAAACTCAAAGCCCTCTGAGATGTGGATACTATCCCTGGTAAGTAGGTAAAAAAAAAAAAAAAAAAAAAAAAACTCCATGCTGTCCTTTAAAAGCTCATAGTGTGTACTTCAGTGTAAATAGCAGGAAGTTTGAACTCTCACACAGCAACAGATATGTACAGCTATTCAGCATTTTTTTTTTCCTGTCAGAGAACCATGTCTCATTATTTTAACAGAATGAATGCTATGTCACTATACTGTGAATAGATTTCCCTAAGTATTAACTGAGCTGTGTCACACGAGGTGCTATTGAAATTTAAAAAAAAGAAAAGAAAAAAAATCAGAGCAGAATCAGCCGCAATGAATCTCGGGGAGCAATCTAGTCTCGGAAATATAAAGGCGCACGAGCCTCAGTGTGGGGGTAATTAACCCAGTTCCCCGTGTATTTGAGTGTCCACTTAGTATGCTGTGCTGTGCCGGAGCTGTCCGTGGTCCTGAAGTTGATTTATGTCCCGTCCCAACAGAGATTTGTGCCAGATTCGGTGTGACATGGACTCCATTTTATATTCCTAACTGTCAATTCCGATCAGGATGCTGCAGAAAAAGTGACAACTTCTTAGAAAAATATCATGCCTTTAACCCTCTCTTAAGATATGCTCACCCATTTATATGCAACATCAGAAAAATGACAGTGTTGTTCCCATAGCGAGGCTCTTATCAGAAATATTGTGCTATGCCAGCTGCTTGGCTGTTTTAAATCTGTGAGAGACTGTAAGGAAGAAGTAAACGAGCAGCTCCTGCAGGTCTCAGTTGTGGAAGGAGCATGGAGTCTAAGGGCGGTGGTGCTGTCCATGGTGCTGAATAGCCATCCTCAAACACTTCTCAGAGAGGAGCTGTTGACGCTGAGCCATGGGGAATACAAAAGTTTAATTTTCAGATTAAAACCACTTAAAAGCTCAATTGGATAAGTGATTCATAGTGCTATGAGTCCATATCTGCAAAGGCTTACCCAGAGTGCACTCTTTACATGAAAACATACAAACAACCCACTTTAACCGATAATGCATTTATGTGGCGAAAACACTTCACACCACAGCAAAACTACACTTTACTGAAATGGCTCTTTGTCTGAAATGGTACCCCCTTCTTCTCGACCCTGACCTACTAAGTCCTCTAATTCCATTAATTTCACTATCAAGCATTAATGACTTCCATTAGCATATTAATGAGTGATGTTCATGAAATGGATCCTCACCATGTCTGGTGGAACTGGAGCAACCCAGTGGATTTGCTGCTCGGGTGTCTGTGATGAGCAGGGCTGTGTGACTAATTTACACCTTAAGCACAGTCTCATTACGAGACCTGGGAATGTCTGGAGAGCATCACACTTATTCTGGCTGTGTGACTGTCTGACTGTGTGACCGGCGCAGAAAATGTCTCTGCAATAAGATGGCAGATGTCACACGGAATACTGGGCCATTTTCACTGTCATCTTGGAGTTTCTAATGCCAGAATTCAGTTCAAAAAGAGGAGAGCTGTGCTTGAAGAAGAAATGCAACTTTCTTTTCTTTTTTTTTCCCTTTTTTTGTCTTGTTTGTTTGTTTTTGTTTGGCTTTGCCTTGCTCACTTGTTTGATTTTACATTTTTGACAACAGTGGCTGCAGTACACACAATAGGGTTTTGGGCTTTTCTCCATTCTGTTCTCCATCTTACTAGATCTTTGCATAGCCAACTGGCTGACTGTCAGGCTCTTGTGAACTCTTAAGGCAATTCCACCACAGTCAGACACAAGCAGAACCCCCATGTAATTTGACCTTAGCCGTCTCCAATATCCCTCAGGCAGCCATGGAGGACAGTTGATTCAGATAACTCCATTCCACTGGGTCTGTGAAATGAATTTAGGTCTGTTCAACTAAGAGCCCATTCATTTTGGCTCCATTTCACTGGCTATCATTTCCCCAGAATACCATCAGACCAGCAGTTATCTATTCTATATTTAAAACAGGTGGGATTATTTGGTGCTGGGGATGAATATACCTCATACTTCACACAGATTACCTCAAGCTATCTTGTGTTATTTTCTATCTATTGCTGTGCTACAGATTCTGTATTAAAATATAAGCCAGTGCTGGCAGTATCATACTCTGTTTATTATGGTATATGCTTATCGCCGTATAGCCAGGACAAAAGGTTATAAAAAGTAGAACTTCAAAACTATTCAGAGAGAGTGCGCAACTTTTTTTCCCTTTTGCATTGTCACAGAACTGTATTTGCTGTCCTTCCTCTTGACATTTTAAAAAGAACATTGCACTTGCAGAGCAGCTACTAAGCAGCAATCATAGATTATTTGCACTTTAATGAAAAAGAGAAAATCACAAATACAACCCAATGAACACTTGTCTTTATTGGCTGCAGGAATTGACTTGGTGAGATAAGTCAGGGTTAATTATATTCCACACAAAGAGTTTGCTATATCACAACCTGTAATAATATCATGATCCCAAATGGACCCTAATACTTATCCTACTATCATGCCACAAACAACACTCCTTATAAAGACCGTTATCAGGCTTGATCATGACCCTGATGAGAGAAGAAATTAAGTTGGTACCAGAGGCAATGGTATAAAGGCAAGATAACCTTGTGTTTGGTTTGAAACAACAACAGTGATGCTGTGATAATCATCACTGTTTTCACTCAAGGGATTTATCATGCTAAGGGAGCTTCAGTACTTAACAGTGTGGCTGCTAATTCAGAGGGATTGTACAATTGATAAAACTACTGTGGAGGGGATGAGAAAGGTAAGCTGCTTTGTCTGCCTCTCAGTAAACACAGATCAAATTCCCACTCTGAAAAAGATAACATCCTATTCTTTTGAAAGGCATCTGCCCATTCATACAATATCATAAGCCTGCTCCCAGTGAGCTTACAGGTCTTTAGTTAAGTCCTGAATTGTAAATTCTATTTTACAGAGGGTCTGTGGTTAGAGAGCTAAACTCGTCACAAAGGTATCGGTTCAAATTCCTGTGCAAGATGAAAACAAGACGCAGCTGCACCTAAACCACAAGTGAGAGAGTGAATGCTTGTAGGTCGTTCCCTGAACTCGCAGAGCTGTTATAAACATTTGACAAATCATTCCCTTTGCAACCACTCCCCCATTGTTTCTCTAATGTTTAGTTCAACATGACTAGTTAAAATGCCAACACACTAATAATACCAATAATAATCCTAATAATAATAACAATATTCATTGACAGAATTGGTTTCTACCATTGTGCCCTCAATGTGCCCTCCTCTTAGAATCAAACTGCACATTTCAACAGCACCGATGCTATCAGTCACTTTTCAGAATTGGAGTACTGAGGGGCATGACATGGATGGAGCAGTACACTTGTATACTGTACCTATGCTGCTGCCCTGGAGAGAGGCTATCATTGAAACCTAAAGAACAGATAGGTTGGAGATTTATCAGAGGTGATATAGTGCTGTGAAAGAGAAGGGTATGGCTTCTCCATTACCCATCCATCAACAATGATGTATTGCAGATAAACTACTAGGCAGCAGCAAGATCCTACTGAGAGGCTGACCTCCTTGATGAAAGTGAGAACTCCCCCATGACCATCCTGGCGTACACAACCCCCTCTTTGCAATACAACAGTCAGAGCTTGTCTGAGTACAGGGGAAGCCATATCAGCGCTATTACTTGTTGGGGGGTGTTGTGGGTGCACCGACAAAAAAAGAACAAACAGACAATTTGTCTCCAGACGTGTAATGGAAAGTCCTCCTCCCTCTACATGAGCACTCAAAGTAGAAGTCAAAAGGCTATTCTCCCACTGTGTGGCTGATGTGCATCTGTACTGTTTGTACCCAAACTGTCCAAATAAATCTCTGATTATATTCCACTCTGGCAGCAACTGCTACAGAAAACAGTTCAGTTTGGATTTGTTTCATTGTGTAAATGATAGATCCCCTGGTATCTGAAGAAAATGTTTCACCACCAGTGCTTAAAGCTGAACCAGGCAACTTTTCACATTGATGTCCTACAGTGAGAGGTAGCTGACATAAAACCCAGAAGTCACCCAACACACTTATGTCTTTCAGTATCACCAGTCTGCAATGCTTTATACCGATAGATACCAAATAAAGGGAGAAGAGGCAGATCTAACTTTTCTGAGTCTTGCTTTCTCTAGACAGAGTGTTTGCTCACTGCCGTTTAGGAGACGGTTTATGTTTTGGCTTTCAGTTTCAATTTTGATTGTGATTCTGTGTGTGTGGTGAACTATGCATACCTGTATTTGTCCAATTTCATTTGGATAAATACAGCAAATCTGCAGTGTCTCCATTAGGGTGAATGGAATGCTCCCCTAGTTGCAGGCTCTCTTTATAATTCATGCAGAGAAGACAGGTATTTTTTTTTTTTTTTTTTTTACTTTTTTACATAAAATATAGCTTAGAGCAGAATTAATACAATATTGAAGAGTGTTGGAAAACGGAGTGGTTTACTTGACTTTGTGCTGGTATATTCCTCTCATCCAACCTTTTGCCTAGGCTAGAACAGTGCAAACAAATGGCCAAAGGCTCAGCTGAACTCAAAGCGATAAATTCTCAACCAGCGGTTAGCACAGGATTGAGTGTAGGAAGAAGGGACAAGTTAAGGCATGTGAAGTGACCCGGTCCACATTACCCCTGTCACTATCTGTATTTCCCAGCTTGGCCTGATAGATCCATGGGCCCTCTGCTGACAGAGATAATACAAGGCAGAGAGAAAGACTGTTTTGTGACAATGTTGGGGAAAGCAGAGAGGGTAAAGTGCATGACTCAGCAAAAGGTGTCACACCATTAAAATTAAATTTACAGCTGGTTTCAGACAAATCCTCAGCACTGTAAGCTGAGTGGCTGTAGGAAGAGGTGATTGGGCATGTGGAGGACATAACAAATTGACACCTCACTTCTCGGCACTACTGAATCATTTATTACACCTACCACTACTTAAGCTGTCTTAGCAATGATGGGTTTGGCACTGTGTTGTCCACAGTTAATTTTTCAAGGATGAGCTGGCTGGTGCACTGTCTGCACAGTTTAATTCTCCACCGTCATTAGAGATCTCAAAATGATCTTTCATTTCTTTAGCGATAGCAATAAGGTTCAGTGAGGAGCATACCGTAGATATGCGTGCTTATATGCGAGAAGACATTTACCCTTGAGCTCTTACATGGATTAATGTAATGTGCTGCTGCCACCTGGATACTTACATTTTTATTTGTAACTTGAGTCATAATACAGAATGAGACATATTACTCTTAAAGTTCAAGTATTATAGGAATTATGTGATGGTTTATGTGAAGCCCTTTTACATTTTTTCCCTCATTTCAAATTAATTTTGAGATTGGATATACTGTATGTGGAAGTCCTGAAAGCAAGGATGGATTTATTTTATTTTTTTTTTTTTTTTAATTCTTATTTATTTATTTATTTATTTATTTATTTATCTCCTACATATCTCCTAGTATGGAAACTCTGAAAGGCAAGGTGTTTTTTTTGTTTGTTTGTTTGTTTGTTTTTTTTTTTTTTGGGGGGGGGGGGGGGACTTTTGTTTTTTGGAAGTATTATTTTGTATGTACAACATTATTTCTCCTACATAGGATATACTATTGGATATACTACTATACTAAGATGAAAAAACAAACAAACAAACAAACAAAAAAAAAACACTAATAATAATAATCTAGCCTGCCATCTTGGGCACTGCATGAATTACTTTTTTGAGATGTTTTGAGAGTCTATGAATGTCATGGTTTTACTGCAGGATACCAATGTTACAAACTGCACACAAAGGGTTCAAGGCACAAAAAGTTTACCCAAATCCAGCATGAACCACCCTTACTTTGTCAGTTAACCAAATGTCTGCTGTAAACCATAATAAAATGATGACACCTTTATTAAATGTTTTAATGAACTGTCCTAGCTGTTCAGGGCCGGTTGCCTTGATGCATGCCGGTTTTCCACGTGACACTGTGCAGCTCCTCAGCCAATGACTTGCCCTACCAAAACAAGGCAAGCACAAAAATCATATTTTAAACTACCTGTAAATGTCTGCTAGTTTACAGCATACATTTATAGTTAGTTAACTGAGAAGGTGGAGCCCTTTGTTTATAGTCGGGGTGTACCTGAATCTGAATCCATATACGGAATGTAACAAATAATGGCTTTCTGCCAAATAAATGACCCTTCCAGACATTTTTTCTTTGGGTTTGGCTTTAAATAATACATGCTATTTCTTAACTATTTGAGTTCACTTGCAAAAGATAATGTTACATTTGCTGTTTTTAACATCCAGCCCTTTAATCTGAAGTACCGTTAACCCAGAAGCTACATCTTATCCTGCTTGGTGGATGAGATAGACCACAAGAGTAACACAGTGTGCACAAAAAAAATTAATAATATTAGAATAATTTCAAGAATACATAGTCATTAGAGTGGGTTTCCTCAACTTATGTATTTTTAATACACATGAATTTCAGTCATTTTATATTTATTTGTGGTTAAAACCCAACGATTAAAAAAAAATCAATAAATTACTTCCAGTTTGAACCATGCACACTTTTCCCCCCCGAATCTGAATTATTTTGCCCCAAAACAAAAACGAATACAAATACAAATAGTGCTGTCTCCGCACACCCCTAGTTTACAGATATCACACTGAAAAACATCATACTTTTGTGTCGCAGCATGTGAAATACTAAAAGTATCTCTGCATTACAGTAAGTCCCACTGCTGTTCCAATGTTGGCCACCAGGAATCACAAATATCAGTCCATTCTCATTCCCAGGGTGCTAAATACTGCACTTGGTCACACCCTTCTATGGCTGATATCGATACCAAAGGTACCGTTTGGCATCTAACACTGATGCAAAAGGCACCTATTAGAAACCAGTGGCACCCTTTGGTGTTAGTATGAGACGCAGGTGTTGGTAACTTTGCATAAAAAGGGAAAAAGTCCACAAAGGTGGTGGATGGTGGATGTGTAAACTGCAAAATCTTCACTCACAAGACTCGAGTTCAGTTCCTGTTTCCAACAAGACCTTTCTGCTTTGTTGCCTGAACCCAACCACTTGACACTGACATGCGATAAAAAACAAGAAAGCCTGATGCATGTCATCCCGACGCAGAGGGGTGCCTTTAGCGTCGGCATCAAATGTGAAAGGGGCGTGACCAAGCTGTGGAAGGATTTGACGTCTTGAATGAGAATGTGCTGCAAATATACATGAACCTGTACAGTACGAGCCATAGACTGTATGCACCTCATTCCCTCTGGATTTGTGGGTGTTCTGTACCGTTTAAGGCTGCTTTGTGTCATGTGTATTTTAATTAAACATTGCCATAAGATGCCAGTTTGTAATTAAATTTCTGTTTCTATATTTCACCATCACATTTTGTGTAGAAGCTCGTGTCTGCAGGCTTATTGGGCTATATCCAATATTCTGAGATCAAAATCAATTAAATCCACAAAAGGAAGTCTTCTGGATTTGTTTGGCCTGAATTCAGTCGAAACAGTTACTTTGGCATGTATTTCAGCATGTCTTAATTAGTAAAACAAGGTCCAGTTTTACAGCAAAACAGATTTTAGATTCAGAAAGTAGCTCACGTTATATTAATTATAACAGTAATTACTAAAAGTGGTGTGCTCTAAATGACTTAATATCATTAATATCATCTCCTAGATAGGAGATACTACTCTTATGTGGGAGATACTGAGATATTATCTTATTATATATTTATCCGTGTTAGATATAATTTCCACCTTGCCTGTCAGGGCCTCCATACTAAGCAGTTGTTCCTGCAATTCCCACAAATTACCTGTCAAACAAAGAGTGTGTCCAGTGCTGTGACATCTTTCTCCTTGGATTTTCTGTGGATGAAATTTGAGTTTGCGTTGGTGGCACTCTTTTCTTTGTCTGTTCAGCCATGGTGGCTCACACCGTTCATGCCAACTACCCTGTTCTTCTTCTGTTTATCCCAAACAAACCAGAAACATTAAACACATCCCATCCTGTGGGCCAGAGGATTTTTTTTTTTTTTTTTTCTGGACACTGATTGTTCATAACAGAAAATGAAAAAGTGTTCATAAACCAAGTCATGGACAAATCGAACCTCTGATGTATTATGTAATTTTGCAGTACAGAGCCAGGAAAACACACTTTTATTTACATGATAATGATAACAATGACCTTTATGACAATGCATGAGAAAAAGAGATTTAAAGTGTCCAAATCCAGAGGACAGAAAAGTGACAAGACAGGAAATTGCCTGTGACATAAAAGGGTTACAGGGGGCCTTATGGTGTCAATATCCGGATACAACCGTGCATAAAATTTATGAATTTATTCAATGGACTATGACCCCTCATTACACATGAAAATTAAGAACATAACTAAACCTGGCTTCTCTGATTTATGAAGTATTACTCAAACCAGCACTTTCTTTTTCAACACTATGCAGAAAATTGATAAATGTTTTTTTTTTTTTTTTTTTTTTTTTTTTTTATAGATTAGCATAATACCTTCATATCTGACTGACCAAATTAATCACTTCAATTAGAGAGGAGCTTAGCAGCTGGATTTGCAGTTTTTGGCCAGGGAGCAAAAGCCAGTCATTCCTATTCTTATCTTAACACTTGGTGGACACTAAGGGGGGTGAGGGTGGGGGGAGGATGGGTGTGAGGGAGGGTGGGTATAATTTTCCTTCTCTGCAGTAAAAGCATCTAATAGCCATGCCAAGCCCCTGTCTGCCTGTCTGCTACAGTGACCATACTTATCATTAGATAGGTCTTCTTGTTACTTTTTTTTTAAAGTCTCTCCTCTCCTTAAATGTCCTCATTGATGCGTACTTTATCATTTTTTCATTCTGTGAAATGTATTGTGACAATTCATGTTAAATACATTTTTGACTCGTTCACCTTCAACCTCGGAGTGATTCATTGTCTCTATCTGCCTGTTTCTCTCATGAGACCTCCATCTCCCGTTCCACTCCATTTGTATGACTCATACAAACTTACCTCATTTTTGTATCTATAGGTACAAATCTGATATGAGAGAAGGCCAGGTCAAGACGAAGGCAGAGACTGCTTGAGCGCTCAGCTATTTATTATAAAAGCAGTGGAGCACAAGCATTCACCATCTATAGGAAACCACAAAAACACCGAATCTGGTCAGCCAGCCATTACAGTCTGGTAAACATCTCATTTGCTCACTGGGAATATGTCCTAGTGAAGCAAGCATTAATGGCCAGTAGTTCCATGTTAATGTTAAGGCAAATTTTACAATAAAAAAGCAAGGGCTTATTTACAGCACGCTCACTGCAGTGTCCAAATGGCAGAACGACGCAATTACGGCCCGAACGGTGCCGAACGGTGGTCAAATTAGAGCCGCGCAGCCGGGCCGTGCACCTCGCAATTTTTGTAACAACACGGCACAGCATAGAAGACGATTGGTTGAAGTGCTGTTTCTTGACATTTCACACAAATGAGTGGCCTGTCATTCACACACACACACCGTGTCATGCCATTCCTGCTGTGAGCATCGTGAATGCAAAGTGGAGGATAAATCAGCCTTAATAATGTTAAAGATGGCTACTTCGGTTCTACTTTGTATTCCTGGATGCATTGTTGTTTGGTGGTGTAATTTCATATTCTCATGGATAACTAATGTGATTTTGTCTACATTTAGACATCGACAGCTGCAGCACACAGACACTGAGATCCACTTCCACTTCGGCTGCCCTGGAGTTTGATAGCAGAAAATGTTTGACCAAATGTTTCACCTTTCATGCACCTTGGACATGGAACAAACTGCAAAAAATCTTTACCTTAGAGGAACTCCTCTCTTTGAATATTTTCAGAGGTCTTTTACAAACTGCTGTGAAGGGAACAGGTTGTTTTACATAATTTCCTTGACTCAAGGTGGACTGTGTTTGGACATCGCTGGTATAGCCTGCATGCCTCCCTTCCTTCACTGTTACCCTTTGTGCTGCTTTTATGTATCGTTTGTGTTCTATCATGTGAAATTGTTTTTTTTTTTTTTTTTTTATGAGAAAATAATTGCGCGGCTGCCTTTACCAGGACTCCCTGGAAGAAGAGATTTTGTATCTCATTGGAAACATCCTCACTAAATAAAGGAGGAATAAAAAAGATGATTAAAAAAAATCTGATAGCAAACATCAGATTTTGGAGTCAGACGAAGAGCATCATTCTAGCTTCACCATTTAACACCTACTGTGTGTTCAATCATTATTAGGGCTGTAGCAGATTTAGATGATCCCTGATCTGTGCAGATCATCCCCCAGCTTCAGCATGCATAACTTTGGATCACTTTGCAGAATTGAAGCATCACAGTGAAATAAAATCTTACCACTGCTGGTGTCAGTCTGTCACACACAGACATAATAAACACAGACATGAAGAATTTTTGACTAACCCAATCAAATGAGGCAGAGGATGTCAACATCCGTTGAGTAGAAGTGCCAGGAAATCCCTCTGATGATGAATATGATGAAAATCGCACTCCTTATAATTTTGAGACCCTGCCTCACAATCATCGAGTTACAGCGGAGAAATAAGGAGAGTGGAAAACAAGCAAAACTGTAAAAGGGTTGCAAGAGATTTGTCGCTTTATTTTATTTATATATTTGTTTTTACTGGTCCAAAATGATCTGGTCTGTGACTCAAAACCATGATATGAACCAAATCATGACTTTGGCGATCCATTCCATCCCTAATAATCAATCCATCACACCAAAAGGCTGGCTTTAAGTCATGCCTAAAGCTACAGAAAAAAAAAAAAAAATGTTTTCTTGATGGAAAAAAAAAAAAACAGTCTGAGGGACTTGATGACTCGAGTGAATCTGTGATAAATGAAATGGAACAGACAGCAGAATAGCTGGAGTCACATTTTGTTCAATTTAGTTTCTGTGTAATTGCACGTAAATAATAGAAAAAGGAGCTGTAATTATAAGTCATTACTAAAAGTCATGTATTTTGTGTATTTTGCACCAGGCCTTCCAACATGCAGTCACTGAGGACACGGCGGTTATGGTAGAGCGCCATACACTCCTGTCCATGAATTTCAGGGACTGTCAGTGCCATGATTAATGGATCAAAACTGGGATTTACTCCTAATAAATACTAATAAATGATTTCAAACAACTGCTCATGACATAATTGATTTCATTCATGAGGGCCTGCAGAATAACCTCAGGCCACTTGAATAATAAATGAAGCTCCATGTAGATGTTTTAACCATTGACCAATCACAGCCGCTCAGCAGCACTGAAAATATTCCATTTCTGCTAACCTGTGCAAGTATTGCTGCTGACAAATATAACTTGATATTAGTGAGAATGTATTTTCTTCATTCTTTTACATGCATTCAAACATCATACTGCAAAAATTCTCCATTTTAATTCATTTAGACTAATATTCAGTCCTAAATTTGTATTTTTCCTAAAAAAACAAAAAGGGAAAAAAAAACTTTAACAGTAAACAACTTGTTTCTGGATTTTTTCCTTGAATCGAGTGTCATTTTCTTGACTCTGATGGGTTATTCACCCTTATTCTGCCTTGTGTCAACACCTGCACACAGAAAAATTCCCAAAATAAGTGTTTTAAAAATCAACTTTAAATTATAAGCCTCGGAAGCATATTTGGAATGACTTGCATTGATTTGCCTACAATTCAACATTAAACTTTGCCCATCAATAATTTTGTAGTGTCTGGGTGTTGGACATCTGTTTTTTTTTCTGGATTTTAGAGAATATTTACTCAGGAACAGAGCTGTCACCAATCCCTGGCAGTGTTGTTTTATCCCCACTACAGACAAGGGATTTAGGGGCCCTTTAGAAACAGTGATTGACAGCCATGTTAAATTACAGAGAGCTTCCAGAAGAGGCTTGTTCCCTCGTGGTTTGAGCAGGCTGTAATTCTCCCTGAATCTGGTGCAAGCATTCCCATGTTCCCTAGGCCTAATTTAACAGTCCTAAAACACCCCTGTGCACTCGCTGCTGAACAAAAACCAAACGTTGCTAATGCCAAGTTAATTAATAGAGCCCCAGATGCTTGGGCCTCAAAAGGACAAGTTATGCCAGGGAGGGAATATTCGGCTCCGCACGTGTCTATTGTGACAATAATGCATCGGTGTCAATGGGACATGCCCTGATAGGCGCTCTCATCTGCTTTGTTAATTTTGTTTACGGAGCCATCGGTTTCCAAAAACTGCTGTGATTAATTTCAGTATCGTGGCTCTCGGGGTTTCCATTTGCTGTCAGATCTGAATGGAAGACGGTGTCTGCGCACAGGTGGATGGTTTTCTTCAACACGCTGAATCATCAGGAGCTTCGTCTGATGAAATCCAATTAGTTGTTTTTAAAAGGACAAGCTGTCAGTCTTCTTATTAGCACTTTTTTTTTTTTCTTTGCCTCGGTACTGCATGTCAAACAATGAAATTATTCTTTGCTATGAGCTTTGCTGAAAAGAGTATGGAATAATTTACTAGGAAAAAATATTACATCTTGTACAGTACAGTACCATAAAGCATAAAGTGTAGGCTTATTCATGCAATGCTATGGAGGAGAATCTCATACTGCACATTCAAGTCAAATGTCCACTTCCAGGCTGGTAATTCATTTCTGTCCCTCATAAATAAATTAACACATACTGTAAATACATACACAAGCATATCCAAGAAGAAGAGGTCTTGTATCTCAATGGGACCTTCCAGGGTAAATTAAGGATAGAAAAAAAATGGGACAAATAATTCACTTATGTATGTATCTGAAAAATAAAACTACCACAAGTAATATGACTCTTTGCAGTTGAGTCTCCAGACGGCAAAACTACTTAACTATTTTCAACAACTCAGATTTTAAGACATGCAGTCTTTCGCCACTTTGTTAGAAAGTGAAAAAAAAGAACATAATTTATAAATGCCTCACTAGTTTAAGACAACTCTTATCATAATCAAAACTATAACGAGATTTCACTCATTGTTTATATTTTTGTGCATATTTGGTATTTTTAAAAAAAATGATTCGGTAAACTTCTAAGTGTTACATTAACACCATGTTTCAGCATCCAGAGATTAGACTGTGACCTGAGGGGTTTAATCCCTTCCCTAGTCCTATTCTTTACATTAGGAGACAATGTGGTGCTCCTGTCCCTTTGAAACTGCATAGTCTGCCTTTCAAGATTTGAGGCAACAAGGGTGTCAAATGACAATGACAATCATTCCAGTCAAAACATGAAAGTGATTATGCAGTGATTATGCATGTTTGGGACAAATACAGTGCATGTCAAGTATTTCAATGTGCATTTCAATGCGATTCATCTTTCAATAACAAATGGTTGTAATCTGTTATTTTTTTCAGGAGTAAATCTTTCCTGTGCATCATCAGTGGGCTAGAGTAATTGAAAGACTAGATAACGGCACGTTTCCATTGGGTGCAGAGCTTTATCTAATCCAGTTTTGAGGAAAGATAATTAAAGGTCAAACGACTGACCAAGGTAATGCTTCCATTTGTGCTGTTGCCGCCTCCGATAACACATTGTGTCACCCAATCATTTAATTGACTTTGCTTTACATGAGGTATCTCAGAAATGGAGAGAGAGATACACGGCTGTGGGAGGCAAGGTCATAAATCATCAAGCCTGCTTGTAAACACTATCACTTAGAAGGGATAGAGGAGATCTAACAGAGGCTGTTAACAAATCTCCTTTGACCTCGGCAGCAGAGTGGCAACTCTCCTGCTCAGCCTTGATTCTTTAAACACAGAGAAGAAGCAGTGTACACATACCGCAGCCAACCTCAGCCATTCTCGATATCTGACTCTTTAATTTTTCATATATGCCCCCTGATATGAAGAGGCAGGTCAAATTGAGAAACATTGCCTTGAGTATGGTAACTGTGGTCCGTTAATGGCTTTGAAATATGTAGGCATTCTCCCCGTCCGAGGCATGCATGCTATTGATTCCCTCAGGGCCCTATCAATCATGGTGGTAACTTCACCGTCACATAAGTTAGTGAGAGCCATCGTTCAAGCCCGAGGCAGAGAGAGGACAAGGCAGGAAGGGACAGAAATCTATGGCCTCGTCTCTCTCCAGCTGGTTTTAGTCTCCATGAGCATGTGTTTATTACTGGCAGCAGTCGATGCATGATGTCCTTTAGAGCCCTGCATAAGCTGACGGAAACATATCTCCTCTAATTGCATGATATTATTGGTGTACTCTCTTTATCACCACTCACCAACTGAGCGAACACCATCACCTTGCCGGTCTCTGAAATATCCATTCATGTTCCTGATCCTGCTTCGGGAAGGTGGGAGATTGCAGATCACAGTTGCGTCATCTTTTTGATTTGATTTGATTTGGCATAAAACGCTTACTTAATACACGTCCAAAGTTCTTAAAACATTCCAGCTGATGTTATAAGAAGTCATTCCAACCACACGGTGCTTGAGGGGCATGAAATATTGTACATAAGAGACATCAGTCAAGCAAGTATTTCTACCCTGTGTGTAGGAGGAGTAGATCGATATGTCAAATAATAAAATTAATCTCTGCTATGCACTTTGCCAAAGAGACTATAAAATTTACTAGGAAAGATGCCACATTATATGCAGTACACAACCATACCAATATGCCAGTTAGTTGATATATGAGGTCGATATAAGTCTTTTATTAGATATTGGACATCCAATGTTGGCTGTCTCTGCACTGATGGAAGTTTCTCCCCAACCACAGCTTCAGTCTGAAATATTTAAATGACATTTGATTTTCTTTTTGTATTCATTGACTTTTAATGGTTTGAAAATATTTCTTTGGTAAGTTATATTTTCACACTATACAGTTTTATCTGATCACTAGACAATACTGAGAGCAGCAACAAGTTTGTATGTAAACTCTCCACAAAGCCACAATATACACATATACACATCACAGTAGTACAGAGGCCTGCCTGGGACAAACTTTGCTAACTTTGCACTTTTCCTACAAGCTAAAAACTGGGTTTAAACAATTGCTTAAGTAAGCTGTGTAAGGAGTAATCATCTTTGCAGAAGGATAATCAACTTCACAGAGGTGGTTCTTTACCTCCATGCTGTGCCTTAATGCTGTTTAATGTGCACTTACAACTTGAGTGTCCCACTTATATTATTGCCATTTTCCAACAATATAAAATAAAAGTATTCACACATTTTTGGTGGATGTTTTGCACTCAAAATCGAAAGGTTATGAGGCAAGAGCTTATGCTGTCATGACAAAGAATAATTCTAGTTCCTTATACAACTAAGTTACTTAGTCTCTGTAGAAATTACAAAGAGGTGAGGTCATAAAGTATGAAAATTAAACTCGGTTTCAGGTTAAAATTGTCTCACAGTGCATTTTAAGCTTTGACAACTGTGGGTTTTAATGTCGCTATGGATACAAGTTGAGCAGCGGATAAATTTAGATCAGTAATTAAACTTAAACCACCCAAACTACATGTGCAATACACAGTCTTAATGCACAACCGTCGGCCAATCAGAGAAGAGTATTCGCCCAGACCATGACATAAGAATAAAACCTCTCCAGTGCTCGAAAGCAAGTCCTGTATCGATCAATGTTTTATTATGTTTTTATGTTATCTTTTCCACTCAGTCCCATCAGTGCCTCAGTTATTTCTCCAACTTGCTTAATGGGTTCTTTCACTGTTCATTTTCAGTGATGGGAAGGGAAGAGTGCTTCTTTTAAACCGTGGAAGAAGGTCTCGGCTGCGTCCTGAAGAATGTGGTGGAGCTACACCTCAGCCTCACCATGTCACACATGTAACTCTGCCAAGGTGTCACTGTACCAGCAAGGAGAACAGCAGAGAGTCATCGTTCGACAGAAACCGTTGTGGAGCTGAGTTAAACATGCCTCTCCTTCCAGATGTGTAACTCTGCTCCGAGCAGCAGGATGCAGCAGGAAGCAGCAGGACACGCTTAAGTCCAGAAATGATTTTAGCAACAAGTATTAGTGAGCAGGAGAGGTCTGGAAAAAAAAAAAAAAAATAGCAAAATTGCAGGTCTGTGTGAGCTGGTATCAGTTTGTATCATTTCATCTCAAAAGTCTCCACACAGCACGCATTAGTTTCAGGATTGTTGATGGCTTATGAAATCACACAGGGCGGGATTAAAGGCCGCATTGTGCCATGAAATAGGTGCAGTAGCTCTTCCTGCTTGTAAGAGACGCCACGAAATTCATTTGTCTGGCTTTCAGAGGAGTTTCAGTGTCTCATGATTGTCTACATGCTGCTTCAGAGGCTTCAACATCCTGCTGATCCAACAATAAAATAATAATAATATAATAATAATAAAAATAATAAAAAATCGGGGGAAACACTTAATACCACTTTTTCCATGTAAGAATGTGGTCAAAATTAAGAAATTGAATATTGGCACCAGGCGTGGATTCAAACCTAGTATTTGGCAAACCACAGATAATATGTTTGGTACAAATGTTTGCCACGCCTGAGAGAGAGAGAGAGAGAGAGAGAGAGAGAGAGAGAGAGAGAGAGAGAGAGAGAGACCAAAAACAGACTAAACTACAGATACTGATTGCCTTATTATTTTATTTTTTTGCTTTGTTTTGTTTTCAGTGAGCAGTTCATTAGACTTGCCTCTAATTTAGTTTGGTTTGGTTTGGGTGTGAATTAGGAACTGAAGAATCCCAAATTATTTTCCTTACAATCAATTAATTGTGTGTGTCTATGCATGTTTTTTTTTTTGCTGGGTTTGTTAAAGGCACACTGTTGGTGTATGTAAGTCTATTCAATTAGAAGAGTTAATAGACAAGTCTGTCCACCCTGCACCTCACTGGTAATGGCAATTTTAACTTTTATACACATACAAATAATATTGCTCTTTCAACACATGCAAATACAAATACTGGCAAACACGTTGGCATTCGTTTTGGCCCTAAAAAAAATCAGTAATAGCCAAACTTTGCGGTGTGGACAAAGACCGTATGGCAAATATATTTTACCTCTTGTGCTTATCCTACAGCACAACACAGTTGCTGATATAGTGTCTGACAACAGGAGAGTATTTGAAAGTCAATTTAGCGTGTTTCCATGTGACTGACAACTGACCTGACACAATCTTAATTGTCCTGGTGCGGTAAATCCCACCCAACATGTACCTCACACAGATTAAGACAAAGCGATTGATTGGCGAGTCCTTTTTGACACCAAGCCTTACTCACAATGCTGCGCACAAGTCACTGGAAAACATTGCACATGTGAGAGCAGAGAGCCCCGAAATCAGCAGGGTAAAATAAATATTGAAAATGACTTCAATGGGCATCCAAAAGGGCATGCATTCTCATTCTTATAGCCAGCTGTGAGCAAACAAATAGCTATTGTCTGAGTGCACTGCTGCCTGTATTAATGTCAAAGCTATATTCCCTTGGGACTAATATGAAATATTCATAGGGCATGTTTTGAACTGCATGTGAAGTCAAATAAAGTGAGTGTGTTGGAGACGGGTTGTACTGTCTCAGTGCTGCTTGAATATCTTGTAATCTGCTTTAATATACTGCATAATAACAATGGCAGGGTGTTGACCCCACTCTCAAGGCTTGATCACATAAAAAAGGGCCTCGGCGGCACCAAATAAACCATCATTAAGGTTAAACCACCATCCTCTGAAGTCACAGTAGGCTTTTAAAATGTTAATTATTTGGTCCCATCATCTCCTGTGTCAAATATAACAAGATTTTTTATCTTTGATACTGATGTAAGTGGATCATGCATTGTGGATAATACTTTGTTTTTATTCCCCACCAGTTCATCAGTATGAAGTGCATTTGGATTTTGGTTTCACATATTCTCTTGGCATTGTGGTGTCATCTCACACACTCATTACTGGCCAACCTTTTAAACTCTGACCGGGACGCCGGCATCCCCAGCCGACGTCTTTCAGAGGCTGTAGTGGGCCCAGTTATCTTATCAAACTAGATGACCTGAGGAATCCACTGGTACCAAGCAGGTTGTGCAAGGTCACTGGCAAGAGAGCTAAACATTGCTCCAAAGTTAAGCTAAATTTCAGTGAGGGGAAGATGGGTTACCTAAGGCCTCCCTTTTGTAGACATGCAATTTTTTGATATCAAATCAAGGCTTGAAATTTTCTGTGGTGTCCCTCAAGATCTCGGTGTCCTAATGTGATATTTTGGAGGGATTTCTGAATATTTTTATCAATTCTTCAAGTCAAATTTTGCACCAAAGCTGTGCAACAAATGGTATCAACTCAAAAACTGCTGCAACAACATATGAGACATAAATATGCACAGGAATAGCCATCATGTCCTTGGATCATAATGTTTTATACCCATATACACCATAAACCTTCAAATTTTGAACAGGCACCTAAAAAATGTTTATTACAGATTTATGAGTAGAACAACGTGCTGCACAGTTCTGAGCTATATCTCAAAATTTACCTGAGGTTCCCAGCTTTGAGATGATGAACACCTCTTATATGTGGCATTTAGTGTTGCCCTTCTACCCCCTCCCCTCAACGCCGCTAAAAATGTGGATAGTATGGTGAGAAAAAAAAAAAAAATCTTTTTCTCCCTGCTTTCTCTCATAAGACCTGACCTCCATTCCTCGACTGCAGCTCTACAGCGAGTTCAGCTCCTCAGCACTGGATGTCACCTTCTTCCACATTCCACTTCAATATCTACCACATCAATTATCCATGCATCATTTTCACTCTGGGGCTCATCCTGTAAATCTCATTTATTTACCTTGGAGCAGGCTCTCCCCGTTGTGAACTGGTTGATTTTAATGATGGTATGGCATAAATTTCAGCTTACCTTGTTGAATGTGAACTGCCTCTCAGAGCTGCTGCTTAACATAATTGCTGAAGTTTCTTTAAAAATAATAATAAAAAAAAAAAATACTCAAAGAAGTCATTGTTAATTACTGGTGCTACATGTGGCTTTTTAATGTCAAAAAATCATGACACCCTTATGAGACATTATGAGACCATCTCTGAGAAGATGGTGGCCCCTGATGATCTCTGCACTGTGCCACCGAGTCAGATGTGGTGGCAACACTCCTGGCAGATTGCATCACAGCACAGAAACTGCTCTGCTTCCCAAGTAATACACAGTTCATTCATTTCCCACCATTTTAACTGCAAAGTTTCAACTTCACTGTAGCTTACCTGGTCTGAATGCGGCTCAGCTGTTATCAAGGGCTGTTGTTGACTCTTGTCCTTCTTCAGACTTTTCAAAATAAGAGGGAGGGGGACCAAAAACAAACAAACAAACAAACAAACAAAAAACAACTTCCCCTCTGTGACAGGAGGCATTGTGGTTGATGGGAAGTGTGGTCACCGTTGGGATACAAAATGCTGCACCTGTATGACATAACCCCTTACTAGCTTGCACTCAGTCCCCCCCCCTTTGAAAGCTCTCCATTTCCTTGCAGGTGCTCTGCAGAAACGAAGACATTTTGTTCACTTGTGCTCAAAACACAAATCTCACCAAGGCTCGTATTGCTTTTGAGTTGTCAGATCTCTACTACTGCAGCTGTCAAGCCTTGTAACTAGTTAATATTAATGTTTTCTTTCTTTCTTTTTTTTTTTTTTTGCAAAGCCAGAGGGCACAAAATAATACCACGACTAAATAAATAAATAACAATAAATGAGAGAAAAAGAAGGTGAGGAAGTGGTCTGTGTCATGACTCAGATCAGAGCTGTCGTCTTCTCTTTTGGCACTTAATGGTCGATTGCTCATTCAGATTGAGAGTTAATTAGCAGTTATTCATCATGGACAAAAAAAGCCCTTTTTCAAGGCTGACACAATTTTTATTATTATTATTACTTATTTTCTTTTTTTTTAACAAAGTATCTAATCAACCATTTTTCTCACTTTTTGGCAAAGAATAATGAAAATAAAATAGCCTTAACATTTAATCAACAATTCATTTTAAATTAAGGTCTTGAAAACTGGATTCAAAAAGGGTATAAACCTCAGATGTGACTGAACTGAACTGATCTGCACAGAAATGAATCTCTAAAATATCAAACAGAACGAGACCCGTATTAGTTCAATGTGGATAGCATTATTAATTTTCAAATTACGGAACAATTATGCATTTTTTATGGGATGGTTGGCATCCCTCACGCTTAGTCCCAAAAGAAAACCAATAACAAAGGGTAACTTACAAGATGAACACACCTCTGTCCTGCAACTGAAGGCTGGCTTACTGGAAGGTGGTCATTTTACCTAATTAAATGATTTTTTATGTCATATTTATTCCACATAAATCGCTGTTGTTGCCTCCGTGAACATAAAATGAGTCACATTTACCTGTAGGAAACAGTTGTGGATTATTACCATAAAGAGGGAAAGGACAATACATCACTGCACAGCACTAACAGGGCCGCAAACCAGAGGCGTCGTTAGCATGGCGGTGAATGGACAGACCGCTCATTCATCTTCACATTCTCATTTTCATAAAATGACCGGTCCAGGTTATGGAGTTGATAAAAGTCTTGCCAAATAAACCTTTGTGCATTTTCTAAGCACATGCTACGTGATGGCAACATTTATCCTTGGATTCTCGTAGCTGCACCCTAGGTGGGTCCGCTGCCTCTGTGATAACATCTACAGCAAAGATAGATCCTGAGCGCTAGAGGAACAAATGAATCCCAATTAGCAAAGAGACGGTCGTAAAATGGTCACATCAGTAATGGATAAAAGGGATAAATGGTGAAATAGAAAGGGATGACTATTCATACACTGTTGTGATTTTTTTTTTTTTTTCTGTTTGTCTCCTCTCACTTCTCATCTTCAAAATCTCCACAAAATGGGAACTCGATTTCATGCACCGTCTGTTAGAGATATCAAAAATGCTCACTCAATTATGTTCAGTGGAGCCAGCGTTGGACCCACTGCAATTAAGAGGGAGCATGTGAAACTACATGAACAGTTATAAGGCTGGTTTTGTCCCAGCAGGACCTATCATTACCACGGACTCCTACTCTGAGCCTCAAGCTTTTTACTGTCCTTAAACTGTCCATGCCAGAGAAGGAAATTAGCAAATGTCAATCAAGTGCTGACAGTGCTATCAACTGGGGGCATTCAGAGTCACAGAGGGACTTGGGGAGGGTTTGGAGTGGAGGTGGCGCTCCCTCTGAATTGCCAGATTCTGAATTTCAATTCATTTCACTTTCATCCCCCTGCGAGAGCTGAATCCTTGCCTATGGCACCTCTCAGCAGGCAGCCTCCTCCTTTGCCGTCATTGTCTCCTTTGCTCAAAATGGCAGCTATTTGGGATCGTCTGGGTGTGTCAATTAGTTGGCATCAGCGTATGACGATCACTGGCACATTAGCCTGAGATATTTCAACCATAATCGCCTCTGCTTCTCCTTTGATATTATGTGAACAGCAGTCAGGATCCAGGTAGAGACTACCTGGCCTGAATTTATAGTTATCAGTCAATGCAGTAGTGTCAGTCAATTGTGTTTCCCCTTGTTATTGTTTGTTCACTACATGACAACATCAATGCGTCAGCTAACAGGACTGTCATGACTTTTTTTATAGATTCGCAGGCAGGTGGACTGTAGATATTGGCTCAGATTCTTAGCAAATCCTAATCACAGGCAGAGTTTCTGCCCTCCCATAGGTAGGGAGCCGAACCCAGCTGTCTTCAAGCATATGGCCTTTATTTACTATTCATGCCTGGTAAATAAAGGCATTTTAAACAACCCATGGTTCTCAATGTGAGTTTACCTGAGGATATTTGGGTCACTCTGCACATAAACAAAATGACGGGAACTAAATACCACACCTTTTTTTTAAATTTTACTTTAGTTAGTTTTTCATATAGCCAGAGTTATTTTACATCAGATTTCATTTTCTCAGGAGAGACTCATTCGAATGAACAAAACGGGACTTTATGAATGAAGCGAAACATTTTTTGGACATGAGGAGATTGTAGGGGAAAGGCTCCTGCGGATGCTTGACACCATTCAAGTAGAAGGAGAGGATGATTCCCATACGAATGCCACATAGGATTTCCTGACTGCATACATTTCTAGAGCCTTTACATTGGTGGTGGTGGGGAACGCAATCGAACCGGAGCTGCAGTGGCAACACAAACCCAAAATGACTGAGATATATACAGAAAGACAGCTAGAAGAAGACAGTGCAGGCAGTATCCCTGATTGAACTTGCGTTAAACTACATTTTTTTTCAGCAGTCTTGTTATTTTTATTTCAATCTCCGACAATGTTTATTTATTTGAGACCTATTTTTAGCCTTAGTTTTAGGCTATGATAATAAACTCGGTATATTGTATGTACAAACAACCCAACAGCCTCCAGTCAACAACTCCACTCCCAACAACAGCGGCTCATTGCGCATAAACTCACTGGCCTCTCTTCTTCAAAGGAAACCTCTGCTGGTCCCATGGATCATGAAATTCAAATGGTCACATGATTAATATGAAAATGATCAACTGAAGGTGCCGGATCGCATGAAAATGGATCCACACGCTAGACTGTATGCAAAAAAAAAAAACAACTACAGTCTCGCTGTGTTGCTTTAAATAGATGAATTTCAAAAAGGCAAACAAAAAAGAAAAGAAAAGGCACAGACCAAAACAGTGGCTTACAGACAGCTGGTGAGGTTTTAGAGAGGGCTGTAATGTAAATCTTAAACAATGACAGTGAGTCCTTGATTAAGCGTCTGCCTATGAGGGACCTTGATTTGATAGCACAGAGGTGCGAGATCATTTGCATTGATTATGTCACGCTCCTGTTATAGAGAGCCAATCCCTGGGAATTAACTTCAGTTCCGGAACTCTAATCATTTCTAACCATCCCGCTGAAATGAAGGCGAGAGTGATCGATATGACTTCGACTGATTCCATGTGGGGGCCGCTCCACTTCTTATCTCCTCTTCCAACAGCATTGACAGCTGAATTTAACAAGAGGGGCACTATCTGCCATGCCAAGAATAGAACGGCTGAGCTGTCTGCAGCCTTGCTTGGTTTCAACAGTATTGATAAATATATCATAGTGTGTTCAGTCAAAAAGAACCAATCCCCTCCACCCTCCCTCTTTTCTTTTAATCAGTGATTCAGTTAAACCTCCTCTTGTGGATGTGGATGCGATGACCCAAGGAAATCATTATTTTCCTGAGCTGTTTTGTATGCTCAGATGGAAATGCCTTCATAAAAAGAAATAGTTTTTCTCAGTCTAAACTGTGACAGTGTGTCATGCTGTCTTCTTCAGCTCATGAGTGCTGTTACAACTCAGTGATCAAGCTATATGCACGCTATCGAACTACATTTCTGAGAGGGAAGGAGACTTTTTCCTCCAGTTGCTTCAAATTGTGAAACCTCTGTTATGAACTTTGCACAACGCAGTTAAGTATTAATTTTGAATTCCACCATGAACTTGTGAGCTACTTTGTGAAAAGCACTGCACTTGCACAACACCCCTCCACAGCTCACACCAAGTGCCATGTGTTTACACTTGGCACTTATGGTGGTGAAACAAGAGAAGAGATAAAAGGTATTTACTAAAAAAACAGGATTGCTTGCAGCCTTGATTGATGCTGTAGTCTCCTCGTCCTGGGTGCACAAGGTTTTTTTTTACCACATTGTTCACCCACAGCTTTTATGTCTAGTCTGTGCTTCTTTGAGTACATGAGCCCAACTTGTATCTTAACAAAAAGGCGTAGTGTGTCAGCTTCTGTCACTACTTCTGCAACCCTTAGCAAAGATCAGATAGTTAAATTTGCGGAGAACAAGAGGTATTGGTGAAGAAGCACTAACCTAAATCCTCATCTTAATGGTCCCAGAATTTGTAAGAAGGCGAACAATGATTCTGCCTCTTAGGAAGCTGTTTTAATTTCTTTGCCCTCCGGCGATGACGATGTGCCTGCACATTTTTTAGCGGGCACATCAGGTCAAGTGCCGTAACCTTTCACGGAAGGTAATTTTGTCAGACACAAATGGATTTTTTTCCTGCTTGCACAACAGTTCAGTAAAGCTGTAGCTCACTGCAACATCACTTGCGCCAAAAATTGTCAGAGACTGCACTTAAATGCAAATCAAGTGTAAGAGCTGAGATACAGCAGGCATGGATGTGGCTGGTGCAGCAGAGCGCCTCCATTGTAATCAGCTGAGGTTGCCGCACTGACCATGGAGCCTGCACGCACCCGAGGTGGCTTTGTGCTACAGATGTCTATTTTTCTTCCCTCTACGTGCAGCTATGTGACCTTCTACCAGGAAAAAAAAACATGGTTGGCAGCCCACATCCACCACAGACACAGTTGGTTAAAACACCTACTCGGCCATGCCTATGTGACACACACAGATGCAGCGCAGGAAAAAAAAAAAAAAAAAAAAAAGGAATGGACCAGACGCACAAAAAAAGTAGCTGCATCGCATCGTATCCTTGCCTGGTTCATTTTGGCTGTTCGGTGTTTTGTGTCTTTAGGCACATTCACATCGCTCTCTCTACAATTATGTGAATGCCTTTATGTGTTTTGTGTTTGCTTAATTCATCTTGATCTTAACCAGCAGACATGTTTATTTCCACATTAAAATACAGTTTTAATTTGATTTAGTCAATAATGCCAGGAAGTTAGAGTCTGTATTGGATTAAACTGAGCGCTGATTGTTACCAGTATCTAGCATCCACAATTACTCATCAGATGTAACGCCATGTCTTATGGCTGACTAAATCCATATCTTTATCTGAAAGCAGTAGAACAGGTATACATTTCGATCTACAGCCTCTCATTTGAGGGATGATGCACTTATTTTCAGAGTGTTGTGCAATTACACACACGTTATCCAATGTGGGGGCCTACATTACAGTAAATCTTGTGCAGCCACCACCAGGCTCTTGTATACAAACTAATGTGCTTTTTGTGCACACCAGGCTGGACGGCTATAAATTGATAGGCAATCCTGCACAGCCTCCAAGTGCACATCATCACCAGTGCACATTCCTTGTCCTCATCCCAAAAACCCTGGGTTGCTGTTGTGCAGCGATGACATGTCATCTCCTTTACAACAGGTCTCCCAAACTCTCCCTGAAGGTCTCCCTGAAGCATTGCATTTTAACTGCATTAGAGAAAGGCCTCTGGCTGCAGTGAACAACATGGTGTGGTAGAGGGAAGAATGGTTGTAATGTTTGGGCAAAATTTGTAGTGTAGAAAAGTGTGTCTGCCTTAAGGACAGAAAGGGTACATTTTTTCATTTCACCCGTACTGGAATTATTCAGTTTTGTTTAAATGCTTGTAAATGGCATTGGAAAGCAGTGTGAGGCTTTAATAATTATATGGTTTTGTTGTAATTTTTCTGCAGCTTTTCAGGTAATTTTCTTTTTTCCTAATTTACTGTTTCTTTTTTCTTTTTCTTTTTTTTTTCAAAATCTTTACTAATATAATAATGTTAATTAAAGTCCCCGTGAGATGAATTCACATGACTTCTACTTCCTGTCAAACAAAGTTTCTTAAATAGTGCCATCAACCTGCACCAGTGGGAGTAAATTGAAATTTCAACCAATAAAACCATCACAAATCATCCCCTCTCATCCCCCTATCTCTTCAAATACAATTTTTTTGCCCCCTACTGGATTGAAGGTTGGGGTTTGGTCAGTCCTGCTGGTTTGCACTTGTGAACGATCCGTCCCTATAATATGTCCCACCCAAACATCCTGCTTCAACAGGAACTATATCACATCAAGACAGAGGCGGGGGCGTAGCGCAGCGTAGTGCTTCGCCAACTGGGTGTGGCCAGGTGGATTTTCCAAGTTTGGCACGCCGTTCTCAGTGGCGCAAGTACTCCGCCGTCCCTCCTACCGGCGGAGGGGAGGAGAGAAGGCGTGGAGTGGGTTTGACACAGACGATTCACATTTAACCAATCAAATGAGCCCCTGTCCTTGCCTTTAAAATGCGCTGCGTGAAGGCGTAATGAAAGTTTACACAACTGACATGGAGGTCTATTGCCGCAGGCGGAGCGGAGCTCAGGAGACAGGCACGGAGCGGAGACCGGCGAGCAGTGCAGACACGTCACCAAAACCTCACAGGCAGACTTCCGGAATGTCAGGCACATGAACGATGCAATAAATACCGAAAAAAACACTATTCAATGCTACGATCACAATCAGCACATACATACACTATATTACCAAAAGTATTCGCTCACCCATTCAAATGATCAGAATCAGGTGTCCTAATCACTTGGCCTGGCCACAGGTGTATAAAATCAAGCACTCAGGCATGCAGACTGTGAAACAAGACATTTGTGAAAGAATGGGCCGCTCTCAGGAGCTCAGTGAATTCCAGCGTGGAACTGTCATAGGATGCCACCTGTGCAACAAATCCAGTCGTGAAATTTCCTCGCTCCTAAATATTCCACAGTCAACTGTCAGCTCTATTATAACAAAATGGAAGCGTTTGGGAACAACAGCAACTCAGCCACGAAGTGGTAGGCCACGTAAAGTGACGGAGAGGGGTCAGCGGATGCTGAAGCGCATAGTGCAAAGAGGTCGCCGACTTTCTGCACAGTCAATTGCTACAGAGCTACAAACTTCATGTGACCTTCAGATTAGCCCAAGTACAGTACGCAGAGAGCTTCATGGAATGGGTTTCCATGGCCGAGCAGCTGCAGCCAAGCCACACATCACCAAGTGCAATGCAAAGCGTCGGATGCAATGGTGTAAAGCACGCCGCCACTGGCCTCTAGAGCAGTGGAGACGCGTTCTCTGGAGTGATGAATCACGCTTTTCCATCTGGCAATCTGATGGACGAGTCTGGGTTTGGAGGTTGCCAGGAGATCGGTACATTTCAGACTGCATTGTGCCGACTGTGAAATTTGGTGGAGGAGGAATTATGGTGTGGGGTTGTTTTTCAGGAGCTGGGCTTGGCCCCTTAGTTCCAGTGAAAGGAACTGAATGCTTCAGGATACCAAAACATTTTGGACAATTCCATGCTCCCAACCTTGTGGAAACAGTTTGGAGCGGGCCCCTTCCTCTTCCAACATGACTGTGCACCAGTGCACAAAGCAAGGTCCATAAAGACATGGATGACACAGTCTGGTGTGGATGAACTTGACTGGCCTGCACAGAGTCCTGACCTGAACCCGATAGAACACCTTTGGGATGAATTAGAGCGGAGACTGAGAGCCAGGCCTTCTCGACCAACATCAGTGTGTGACCTCACCAATGCGCTTTTGGAAGAATGGTCAAAAATTCCTATAAACACTCTCCTCAACCTTGTGGACAGTCTTCCCAGAAGAGTTGAAGCTGTAATAGCTGCAAAAGGTGGACCGACATCATATTGAACTCTATGGGTTAGGAATGGGATGGCACTTCAGTTCATAGTATGAGTAAAGGCAGGTGAGCGAATACTTTTGGTAATATAGTGTATATCTCCATATCAACTGTCCCGTCACAACTGATGTCAGATCAAAGGAGATTGGCACCGTTTGTGCTGATTGTGAGGTTTTGGTGATGTGCGCCAGTCAGCCAAACTTCCACTGCGCCGGCTCCGCTCCGCCTTGCGCTGAAAGTAGACGTGGTTTCAGATGGCGAGCTTTTGGCGCACCTCAGCGAAGCCTTTTGGCACGAAACTGTCACTGCGCCAAGCTGAATCTGTTGGCACCTCCTCCCGCTGCGCCACCACTCCCATCTCGGCGTACCTCGGTCTGCGAAACTTGGAAGCTGTCCGCCTCTCCCGTTTCGTGTAACTAGCTCTGCGCGGGGTTCGC
Organism: Myripristis murdjan; assembly: GCF_902150065.1. Taxonomy (NCBI): domain Eukaryota; kingdom Metazoa; phylum Chordata; class Actinopteri; order Holocentriformes; family Holocentridae; genus Myripristis; species Myripristis murdjan. The sequence goes on along the minus strand of NC_043983.1, from coordinate 28,851,082 downwards.
CTCACTGCGCCACCCCGCGCTGCGCCGGGAAACTAGAGCCCTAAGAGTCCATTTCATGGGGGTCTTTAAACATTTGTTAATCTAAGGCAAGGTTTGCGCTCTGGATTACTAATGATCAATATTGGTATTGGCCCTGAAAAATCAGTATCGGTCAATCCGTAATATGGGTTGCCTTTTATTCAAATTGAGGGTATATTCATATTAGGGGTGCTGTATATTTGTGCCTTTTGACTACACCCCGAGTGCACTGCTTTCAAAAGAGATGAGAAGAGCTGATTTGAATTGTCACAATTAAAGTCAGCCCCTACTTCACCTACTGATAATGTATTCTTTTTAATCATATCTCTTTAATAACTGCCTCACCAGCGTGCCTCCCCTGGACACCAATTTCCAATACTCACACTGTTGTCACACTTTTGAGAGAGTTCGTGCTGTGAGCTTGTACCAATGCCTGCGTCGGCCATGATTTACGACAAGAGTCCTTTGTGCTGTTGCTGTCAACATGGTGTCCATGTGAAAATCTAGTCCCTCCATGCAGCACTTTTATTTTGAAACAGGAGCATGAGGGGAAATGTCTCTGTACCGTATTCATCCATATGTGTAGGTGTCCCCTTTGGCTTCCTCTGAGACACAGTACACGTCGAAATGTTTGTCCTCACACCTATCAATAAAAATTACACCGTGCACTCCAGTGTCCCCTTTGGGTCCTTTGAAGATGTGTGGGTAAAGCTTTGCCAATTTTTTTTTTTTTTTGCTTTGTGCACAAATTTACACAAAACTGAGTGAAAACAAATTGCAACCCAGCCTCAAACCACTATTGGTTATTTTAAGTTGGTTACATCTTTTTTGGAGTATTGCACATTACCAAATCGAAAGGCCTTTTTAAAAAATGTATTTACTTAAGTCAATACACCAGCAAACCTCCAATACCAACTTTATAGTGCACTAGATGAAGATGAATGCATGCCAGCCTTCAGGACCTTAATCTTGGCATGCTTTTTTTTTTTTTTTTTCCATTTAAATCCCCCAACCCTTCCATTTTGTCTCTATCTCACCCACCCACCTCTATTTTGAACTCTCACTCTACTAGGAGAGAAAGAAAAAATTACAGAGGAGGAGGAGGGGGTGGCACAGTGGCTCACAGCAACAAGGTTCTGGGTTAGAGTCTCCGCCCCGGTCCTCTCTGTGTGGAGTTTGCATGCACGCCGTGTGTTTGTGTGGGTTTCCTCAGGGCAAGTCAATTTCCTCCCACAGGTCAAACACATGCAGGCGATGTGAGCTCATTGACTTGTGTGAGTCTGAATTGCTCATAAGTGCAGATGCATCTGTGTGTTTGCCCTGTGTAGTACCGGTGACCTGTCTAAGGTGTTGTCTTGCCTTCCACCCGATGCACGCTGGGAGAATTTCCAGCCCCCATGATTTTGAATAGGAAAAATTGGACATGGTAAATGGATGGATGGACAGGGAAGGGGGATGGGAAATGTTGTGTGGTACCATGGATAAATCAAATGTACTGCAAACCGGACCATGGCATACTGGCATACTGTGTAGTGTATAGTTAGCCTAACAGCCAGATTTTGAGGGGTGGTTGAATATGCATCTTTCTTAGCATTTGTCATTACTCTAATATTCCCTTCTCCACCATTCCAGCGGTGCAGGACAAGATCAACACAAATGGCTTAGGTCTAACCACCATCAAAAGTGGCGACTCATCAACAGCAGAATATGGTAACAATCATTTATAAGACATTAGTAAATGATGAACAAATCAAGAACAAAACATTGTAAATGAACAATTCATCATGCATGAGATCAACAAATGCTACCCTGTGCTTCACATTGTAATGTCTAAAGTATGATTAATCGATTACACTTTAGTTTAGGGGATGCAAAAGCACTTGCAAATAACTGATAAATGATTCTGTAATACATTTAGAATTTATTCATGACAGATGAGGAAGAGGCCTCATTCATAATATGTGTAAACAATTCACCAGGTAAACAATTACTGTTTTTTAAAGAATATTTCATGATTAACTGATCATTGTAGATGACTTACAACATATTTGTGATGTTAACATTGAAATAATCCTTCATTTACAAAGGTGAATTAATGTTTTCTTCTAATGTCTTACAAATTTGAAGTAAATGAGTGCACCTCATGCACATGATGTCCCATTCAGCCAGTGTTTTGAGTGCATAGATGCAAGATATATGACCTTTAAGTTGTGCTCGGGGCTGAAGAATAATCTGCAGTCTACTTCATGGTGGCAAAGCACTAAACTAAGCAAAAACTATTTCTGTGTAAAGATCACTAACTTTACTGAGACCTGACCCTTGTCCTTTAATAAAGGCAATGTCTAATTGAGACAAGACCCTGTGAGCTGCTACAATGGTTGACTGGAAGACTTTGCTGGATACAAAAGCTGCTTGGCAGCGACTAATAAGCACGGACAGATGCTGAGAGGCAAGAGCCAGCTTCCATCCTACATGAATCAGAGTTTGAATTCTGCATCTAAAAAGGTTTGCAGCCCAATAATTAAGCAATAAATTTGTTAGCGCTAAGGCTGTTACGATTCACTGATGCATCTAGATGCACAGGGCTTAATGGGTAAGATAGCCCACATCAGTTCAGACAGCTTGTACCAGTACAAAACTGGATCACACAAAAATCGCTGAGGTACTTAGTGTATAGGTACATCTCCATATGACATGCACATGTTTTATTTTTGGCATCAACTCATTGGGCTCTAGTTTCCCGGCGCAGCGCGGGGTGGCGCAGTGAGGCGAACCCCGCGCAGAGCTAGTTTCGACCGGCGAAACGGCTGAGGCGGACAGTTTCCGAGTTTCGCAGGCGGAGGTTCGCCGAGATGGGAGTGGCGGCGCAGCGGGGGGAGGTGCCGACAGATTCGGCTTGGCGCAGTGACAGTTTCGTGCCAAAAGGCTTTGCCGAGGTGCGCCAAAAGCTCGCCATCTGAAACCACGTCTACTTTCAGCGCAAGGCGGAGCGGAGCTGGCGCAGTGGAAGTTTGGCTGGCTGGCGCACATCACCAAAACCTCATAATCAGCACAAACGGTGCCAATCTCCTTTGATCTGACATCAGCTGTGACGGGACAGTTGATATGGAGATATATGTATGTGCTGATTGTGATCGTAGCATTGAATAGTGTTTTTTTCGGTATTTATTGCATTGTTCATGTGCCTGACATTCCGGAAGCCTGCCTGTGAGGTTTTGGTGACGTGTCCGCACTGCTCGCCGGTCTCCGCTCCGCGCGGGTCTCCTGAGCTCCGCTCCGCCTGCAGCAATAGACCTCCATGTCAGCTGTGTAAACTTTCATTACGCCTTCACGCAGCGCATTTTAAAGGCAAGGGCAGGGGCTCATTTGATTGGTTACATGTGAATCGGCTGTGTCAAACCCACTCCACGCCTTCTCTCCTCCCCTCCGCCGGTAGGAGGGATGGCGGAGTACTTGCGCCACCGAGAACGGCGTGCCAAACTTGGAAAATCCGCCTGGCCACACCCAGTTGGCGAAGCGCATCTGCGCTACGCCCCCGCCTCGCCAGGTCTGCGAAACTAGAGCCCATTGCCTTTGCTGTTACTTTCATACCAAGCCCCCATGAGGTCCGTCAAGAAAATAAAAAAAGAGCCATGTGTATATCTGTACTCTCAGTTTATGAATCTGTGTGCATGGTTTACAATCCGTGCTCTCGGAAAGAAACGTCATCGTGTACTGAGATGCATATTGAATCCTAGTGGGTGAGATGCACACGCCCAGTGTGCACCAGTCCCTCTGCCCTGTTTCTCTGGAGAAAAGTCTGAACTGTAATTCAAACCCTAGCTTAAACTCTAATACTTCATCAAAAATGGACTTTGAAATAATTAGAAAACAAATTACAGCTAGTATACTTTGAAATAAATATAAAAACCTGGTTAATACATGCAATCTTGGCTGCTAGGGAAACGAGTAGAGCACTCCATGTTTGACCTTACTTATTAGGGGAGTTCTTTATTTATTTATTACTTTATTATGAGTTGAAGAGTACTATTCTTTTTATTACTCTTAGTATTACTCTTAAAACTGGAAAAGGAAGACTTGTTGGTGAGACATGAGGGGCCAAAGTAAGAGGTCATCCACATAATATAGTAAAACACTTTATTCAGCACCATTTCTCTGAGATACCCTCAAGTGTTGTCAGGCTTTCAGCCTGACAGTGGGTCGCTCAATAGCCAAAGCCCAAAGTAGCAGCCTAAGAGGATAGCGTGTTGTGTGGCCCTCAACAATGAAAGGAGCAGGAGTGCACTTTATTTGTGACTGTAAATGCTATAGTTTGGTTTATATAATAGAGAGAAGCAAATCTCTCCAACAGTGCAAATAAATAAGAGCATTCAACTCAAACACCTTGTTCACATCCAAAGACACCACAACCTTTTCAGTCTCCAAAGATGCAGATAACCGAGAGATGTTGAAGAGCTTGAGTATGCTGACTCCATAATAAAATGAAACAAAGTTTGGTCAGCTGATATATTACACAGTGTAGAGCCGTGATGATTTCTGAACTTTAACACTTCCTTCAGATGTGAGGACAACAGGAACAGTGGATCAGCTTTCATTTCTTTACAAAGAAAGCTCTTTGATGTGTCACCTCATGCATATTTCATGCCTGCATACAGTCTGTGGTGACTGTGTTGTATTTTTATGCCTTATAGCATATAGGTAAAGACAAATAAAGTCTTAACTTGGAAGTCTGGAGTCAGATGAGACAAACATGGTGTATTTGGCCGTTGCACATGCTTCAAGACGGCGTTTTAATCACATCCTACACTTTCCTAAGCTGAGCTAATTTCCTATAGTGTTCAACAGATGTGTGACTGAGATCGGTACATGATGCCATGATGCTACCATATGTGCGTGGATCCCACTTTCTCTGCTGAGGAGATGCTTTTTTTTTTTTTTTTTTTTTTTTTTTTTCTTTTGTCCTTACGGGCTGTATAATAGCACCTGGGTGGGGACACTGTTCCCTGACAATATTTGTTTTTCTCAGGATTGATTAAGTGTAGAGCAGAGGTTAACAAGATCCCACTGCGGGAAATAATGAAGGACACTTATTAATATCGCAGCATGTGCAGGCCCGGGGAAGAAGGGGGCTCTTTGTTTTTCTAAGCAGTTTGCCATCCCAGAAAGTCATCTCAGGGAAGAGGGAGGAGTGGGCGGCTGTGTGTGTGTATGTGTGTGTGTGTGTGTGTGTGTGTGTGTGTCTGTGTGCGTGTTGGGTGGGTGGGTGTGGGGGGTGCTTTGAAGCCTCATTCACCACTTCTCCTGCTGGCTCTGTTGGCATCTCAGCATAAATTTTAACCCTTTCTGCCTCGCTCTCCTTCTGTCTTACCTGAGCAGACAAATGTGCGACAGGAGGGGCTGTGTTTCTACATGAAATATGTGGTGGAATGGATTAACATAGTGTAGTGAGTGGCTGTGCAGCTCTGGCGCAGTATAATGTGTTTGGTTAGTGGGTTGCTGTTGATCTATTGGTGGCAGAATACCACCAAGTCTGCCTTGAAAATATTCCTTGTGATTTGTGAGGGTTTTTTTTTTCTCTTATTTTCTTCGAGAAGCTGAAAACTATGATTACATGCATCAAAACTTTATACTGTAAATTGAAGCCCATAGCATATGTGGTATTAAACTTTATTAACATGGGTCAGTCTTTCTTGCTTGGTTGCTCAGGGGCCCGTCTTGGCTCAAGGCGATGCAACCCGCCCTGGCCTAGCTTTTTGTTTGCATAGTTAAAGACGCATGAATTGCTTTGAGCAGGAGACTGGCTTATCATTTTTAGGTTATGAAAGCATTTATTCTTTAGGTTGCTGCAGCAGTTTTGCGCTGTAAGTATAAGTAAGTGAGTAAGTAAGTGCAGTACACTGTAATTGCAGCGTAAAATGCTTTCTTTGTTGGTTTCACAGCAAATGTCCCGGCACCAGTAAAGTAATTTTCATTCTGTGGTTTTAGCACTGGGCAGTAGGTGTTATTTGTGGTTATTACAGGGTGTGTGTGGCACCGGGAGTGATAGTTACAGGGCAAATAACTTTCTGATTTTCAGCAAACTCACATCCTCTGCCAGTTCTAGTGCCATCTGGATGGGCAGTCTGTGATTCATTTCATGTAGTACTTAAAAGAAAAAGACAAAAACAAAAAAAATCTCCCATTTGTATTTTCCCTTAATTCTCTAACCTCACCGTTTATACTCATCAGCAACCTACACCTGTCGTGTGTTTTGTTATTTTATCATTTTATTATTTAATTATTCAGTTGTTTACTCACAGTTTTGCATTGTTGGAGATGTGTGGGCAGGAGCAGGTCAGGTGTGGATGCCTAAACTGAATTTCTGGAGGATAATATTACAACAGAAGCACTGACATGCAATCCAGTCGCCGCCAGTCCATCACAGATACAAGTACATGTCATCAGGTATTATGCCTTTTATTTTTATCTTGTTATTTATTTATTTATTTGCAGGGCTAATTCATAAAATATGTGGTTCTCATGGTTTTCCCAGTGCTGTAAGACAGAAAACAATATGATTCTTTAATTCAAACTCTGCCCGTTACTGGCCCACCTAACATTAAAAATGAGCTCGCTCTGTATTGCACACACTTGCTCCAACAATGATTAGACGTTGACAATTTAATTACAAACTCTGTCTGAGGTTCCCCCACTATAGATTAACTTTCAATTCCGTTAATTGGCCTTCCAAATGACATTTTATTTCATTTTATTTTCCTGGAGAGGTAATTAGAGTAACGAGGAACAGGGCTGTTTAACAATAACAAGGCTGCACAACTATGCTTAAACAGACAACTGCCGCTGCTCTGAAATGTGTTGATGGTGAATTATACACATTGAACTGGCAAGCAAGCACAGGAATTTAGGAAAGGCAAAGACAGACAGAAAGGGAAGGAGAATGTGTGTGTGTGTGTGTTGGGGGGGTGGGGAATGGGACAAGGGAGAGAAATAATCATTGCGAGAGGACTGTGCTATCCACAGGGGCTCCTGCTAATTGCCTCGTTCATGAGTTTGTGGGACGTGTTAGTCGGCTACTGGATCTGGATCCAGCCCTGCCGCCTCAGGGGTGTTGGCATCTCAGCTCACCAGACGACAGCTCAGTTCGACATGGACTTTTTTTTCTCCCAGCCATTGCAGCTTGCCTCCCCTTGAGGTTTCCCCCCATCAGAAGTGGCCTAGCTGTGATGGATTGGCATCCTGTGTGTGTCAAACTGCTTTATGGCTCTTTAATGAGGCGATCAGGCAGAGGGAGCCTCCACTGCCCCTGCCACTAGTGGGGCTTAAATAGGAAATCAAAACAGGTGCATTTTCATTATAGCTTATGCTGTAGCACCCATCTTCAGCAGCCAAACCCCCACATAAACACCAATACACCCACACACAGAACTCGAAAAAGGAGAACTAAAATTTATTTGTTTATATATTTTGGTTTGCCTTCGTTGATCCTGTGTTTGTTTGTTTTTTTTTAATGGACATCCACAACTCCACGGCTTCATGTGAAATTCTCTCCGCTTGAAGTTTATTGAGGTAAAATTCTATGAAAGTTAGATTTTATTTCTCTCACATACTCACTTTGGCCTTGTGAAAACTGAAATCCAAACAAAGACCATAGCAAAAAGTCATACTGTATATTTCTCATATGTTTCTCAGCATGGTGGAAATGTAATCTTAACATAAAGAATGGGATATAATGGGAATAAAGACATTGAAATACATGAAAGCAAAAGCCAGATGTCTTTCCAGCTTCAATATCACATGATTTGCGCAATGCTATCATTAGTAAAACAACACAGAACAACCATAGGATAGTTTCAATAAATAGGAATGTTAATCCATGTACTGTACCAGTCTGTTGTTTTAATTTAATTTGCACTGACAGAGCTCCACCCACGCATACACACATGTGCACACATGAAGTGCACGCTGTAGGCCTACGCATCCACTAGCTCACAGATGCACATGCACACACACACACACATCTACACGCACACACTAATCTGCAAATAGGAGAAAAGTGAGCCCTGTTGACAAAGAAATACTCCAATTATGCATAAAAGAAAATACAGAGGCAAGCAATTACTCAAACTGTGCCAGCTGTCACGACAGTAATACGACTGTGCGTGTGCTATATTCCATCAGTCAGGAACTGCCACGACTGCCTCTGCACAGAGTTGTACTCTGCTCGTAAGACCGTTGAGAAGAAATTCTGACAAAATTAGTCAAACGGTTAAGAAAAAATAGGCCTATTCAGTGTTTGTGATGACACATCCCTGCAGATTGTGTCAGTTGTGCTGGAACCGTATCCAGTCCAACAATGAATGAGCAAAAACTCACAATCGGGGAGTTTTATATATAGTGAATATCAGTAATGCTGTGCTGTTTTCATATAAATTAATCATGCAATGTATGTCTTCTTTAAAGTTGAATTTACTTTTGTAACTCTTTGTTCTTTGTAGTTTTTGTCATTCTCTACGACAGGATCAGATTATATTTCGTTCTGAGATGCAAAATTCCAAAAATGCCAGTTTCGGACGCTTGATTGAGTTCATTTCTGTTTGGATGGTAACCCTTCACCATATAACAGGACGCCGTTGTCACCGGTGACAGTAAGCCTCTATTTTTCAGTCAAAATTGAGATGGCTGGGTCTTTTTTAAAAGTAGCTTTCACAGACGTTGTCATTCCTGGTGAGTGTGGATCCTCTGCATGAAGACACTGTTACCCAAAATGCAATCCAAACTTTTTGTGCTTCTTGTTTATATCAAAGTTCATAACTATATATCAAACATCTACAGGTAGCTACTCATGAATTACAGGTAGCTACTCATGAATTATCAAATGTTTAAAACCATGTGCAAAAAATTGCACCAAGAAAATCAAAAATCATGGAAAAGAGAATGTCTCTGGATCTGGACACAGCTCTGTTACCCACATATTTTCAGGATATACTTTAAGGCTAATTATTGCCACAAGTTGTTGAAGAGAACCAAATCTGGCAACACTTCAGTGACAGTTTGTTTAGCTGGCAAGCATCCAACATGGCTATGCAACAGAGTCTGATAAAATTTCATGAAATAATCACAAACTCTGAAATGCTGACTACATTTTAGTTCCCAAATTATGTGGAGATGACATTACTCCACCACAGTTTGGATTATATGTCAACAGAAACCTTGTGTAATGAGCTGAGAATTGAGGGTGTGTGTCAGAGCTGCAGACAGATGTATACACCTGACCCCTCTGACCTCCACACCGTTACTTTCCACTGTGTTGTTTCAATGTCAGACTACTAGCTGTTATGAGTCACATCTCTTCCACCTAATCCTGTCATGGGGTGAAAAGTACTTCTATCACTTTTCATCACAATCTGCTCATTTCAATACGTTTTCGGCAACCAGGATGTTAACGTCACAGGAAATACACCGCTGCCTTCACCAAAAGTCAGGACGCTGGTGTTTGTGTTTCATGTGTTGGTTCATGCTCAAAAACTCTGGTTGACCTCCGGCGACCCAGGTGATTTTAGCGAATGTTAAGCTGACTTATTCACCCTTTGCTAATGAATTTGGGTGAATTTCACACTGTAAAAGTGAACCACCACATCAAATAGTGATCCAGACAGAAGACAGTGAAATTAAGAAGCAGCACTGTGTTTGGTGTGTCACAATCATTAAAAAGCAAAAGAAGTAAATATGTAACTTCAGTGCCTAGTGTATGGCTTATTAGTGCGATCTTAGTTAATGACTGATGTACTGTATGTTCGTTACTCTGCCAGTGTTAGCTCCACAGCTCTCTGTGCCCATCTGATTGGATCTCTCCACACCCTGGACCTCTAGAAAGCACTAAATATCAGCAGCATGCCAGCCCAGTCCTCCACAAGCATGCCACAAGCCCTCAGCCTGCTTCTCTCTGAAATCGCTTTCCCGTTTTCCCAAAAATTAGATAATATTTCTTCGGGGAGTGCAGTTACTGACAGTGTGGGTTCCAAAGAAATGTATATCCTTCCAACCTCTCCGGGTAACAAGTATCACTATTACACATGCCCCAGGCACAACATTTAACCATGACTAGCTCAAAATCCACAAAACCAGCCTGAAAATGAGGAAAATATGAAATGATTGCATGAGAGTGTATGGAGCACAGCCATATAGGTGTCGGACCCTGAACGGAGCTTGCTGATGCCACACTATGATTGGTCAATATGTGTTCCAGGGCGGGACTTAGGTTAGACCCCATGTGGCCGTTACGTTTTCAGGGCCTTGTGTTGCCTCAATGTAGTTTTCTCTTGAAAATCAAAACAGCTCCATTTTCCCTTGACCCCATGTTGTCTCAAGAAAAGAGGAATAGTATCCTTACTGCTGGTTTAATAACAAAAATGCATCATCGTGAATAATATCTGAAATGGTATCAGATATGATATCAGCAATGCATAGCAGAAGTGTGTGCTAGAATAATTCAACAGCAGCTTGTGCATTTCAAAACCATTCCAAATATTATTTACTAAACATTTACTATCAGATTATGTAGTTTTATTATACCAAAGAGATGGACATTAGTTTTCTTATTTTGCCAAGAGAACATAGGATTGAGGGAACATGGAGAAATGTTTTTAGCTCGGTCTTTTTTTTTTTTTTTTTTTTTTTTTTTTCGTATTAATGACAAGTTTAAAGTTTTGTAAAACAGGTTTTGGAACAAATATTTGCTACAGTGTCTGATTTTATATAAGTGAAAAGTTAGTGTGTTGTCCCATTTTAATTCGGCTATGCCAAGCATTTTAAAATGGTTATACCAGTGCAATCTCTACAATCAGTGCAGTTTCGAACAATCTATTTTTCTTACACAAAAAGAATATGCAGTAGGCTGTGGATGCTGCAGCAAAATACGATACAGCCGTTCATGACCACTGTGTACTCCAGAGAGTATTAATTGTCTGCTCATTTCAGTGCAGCTGCACTTATTTATCCCACATGGGGCAATTAAAAAGAAACAATGAGAAAGATGCAAACCCTTCAGGGTAGCAAAGATTTCCTTAAAGACTATATAAGCTAAATCACAGGCCCTCGTTCTACTATCTTAATGCCACAGTAATGCTCGTTCTTTTGGAGATGAAGTAAATTCAGAGAATTCCACTTATTTTGCCGTATATCTTCATTGTTCCACAGAGTCCAAACTTGCAGATTTTTTCCTAATTGCAAAGACTCGGCGTTCATCTTTTCTGCCGGAATCGTTTGAGCAGTGACATGGGAATAGACTGAAGAAATGTGTGTCCCAGGAATCGTTTGCAAACAGAAGCAATTTCATGCTACTTTAACACTCAGGAAATCATTTTAATTCAGGAACACAAAGCCGCTCCCAAACTGCTTTAGTCAGTTGAAGACCATTATGAGCACAATTAAATCAATAATACACGGTTTTCACATGAAACTCACTGTGGTTCCTAATAGTAAGCGTAGCCATAAAGTGAAGCACACACAGACACAAACAAATCACAAACAATTGAACGTCCACCTGAGGCTTGCAGAATTTGGCGGCTTTGCCTTTATAATCTTTGAATCACAGAAGTGCTCTTTTCCGAGAATATGCCCATTCACCACCATGCATACCAACGACTTTGCAGGTACATTCAATACAGAAAATAGTAAAGGATGATACTTGTGGTCATGCACACAACACACCAAAAAAATTCAGACTGTCATTGTGAAAACTTTAAAATAGTTTTTTACATTTGTCTCTCCTGGTGAAACTGGGGTTTGGACGGAGGCTGCTATCAGCTGAATCCTGCCTCAAAATAGTATAAACCCATGGCCTCCTTGCTTCCCAGCCATAGTGACTGTGACACTCAGCCACTCTGTCACTCCACAGAATAGCTGTCTAAAAAGCACAGCAAGTGGTGATTATGTAAGGTAGAAAGTGGGTTTGAAATGAATCATAGCCCTTTGACTGGCCCTATGGAACAAATTCAATTTCCCCAAAAGTGCAAGTGCTGCCGGTCTAGCACGTTACCTATGCATTTACAGTCATTTTAAGCATTTTGATTGCTATTTGTTCATGCTTTAGATTCTAATCCTGCTGCATTGCCACCTGAGACTGATTGTGCAGGGCAGCAGGCAGCCTTAAACTGGTCCCCAGGACAATGATGTGAGTCAGCACAATGCATCTGTGAGAGCCAAGACCGAGCAGCCTCCTCAGAATTGGTCAGAGTAAAGAGGTGCGCGCAGTGTTTTCAAATGTTACTGTCTAAAAATGAGGAGATGCAGAGAACACAAACCAGATGCAATCATAGATCCAGAGCTATTGTGAAAAATTGTCTGCATTTAGTAACGGTAATCAATGAAACACACCGCGGTGGCCTGTGCATTTCAATACGAATGGGAAAGATTTTTGACAGATGAAAAATCTCATCTATTACGCAGATTAGGCATATAGAGTATGGCCCTTTAACATTGTCCAGTGTTCATTTCTGTTCTGAAATTGAACTCCATTTAAATGGCTTGTTGAGCACACTCTGCATATGGCCACTGAACTATTTGGTTTAATGATTCTGTTACATTATGTCCCATGTAAAGTAGTAATGGCTTCACAGCAATGTTCTATGCAAGTTAAAATCTGTATATTGGACAGCGGTGTTGCAGCGCTCTGTTATTACTGAGATGAGCCCTCCGACTTAGCTAATTTCCATCCAAATGTCAGCTTTGATTAATCACCTCAGTAAGAGCCCTCCACCATATTATGCATCTGCCAAGACCCAGCCACCATACACCACACCAGCAGATTCTCAAATAGGGCTGCATCCACTGGCAGATTAAGGGGGGAAGATTTACAGTGCAGGCTATAGTACAGTGAGAGGATATTGAAAGAATGTCACCAGAGTTTCATCAAATTAAACCCTTTCTGCGAGAATATCAAAGGATCTGGAGGTTTAAATTGAATTAGCAGAAGTCATGATATTTGGCTCGATTGATTGGCATTTCCGTCACGTGGCATGTACCAATAAATGTTTATCATTTTTTAATCAAAATACAAATTGAAAATCAAATCTGAAGTTATCTGAAGCTATTTCTCTGATTGCTCCGGTGAAAATGCTTTGATTGATGACGTCTTGACACTTGAATGCAAATTGATATTGATATCCTCAATAACATTTATGAAATTAATATTGACGCAAGATTATATCCAGAATTTTATTGAGCGGAACGAACTGCGAGCAATATTTCATACACCACTTTCAGGAGAAATGTAGAGATAGAAAATGTAAGTAAATTATGAAGGCGCATTTAATCTGGTGGGCTTGTCATTCAGAAATAATTTGTTTGTAAATTACTTAAAGTTAATATGATTGCATTTTTAGGTAACATGATGGCATTTCATTTTGAGTTACCATTGTTCATTGATAGAGCAACAAAGATTACAGCTTTCCCATTATAAAGTAAAATTGTTGATCTGTGGATAATATTCTAATTTTGATGGACCTATTATTATAAAGAAACTTAAAATAAAGTACGTATTGCCCAGTTGTTCAAAGCCAGACATGAGTCTCTGCAATTACATATAAATAGAATAAAACCGAGCATAAAAAGAAATCTCTATACAATGGCTAATATTCCAAAATTATACAGCATTTGCTTTTTTTTTTTTTTTTTTTTTATGTCAAAATAAGATTCATTCTCTCTTAGCATTGCCAATTCTTAATTTAATCTTACTTTAAATGCATTCTCATCTTCAGCAACCCTGCTTTAATCTATCCCAGTTCATTATCTCTGGAAATGCTCAAGATCTTTAAAGCAACATGTTGAAATAAATTGTGAAAATCCTTTAGCACTTGAAATGAAGAGGACATTACATCATTTCCTGGTAATTGCAATCGTAGAAGTAATTGTTGTCGACTCTCACAGATGGTGTAATATAGTCGACGCTGTCTGAGAAAATCTCCTGGCAAAGTTCCTGGATTGTTCCCATTTTAATTACTGTAGATCTTAGCCGCGCACCTTATGTTGATGTTCATTCACTGTTAAGCAATAATACACACTCAGTGATAAAGTCATTGAAATAGATGGAGTACACAGAATTGAAATGTGAATCCAAATCTCTAGTTAATATCAACATGATCACTGTGACAATACATCGATGTATGGCATAAACGCTCAAATGTTAAACAATTGCCTGAGGGGTAGCTTGGTCCATTGTGTATTTTAAGGGATATATATAAATATGCACAAAAGTGGGAAATTAATTGCCTTTTTTTTGTATTAACAAAAACAATTCCTCCTTTACCTTATGATGAGAGACCATCGCACACCATCACTTCAAGTTAGCAATTTATTTATTTGATGTAGTACTGAATGCACAGAATATTTAAAATGAATTCACAACAGTTTGACGAATGACAGCCTTGAATGATGGACAGACACGGAGCCCTGCACGCTCGCCGTGCTCACAAACACTTTAGAGTACGTTGCGGTGACTCAGACGACCGAAATTGCACCAAACAGATACTAACAGAACATAAATATGTAATTTAATTTCCAATTTATCGCTTTCTTCACACGCCCATAAGCTTTGCTGATTTGTTCATATGTTCCTCGCTACCTGTTGACGCTGCCCGCTTTGTCGCTTTAATAAGGGCTCATGCCTGATTCAAAGCACGCGTGTGATTCACTTTCAGCCGTCTGGAGAATTATGGAAAACCAAATGGCTCACAATTCATCTAGATGTGCGTGCGTTCGCTTGCAGGTGTTAAATTAATGTGTGCAGATGTTAAGTAATTGTCTGCATGTAGGCATTTACTTAATGCCACCGTCCTCCCTGTTTGTTGCAGTGGCGCAGGGAGTATCGAGATGCATTTCTGGCTTTAAGCTTGCTGCTTCAGTTCCTGGGTGAAACATCTGGTGAACTTTTATCTGTGTTGGGCAAGAGCTAAATCCCTCCTGTTTCGGGAGAGCGTATCCTGTCTGCTCCGGAGTGTTTCAGGTATGGAAACCTCTGTTTTGGATTATTGGCTGACTGACTGACATGCTGGCTGGCTGGCTATTGTTTGAGCCGAAATGGTGCTGTGGGTAACATTGATTCAAACTGTGATCTTCAGTGTGCGAGCTATCGACTGTGAATATATAACTCCCTAACAAGTGCCTTCCACCAAACCACTTGTTTAGGTGTTAGCAGGGTGTTAGGAAGCGAAAATCATGGTAGGTGTTGTCATGTGCCTGATGCTTTCATCACAACATCAGGGCCAAATACTTGCAAAGAGCACTGGGAAGTTCTTATTAATTCCTGTGAAACGAACACACATCATTTTCTGCATAACTTCCTGCTTATCATTTACTTGGCCTTTCCAGTGATGTTGAAAATTAGGTGAATAAATAATATAATGAGATTCTGAAGAGCTTTAAAATAATGATTTCTACTACTAATGGAAAAAAGTTTTCCAAAAACATTTTGTTTTCTTCTGTCAGAACATGCTGCAGAAGAACAATTCCCAAGGAAAAAAAAAAACATGAATAAAAGGCCTCTGATGTCCTCTCCCTGACATAGTTTGCTTTTTTTTTTCAGCATGCGCTGCTCTTGAATGCTAATGTCTGCCTCTCAGTACATACTCAAAGAGTATGTGCACTCTGTGTCAACAATATCTTTGAATAGAGGGGCTCTCTCTTCAAAAATAAGATTGCTGTTGCCATTGACTTGTCACATCGAAGAATCCAAGCACTAAGAGAACATCTGTTGATGTTCTACAACTGATGATCCTTGTCACAGGCCGCTCTGCACAGCAAGTCTCCAAATGCATGCGAAAATCTCACAGGCCCAAATCAATCAAGCCCTCCAAAGTGCCCAAATGTTTGATACATCCCTATCCAATCTTACTGTACTCACTCTGTTCCAGCTGAGTGGCAAGTAAATGTTTAAAGCCTTTGCATCTTAAATATCTGCGACATTTCCCAATTTATGATCTGGGCATGTCGCTAAACTTCTTAATTAACCACTAATTAAAGCTTCTCAGAAGAGGCTGAGGCAGAATGGAGAAGTAGGTCAATCAAAATACGTCACTTCTTGGCCAAACTCCACGGGTGCACCACTGACTAGTGAAGTGAGAGAGTTTAACAAATTTAAGCAACTGTGATCTGTTCAGAGGTGCAAAACCCAATTTTTCATTCATTTTCATGACTGCTATATTCAGACTCCTGGGCTCAACATTATAAGATAAAAATACATTGTAGTGGCTGTTTGAGGATTCAAAAATTTCCTTTTCTTTAATGGGTTAAAACTTCAACCCTGCCAATCCCATCGGCGGGGTCATGATTACAAATGCAAACTGCGTAGCTGGGCTTTGTTCAAACCCACAGAACTTTATTTTGAATTCTAGTGGAGACCCCGACGTTTTCAAAGATACGCTTCCAAACATGTCCCGCTGAATTACAGAGAAATGTGTATAAAATGATGCACAAGACATCAAGATATTTTCTGTTTGATGTAACAGTGCAGCCATAACACAATGGCATCTCGGGTTTGAATATTTTATTCAATATAAATGTGATGTAGCTTAAATGAGGCAGTTCAACCAGCAGGTGCAGAATATGCATGTGACACTGCTGCACTTAAATAGAAATTTAAAGGAAAAAAAATCAGAGTTCAAGAGGTTAATATGCATTCAGATACGCTAACATGAAGTTGAAACTATTCGGTGATGCTACTGGAACTGGGATGAATCTCGTCTGCCTCTTCTGTTTTATGTCTTTTGTATTATTTGCAAAGTAACCACAGTTCATATTTTGTAGTACATTCTTGAAATCCGTCATTAAAACTCCTAGAGTCACAATATTTTTCTTTTAAACATATTTTTCCTCCTACAAACAATCCAAATCTAAACCAACTCTCTCCAGCGTAAAATGTATTTTGCTAAAGTCTTCCATCATGCAGCAGCCACTTTTTCCCCCAATTCCTGTATAGTAAAAACTGAATGAGAATACTGTAACACAAAACTCATGTCTCTCAATCAACTGGTTGCCACATTGTCTCTTGTGCCTTTTGACAGCTGAAAAGAGAACAAAATTTGAATTTTCCCCTGAGCAACAGTGCGGCAAGAATTCATTGTTGCAAGCAGTGCCTGCTGTAAGAAAGTGGGATTTCTACAATGGCTACATCTGTACTGTCAGTCCTTGTATCAAGAACGAAAAGGCATCAGTAATCGCATGTTTCCTATTTTTTGTCATGGGGCTGCCTTTGTGTTTGCGTGTTGATTCCCTTGTTCAAACAGACCCAGGAGAGAGGGGCCCGACTGGCAGGTTGTATTGCTATCTGAAATTGCACATTTCGGAGCATTTGGATTGACAGGGCGAGCGTCTTGCTGCAGTCTGCACACCAATATGCACAGCCTTGGATAACAGTGTCTTAAGTGAAATGCCAAAATGTTACAGAAAGATACATTGGAGTTCACGGTAAAGTAGTGGCCTCTTTTCTTTCTGGGTAGAATGTATATATCATGCTGTGATATGTGTTCTGACCCTCATAAATCATTCCCACAACATTATTCTCTTTGGAGTCTGTTTGTCAGCAGGTGATTCTCTTTTTCTCGCTCATACACACACCCAACCGCCCACCCACCCACGCGCAGACACACAAACACACACAATCGCACACGCACACACACACACAATCGCACACAAGGACTTGCCGGTAATGTTCATACACTCTAATTCATTTCAAGATGTGGTGATGGTCGAATGTAATGTGGATTAGTTGGATTTCAGACTAAAGCACTTTAAAGCCCTAACTTATGCCGAGGTGATGATTGAAAACTGAATTTGTTTTAAATAATACGATGTTCTGGCATCCCTCATTCAACATGATTGCTGTTATGATGTAATTTGGTCCTTAAGAGTTATGATTTCCATTCTCTGTCCTCCTCTGCTTGGGCTATATGCCAAACACGCATACATATCAGCCCAACTATATGTACATTGCAGTCACTGCCTGATCCTGCATTAATGAAATGCCTTAAAATGCACAGACATTAAATTCTGACTGCACATACACATTAAGATTCAGGTTAGAGGGGCAAAGACAAGGAAAAATAGCCCCACACTACGTTCCCTGATCCAGATGAATTGGCACAGCTGGGAGAAGACAGTGGGTTTAGCTGAGAGCCCTGTTTACGCACCCCAGGTGGTATTATACACCCCAGATGGTGTGTGTGCAGTGCGTGTGTGTGCTCGTGTAGGTGTTTAAGTGTGCTTGTGGGTGAAAAATGGCGAGTGTGTGTGTATGTGTGTGTGTATGTGTGTGTAGTGTAGTGTATATATGCAGTGTGTGTCGGTGTGCACCTTCTTCTCTCTCAGGTGCGGGGCGGGGGGGCTTGGAAAGCTCATGAACACTGCCTCAAGGCACTGGCCCAGGCAGCAGGTACACTGCCACTTGTATGGTGTACTAGCAGGTGCCTGGGCTAATAGACTGTAGCAGTACACTGCAAAAATCTCCATTAGAGCAAATCTTTTTCACTCAGATTCTCTTTTTTTTTTTTTTCTTAACAAGTAAAAAAAAAAAAAAAAAACCTGCCAGTGGGATAAGATAATCCAACTTAGTTCTTTATTTGTGTTGAGAAAAACAAGAATTTAACACTGAATATGAGATTAAAAACCTTATTAAAATGGAGATTTTTTTGCAGCGTGGGAACAGATTAATTTACATCTAAGGCAAACCTTTGCAGTTACAGATGTGGATGGCGGACAGAGTACTACTAATTGCTACTAGAAGTGCTGTTACTGCGATGATACTTTACTCAAGTAGAAGCAGAAGTACTGCTGTCAGAATCTACTGAAGAAACGGTAAAAAGGAACAAATTTGAAACGTACTCAGAGGAAAAGTTACTGAGTTAATTTTTAGAAATGATAACTTTGTTAGATGAGATCTCTTCCAATTAAATTCTAAAAGGACAAGAGCATAAAGTTCAAACTAGATTCTTTTAATTGGAAAAGGGCACTAAAAAATGTACCGACAGATTACTACTCTAATAAATCTTTACAAACTGACCATTTACTGTGAAAAGCCCCACAGTCTTTCAGTTTATGAAAGTCCAGTTCCTGATGCTTTCAAGGAGCATATAGAATCTGTACTGTATGTGATTAAAATGTAGGTCAGTACAATACTTCAGCAAAAGTGTACCTAAGTAAAAGTAAAATTTAAAAATTCTCCAAAAAGTACAATTACACAAAAAAGCTACTTAATTACAGTAATTTGAGTAAATGCAATTAGTTACTTTCAACCCTGTGTGTGTGTGTGTGTGTGTGTGTGTGTGTGTGTGTGTGTGTGTGTGTGTGTGTGTGTGTGTGTGTTTGTGTGTGTGTGGCTAATCTAAAAGCACCTTGGGCCAGTAATTGCTGTGGTGTTTCCTCACTGCACTAAAGAGCTTTGATGAGTTACAGATTGAAGCACAAACTAGTGCAAGTTGAAGGCCAAGCATTATAATTCAGTTTATTTGTTTGGTTACACTGAATAATGCATGCACTCCAATAAACACAACACTTAGTTCAGTGTGTAATGTGCTTACATGTTCACTCAGTTAAAGGAATAATTTTAGCTCGAGTAGCATTGGGGATCGAAAGTGAGGACTTACTGACTGCCCCATTCCTTAGCTGTGATGGACTAAATGATGAAGCTGACTGGTCTGTCCTCTGTAGATTGTTTAGTTGCTGTTGGCTAACTGCACTGTTGGTAAACTATACCGCTGTGCACCAACCTGGAACCCACAGATCAGCCCTAGCCACAGAAACAGCTGATTAAAGGGCTCTGGAAACAGCTTTGTCTGAGTGATCACTTAGGCGGGCTTCATCCTGGCCTCCCTTGGGCCGGCGCTGTCACTTTCATTTACTCTGTTTGCCTTTTTTCGTCACCTGCTTCATTTTGGACGTTAATTTGACTGAGGAGAGTACAGCTGTGGAGAGTAATAACATACCTCTTCTCACGCAAAATAAACCAAATGCCAGTGGACCAAGTGCATTTACTTTCATAAAGTTATCAGTAAGCATTAAACTCCAATAGGATTATTCCCAGTCAAATTGTAGTATAGTATGGAATATACATATAAGTCCATCTCCTTTTAAAATAAACACCCTGTGCAGAATATGACCAGTAAACAAACAAAGCAAACTGTTTCATTTCAATGCACATGCACCTTGATGAAGGGTCTTGGAGCTGAAATGCATTGGTCAACAGTTTTTAAATCATACATGGCCATTTAAAAATAAAGGCTTATTTTGAAGAGGCTTGGAAACTTAGTCTAGCAGGTTGGCCGGTCGGTGGGGGGGCTTAGGGTGCTTGGTGTCTGGCCTGGAAAATGACAAACTGCATTCTCAATAACGTTTTGAGGGGAATATATTTTGCAGTTGGATTTTGTTTCTCTGAACATGAACGTTTGTCATCACTTGAAGCCCCCACTGGGAGGAAGGTGCGGTGGTGAATATGGGTCAGAAAACCAAGTTTCAAGTGACACAAGTTCAAGTCGAGTGTGAAGTAACAGTGGTGTTTATTTGTTGCAAACGTTACATATGTCATACCTTATATCTTTAATGCCTAAACATGTCCTTTCTCTAACCATAACCAAGTAGTTTTGGTGGCAACAGATGATGTAACTGGCTAAAATGCTGCCAGACATGATATACAAGATACGTTGATTAGACACGTATTTGTTAGTCTGTGACAAAATATGTTTCCTCCTAAACATAATTTAGTTTAGTTGTATGGGAATGTGATTTTTTAGGAGACAGGGTCTGGCTGGCTGGCTTCCACGTCTGAGGGAATATTTCCACCAAAATCATATTGTGCCTCAGGGCAGACTCCTGAGCCAGACAACATCCAGAGACCCCTTCATATTCTGTCCTGATGCCCTAAAATACCATTAAGGTACATCAAACAATTTCAGTGGTTCACTATTCTGACATGGTGAATAGCTCCACACTGTCATTCAAAGAGAAGTAGAAGTTTTTTTTTCTTTTTTTTTTTTTTTCTTTTTTTCTGTTCCTTCCCAGCTTAGGCACCTAGAAAAAGTTGATGGCCTATTTTTTTTCTTTTTAACACTATGCTATCAAAATCAATTTGAGAATGCTATATTGAAGTAAATATTCTCCACTTGCAGAGGCAATTTCAATAATAAAAATAATACTAAAAATAATCTGCTTGGAGTAGGGATTTTTACTGACCCTGTTGAGGTTATTTTGTGATAATGACCCACACACCCTACTCTATCCCTAGCAATAAGTAAAAAAGACAGTTAAAAAAAGGTTTCCTAGTAAATAAAAGGATATTTAGACATATGAAAATTACTTTAATTAATTATTTGCAGGAGGAGCAGTTTAATGTTTAAATATGAATTGCCAGATCTATCCAAAACTGCACTACTTGATTTTTGATGGGGAAAAAAGTCCAGAAGAGTCCAATTTTTTTGTTGCATTTTATTTTTATGCTCCATTTTATTTTGAAACTGTGCAATTTTATTTGGTTGGCTCTAAGCCTGTGGTTCTGTAACGGGGCAGTTGATTATTACAATAAATGGTGTATGGACTTCCCACGGTGAGCAGACAGTTCTTTTTATTGTTTTGTCTAAAAAAAAAAAAAAAAAAAAAAAAGTTGCAGAGGCACTATGTTGACAGAAGCAGCCTCGTAAAAAAAAAAAAAAACAAAAAAAAACTGTAGCAAAAGCCAAAAAGCGTGCCGTTTATTTTCAGTCAAGTCGTGACGGAGTAGCAACATTGGCAACAGCAGTTGGAGATGAATGTCAAGTTGCAACTGTGGGTCAGCAAGTTAGCAAAATGTCAAACCAAGGCAAAATAAACTGAATTTGAAAAACAACTAAATTGCAGTATGAGTAAAAATGCCATTCCAAAGTAAATGGACAATGACAATTACCAAAATTATTCATACTGTGGCTTCAAACAACAAAACTTGATGATTCCTGAGCTTTTTACATATTACTGAGCTCCAGAAAGTGAGTGGAAATGATCGGGTCATTGTTTCCAGCAGGAAAAATGTCTTCCCAACTGAGCGCAGAATAGGTCAGAGCCATGAGAGAGAGATTGGATCTAAATTGTTCCAATCTTGGCGTTAGATAACAGCAGCGGCACCCCCGCTGTTGCTCTGTTGCACAGCTCTGCATCTCCACACAATCATAGACCCAGTAATGAGAGGGCTATGAGGTTCACTCTTCATAGTTTAGTCTTTTCCAATGCTGCCCTTTGGCATGCCTTCCACCAAAACAGTCACCCCCTGAACGCCACCAGGGCCCTCCAGAGCCTCCTAATCAGCCGTGGGTGTTGTTGAGGTTAATCTGTATTGTTCGTGGTGATGTGAGAAGAGGGAAGGGTCCCCCTTGATCCCTCTATGCGCTGATAGCTGCCTCCTAACAGGCGGTAAACATCCCATGACATGTCTTGTTTACGTAGCCCTGCAGTGGGACTCGGTTTGTTGTGCTCGTGTCATGGACATAGAGATAACCTCACTCCAACGAGGAGTTTAATTGCTTGCCCCCTGTGCTGGCAGGATCAGAGAGGAAGAGGAGGAGGACCGAACAGTGCAGTCTCTCTCATGAGGCTAACTCTGGCTGAAAACACACCGTTATCACTGCAATGCAACAAATAGCTAAATACAAAATAAACATTAGAATTCTTCCGGAGTGAAAGAATTTGATATGAACACAATGACACTGACAGAGGAAGCGTGTGTTATTGTGAAAATACGTGTGCAGCACATCGTAGCCGACATCATGAGGCCAAAGTTACGAGGCCAAGTTGACATTTTTACTCCTCAACTTGTTAATTGTACTGTCAGTATTGTTTACACAAAGGTTTTGTAACAGCTCTCTGTAAATGGCCTGTTATAACTTGACTTCATTTAATTCATTTTCCACTGCAAGAAACTAAAGGAAGACTGGTGGTGCATTCGCCCTGGCTCTTTGGGTCATGCAGTGAATGGTGTGGGTGGTGCTAATCCCTGACCAGCTGCCATGAATAATATTGTGTTAATACCTTTTTTTTCCAGCTTGGTTGGAGTATCATGCAACCACAACAATACAATAAAAATAATGGACAAAGGTTAAGATGACCACAGGACAGAATTTGACGTCAATTTCAAATCATTTTCTGTGATTTACAAATGACAAACAGGAAACAGATCAAAGCAAAAAAGGTAAGGATGTCGAATGAAGCAGGTTTGGTGTCCAGTTGCACTGCAGCAAGCTCCCGCCTACTTTGAAGTGAGCAGCTCTTGTGCAATATTGCGATATCCTCCCATTATTCTGAGGGCTCGATTTTAGGATCCTCTCAAGCATGACCTCATGTTATTTGAGACCACCCACTAAAAGTACCAATTTAAAATTTTAGTCACATTCTTTTCCAGGGTGACTAACTATGAGTGAGAAGATAGGGGTTCAGTGTCTCTCTCTTCAACAGGGCACATGGATGTTGTGAAGTTCAGATGAGTTTTCAGTAATGAACCCACTTAAAAAAAAGAAAGAAAAAGAAAGAAATAAAGAAAAAAACAAGAATGGCTCACTGAAATTTAATTTCTCTTTTACGTTTCTCTCTTGTATTAACATGGCTATACATAAAGACGTACAGATGTAAAATGTATACAGTGCATCAATAGTGTGAATTAAATGAGCCATCATAGTATAAATACTGTAGATAAAATAAGACAAAGAAAATACCATCACCATCAGGGCTACAAAAAAAAAAAAAAGTAAAAGATCCACAGTGTGACAGAGTAGATTTAAATAAGCACAAAAGGTACAAAAGCTTCCAGTTTAAGGTCTGCCTGTAGCACATTCCAGTCAGTCCTTTTCTGAGCGCAGTATGTATAGTAGATACTGCCAGCAGATAATGGTTTTCAGATCTCAGGGAATAACTTCCAGCATATTTTTTGGTGATAATATCACATACATAGGATGGAAATGAAAGAATATCAATGCATGAGTGTATGAATCAGCGGTGAAGACAAACCTATGCTGTCATATAACACACAATGATGGGTAAGAGTTGTACAAATCATAATAAAGTCCACCATGATAAACAGTGTCCAGTTCACATAAGCTCTGAGAGAGGTCATTCTATGGGTGCCGCTCGTTATTTGTCACTGGTTTTGCTGACGTCTTCCTCTGTTTATCCCAAACAACCTACTATTTTTGCTATTGCAAATGTACGGTGAATCACTTCCTGTGTGCCAGAGATTTTTTCCTGGAAAGACTTGCACGGCAGTGGGTGTTGATAGCAGCAAAAATACAACCATTAATGAGCTGGGTCAATGATGAATCACTGCAATTTTACATGAGGTGGTTATAGTGAGTAACAAATGGGCATTTACTCAAAAATGTTGCGGATTGTTACTTTAAGGTGCCTCCGTATGTGAAAAATGTCCTCAATTGTCTATTTAGAGAAGGTTACACTCCCTTTGCAGAGGAGCTCAGTTATGCTAAGAAGGAAGAAAAGTGATTTACTTTACCATTAAGCAAAATTTTAAATTATTCATATCATTGTAATTGGAATAAAATAAGAATACACACGGCATTCACATTTAATCAGATGCAATGAAAAACATTTCTAAGAATAATAGTCAAAACCAAAATCAACTTAGAAGCATTTGTTATGCATGTTCTCCAGTGTAAATTCACAGTGAGCTCATTTGTTTTATGTCATTAGCTTTCTATGTTTCACCTCCCCATACAAATAGAATACATTAATCATAGAATACGTTTTGCATAAAGGGACCCTCCAAGAGCACACTGTTGCCTCAGATGGGTAACATGCAATATGAGATGTGGTGAGATCTCGCTGGAACTCTTGGTCTTTAAGCCTCTTTTAATCACCGGTCGAATTGATCAAGTGTCAAGCATTTAGGCCTCAAGGACTCCCTGAGGAAGTGTTTTCTGGAGATCAAAGCAACAAAGGTACAGTATTCTGAGAAATGCACTCAACTCTAGTTAGATATTCTGCAGATGTCATCACTGAAATAAAGCTCTTCAAACTTCATTGCATGACTTTATTAATGATAATTATCTCATGAACGATTATAATTAGAACTGTTTCAATATAGTTATCCCCACAATTATACAACTGGTAATTAATTCTATTACTTTTTAAGTGAACAGCATACATCCTATGGGGCTCTTCAAGTACAGCAAGTGGAGAAGAGTAGTTTTGTCTTTGATTCTCTTTAGTCACAATTAACACATTGCCTCATATTACATCACTTCATTTGGTCTCTGGTGACAAACCAAGGAGTGGCATCAACATCAGCATGTCTCTGACAAAGTCACAATTTACGCAACTCTAATGAATAAGCCAACTAATTAATGCAGAGATCCAACACAGACGCACAGTAACGGGGTAATATAACAGAATGCAAACTACCATACTGCTGCTTTGAGTGCCACAGCACCTTGTAGCGCAAGATTGCCAAACAAGTTAAATAATAAACTCGACAGGAGGAAAGAGACTGTGAGCTGAGTAATGGTGTGTTTACCCTGGCTCTAAAGAAATATTCACGTCCCACACATACCCACTGAAAACCATGTGAGGTAAATAAATAAATAAATAAATAAGTTTTCGGCAGTAAATTAATTTCGCCTAATTTCTTGCCCCCTGTCAAAGTTAAATCCAGCTGAACTTTGATGCTCAAATTCGCATAGTCGTTGGTATTTAACTAATGAGAAATTATATGTTTGACCTCACGCACTCACCTAATGCAGACAGCGGGAAGCTTTGATTGTTTAGTTGTAGGATGCACCCATGACCTTCTCTTCTTTTCCGCTCTTGCCTTCCTTCTTCTCTGAACAAGAGGCGTAGCTAGAGCCTTGTTTTGATGTAGCAGGAGCTGCTTGCTGAGAGCGTACACTACCAGCCATAAGTTAACCATGCAGTCCCACTCCTCCAAATTCAGCATCAGAGTGAATTTTGTCTTGCGAAATCCAGTGTGAGTATCCCATAAGTCTAAGAGTGTCTTCACTGTTAAATGGAAACTGGCAAACAAAGGTTTTAATAATAATAATACCTTTATTTGTATAGCATTTTTCAAAACACACAGTTACAAAGTGCTTCACAATAAAATAACAACATAAAAAATAATAAAATAAAATACATTAAAACACAGACGAGAAGCCTGTAAAAAGCTTCAGAGGTTGATATAATGTCATTGTATATGTCATATTTCAGACACTGAGGGCATCAAGAGGACAGACACTGAGGCTATGTTAAATGTATGGCACCCACAAATTAGTACTTTGCCTCAACTAATGTAGCTGTTGACAGTACACAGGATGCATCAAAGGTAGGGAAGTCAGAGAGGCTAATTAGCTTGTATATTAACAGATGGTTTGGAGTCTACACTGTAGCTTTGTATGGGAATGGGATTTCAGAACCGGCCATATCAAACCTGATTGAAGATTTTACATTTGCTAAAGCAAGACAGCCAAAAGGCCGAACAGTTGGGAGCATAGCGCTTACTGCAGTGAAAGCGGGGCCCAAGAAAAGCACCACAGCAGGAACATTCGGTGCTTTGTGGAGCAGCTCAGGGAAAAGAGCAAATATATCAGCAGGAGGATGCAGCAAGATGCGAATGCTGCCTCTTAGGCAAAGTAGAAGCAGTGGAAAAATTGGCAAAGTTTAAGTATAAAGTTAAAAGTTATTTCTTTTTAAAGGGGATATTAAATGTAAATGCACCAGATTTAGCCTGGTGTTGTTTGGCCAAAAACATACAGTAGATAGAAAATACATGAACACAACAGCCTGCTGAGAGACAAAATGTAAATAGGCTAAAACCAATTACATAGTGCGACTAGACAAGATGTAGAGAATAAGATACAAACACAGATGAACTCAAGGAAATGTCAGTGGGCATACAGACCAAGGGATGTTACAGGGTCATAGCAACTGAGCGCTGGCACAACTGATTATGAACAAACCATGACATGATATTTAAAAGAAGCATATGACCACACAGGTCTGCTCTCTAATTCTTGAAGTGATATATTGCCACGATTGAGCTAAGGAGAACACTGACTGACTGATGGAACTTTTCCTCAGGGGTATTATGCAGTCCACTCTTGTGGCACTTCTTGTAGACTGTCTATTGCTGCTTAAGATAGATTATCAGTGAGTGGGTGGGAGTGGGGGTTTGGACTGAAACCATGTCTGATTCTATAAATGAGACAGACATTATTGTATTTCATGATATTTTCCTAACTACTCATACACTGTTTGACAGCAGTGGTGATGATGAGTGTTTTTTTTTTTTTTTTTTTTTGTTCAGGACCTTAAGTGCCTGTTTATACAGGGATTGTAAGGGCGTTAAATAGAAGAATGGGTCTGTGAACAGCTGGACAAACAGTGAATGATGTGAGAAACAGTCATAGCAGCTTCCATTGATACTGAGTTCCTGATGTATCTAAAATTTGACAGACCAAATTTAATTTTATTACACACCTTTCTGACATGACCTTTAAAATAAAGCAGCCGATAAGCAGTCCGTGATATCTGAATTCACACCCTGCCGCCTTCCAACTGCTGCAAAGATATCTTATCTTTGCTGAAGTTGATTGTTTTAGTGAAGTACATGAATAAAGTTTTTCACACATTTATTATGAGCAGCATCTGTTTAGCCATGAGTTAATGTTAACCAGGGTGTCAGTCAGTTTGTGTGCAACCTGTTCTTTTGTATTTCCATGAGTGAAAAAGACTGTATCATCGGCATACATTATAATATGAGTGTCAGAGCAAACAGATGGCAAATAATTTATATGCAAACTGAACAGAAGAGGGTCCAATATAGATCCTTGTGGGACACCAGTAGTTATGGCAAGAGGATAAGATATATGACCATCTATTCTCACAGACTGTCATCTAGTTGTTAGATATGATTTCAACAATCTGATAGAGACATCATGGAGTTTTGGTGCATGAAGGCAAACTGAGTTACATTCTGTCTGGGTGCAATCTGTAATATGCTACAATCACCCTTTCTGTCCCTTATGCTCAAGCACAGATACTCTCAGAGATGTCTTTTTTCAGAATGGAACATAAGTCTGTCCCACAGATAATACACATGGCGACTTAACCTGCTGTAGTGCATAACAGCACCGACTGAGAGCAAGCAATTAGAAATTAACTCACCAGCTGACAGGAAGAGAAGCACAACAGTTGTTTTTGTCTCTGAGGAGGAAAAGACCAGGAGTGAGAATTTTCTGGGCAGGCATAATACAGGCCAGACAGAGGTATTCAGAGATTGGCAAATAGCAGGATATTTGGGAAAAGCTGATAAACTCACAGCAAAAAGAGAGAACTGGCTTAAGGGCAGACTTGGTGTTATGGCCAGAGTTACAGTGGATAGAGTATTTTATTGAGTTTACAACGCCATGGGAGAGCACAGATGAGGCTGAGATGACAAAGAAAATGTTTTGGTGTATTGAGTTGGCTGCAGAGGTGGAGCAGCACGGTGGGAAGCCTATTTTAGGTTGGATGCCAGGCATTTATATCCAGGTGCACTCTAAGACTCTTGCTGAATTATGCATTGATGAGTGAGGGAGATGTCGGAGGCAGCAACGGCAAACATAATCATGCTGACGTCTTATTATAAATCCAAATACTCTTCTGGGAAAGACCCACACACAAGGGTTAACAATAGGTTTAAGGCTGGGTGAAGACTTTTAGCAGATGTCAAATCAAGGCTTAGTCATTCAATGGGAATCGTGCAATGGATTTTCACAAATATGAAATTTTAGGTAACCTATTATATGAGTTTTGAACCATGTTTCTGGTGCTTAATTTTAGTAGGCGGTGATATATTGATTTATTTTTATTTTGACTAACAAGAGATAATCAGATGTTTATTTGAGGCACGCTACTTGAATTTTTTTTTGCCATTACCAACTGATGAAGTTGTGCATTAGTGGCATGTTTGTTGCAATGTTGATTATTATGTTGGTTTGTCTGCCTGTGTGTTGTTAGTAATGAGTTTTGTTAGGAGCATGGTTGCTAGTGTATTAACTCTCTTGATTAGAATAGGGATACGCTGGCTTGTAAGCTTTTGGTTGTCTGTACAGCATGCTGGCTGATAAATTGTTTTCAAGTATCATCATTGCCCCATTTATTTTTCAGCATTTGTTGCTAGTGTATTTATTCGAGGGCTCTATGAAATCTGTTTTAAGTTTTTTTTTTTTTTTTTTTTTTTTTTTTTTCCCAGATTCTGTTTTATTTATTCCCAATTTCTGTGTTTTCCTGTTTCACAATTTAAGCAGGTTTTGTCATCAGAAAATGAATGAATGAATATAACTTTAACAATTCAGTAAGAAAAAATTCAAAATGTAATGAATAGGAATGTATTTGTAGCACTTAACTTTTTTCTTAATCAAAGACAGAGCTTCAATAGCAACAAAACTTCCAGGAAATGATGAACTCTTCTTGTTAGCGTGCTTTTCTGTGTGTGTGTGTGTGTGTGTGTGTGTGTGTGCACTGCTGCAGTGTCCACATAAAGACTCAGCATAGTTTTTCCTGCTGCTAATAAAAAATATAGTAGCAGGGAATACAGTGATTTTTATAAAATTGCATCCACATGTTGGCATATTCCGCATTTTACACTTGGATTTTCTTTAGCAAATTCTGTGGTTCCATCCGTGTTTTCTGCATTGCAGAAATCATAGGGCCCTGATTTATTTATTTTTTTTTTTGAATGTCTATATGTGTCTTCGCTGATGCTGTTTGGTTCCTTTACTGCTGTGTGGGCTGTTCCATGCTAGCAGTGTCAGCTGTCCCATTAGCTTGTTACTGTTATTGGTCAAATCAGTGACAAGGTGAGCAGTTCAGGTTTTTTTTGGGAACAGGGGATAAACCTGAGCAAAGTTCCAGGGTAGTGCAAGTGACTTTAGCTGTGTGGTGGTGAAAATGAGCGTTGAGGGTGGCGGCTCTAGGATGCCACAGATCAATGTCAAGCTTTCTAGAGGTTTCGTGAATCTGTGATGGGAGGTGCTCACTTGGTAACCCCAGTGACATTCCTGCAGTCACACACGTAACACATAGCATTTAGATCAGGTGGCAGATGAATAGCGCTGCCTGTCTGATGGTCTTTCAGATTAATGACAGCGCAGCCTGATGTCCTCTGTAGTCACCATGTCTCGGTCAGCACATCATTCTTTTGACATCGGATGGACTTCTGTATGAATTCTCACCTTTGGATAATTGCACAAAGGCATCATCAAAATCTGGTAGATGCTAAATAAATTTCGGCTTGCTAATGAAATGTTTTGCGATGTTGTTCACAGTCCAAGTAGGTGAGGGAGAAGATCAACAACCTTGTAACACGTTTGCAGATATGTTATCGTCATTTTGTGCCATGGGACTGCAAAATTCTTACTTTTTTTTTTTTTTTTTTTTTTAATTACAATATCAGCAGGTTAGCAGGTTATTCACTGTGATCACATTTAATTGCGAAGTGGATGATGATCCTAAACCTATTAGTTTTACAATTTCAGTATCTGAAAAATGAAGAGATTGAGTACTGTCCTAAAACACTGCACTGCAGGGCCCCTTAAAACATGAATTAAGAGGCTGGTTATAACTATAATGTAATCCATAATTACCACCTTTATAATGTAAAATGTCAAGATCTAAAGACATGAAGGATAAAGTCAAGGTGAACATGATCTTGAGTCATGATGAACCAGATTTAATAGCTGCTGCTACAGGGATTGGATGATCCCAATCATGCATTGACATTACAGTGAGAGAGGAGACATCAGACGGTGCCAAGAAAGAAGAGACTCCTGCAACTTTCTTAGCTCATAAATGCTACATACCTCATTGCACCATGACGATATTTGATTTTTTTGATGTTAATAATATATATTTTTTTCTCATTTATTAATGTCCAGTTATTTTTATGTCTGAATGTTTGTTCAACATCTACTTGAAATTTATCTCAGGACAAGGTTGTTGGTCTGAAGAGTAGTATCTGGCCCTGCTGGAATGTGGAAATGTGGGACTTCTACCAGAGACATCTAAGAAACGTGATGGCCTAACTCCAAATTAAGTCCTGTATTTGTGTCATGTGAGCTCAACATTGTACACAGTATGATTGATTATTATGTTCCATAGTCAGTGGAGTACATTTTGGGCCCATTTTCAAAAGCTACAGATGTTCTCAACACTCTGACACTAAACTAATCAGGACAAATGATTCTGTTTGAGACCTGCTCTGTTTCAGCGAACTGCTGTCTTTTGGCTCCCTTTGCTGCAAAGCTATTGCTAGACAAAATTAAGCTGACCATGCCCACGCAGGTAAACAGTAAGTTTATACCGTTTTCATACCAATTGCACAGCTTGTGATGGGTCTTTCCCCCCCTTTTTGGTTCAAAGCTTGTGGCTTACCATTATTCTCCCATTCCACTCGTTTCCAAAACTTTACAGTCTGATGTGCGGCATGTATTCCCTCTGAGAAGGATCCTTATTATGTAAAACTTTTAAATGGAATGGAATATTTTTGGAATATTTTGGAAAGAGAGCCTTGAGTTAATTTGCACTATACGTCCCATGGGAGAAGCGACTGATGTATTTTGAAAGCCTTAATTTAATCACTCTGTTTCATCCATTCCCGTGCCCTGCAATCACATCTCCAACAGCATTTAAAGCGCCATTTCGGATTCTTACCCATATTGGCGTATTTGCTGCTCCATGTACGTGTTATACATCCGTGATGTTTGGCCTGTCAGCTCCCTCCCTGTCACAAGACCGAGAGCTTGAGCAGGACTGTTCCTCTCCAAAATGAATGAAGTAGATATAGAGCGGAAAACAAGCTGTTTTGAAGAATGCACAACAACACACGTTTGTCACTGAATCATTATCAATGCTCTTTACAGTCCATTTGCTTTGGGGCCATTGTGCCGCTGCATTGTGACACGGTGGCAGTCCTAGGAAAGAAAGTAGTTGCGCCATTTTTTAAGCAAGGTGGCTGGAAATAATAATTGATACTGATTCAATGACAAATGTGTGTGTGTGCATCCTTCCTGCGGCTCAAAATCATGTTGTTTGCTCGTCTATATCCACTTCATTCATTTTGGAGCAGCACACTTGCGGTGAAACTCTCGCTCACAGGACGGGGAAGGACTAGACAGCACAGTGTTAGTTTTAAGCTCTCACATTCACAAGTACCCTGTTTTTTCGGAGAGAGTTGGACTGTGTCTACATTTGAGTGCTGACACAGTCTATTGTTGCATTTGTGGGTCTGTACGGTTCTTGAAGCAGCAATTTCTTGTAAATATAAAATGTTTGACTGTATTGTTCTTTAAAAAAAGACAAAAGTGTCCCTTAATCAGTTGTTTCCTGAGAAATTAGAGAGATGTGTAGCTGTGTAGCTGTAGTATTGTATTTAGTATTGCATGGACTGGCTGAAAGACGTTCCAAGTGGATGAAAAGGCTTTGAAACATTTTTGGTCTGAGTGGCCTGAGCCACTGAGGATGAGAGCAGACCTAGAGTAAATGATGCCTGAAAGCTTTTTGCCCATTAAAACTTGCATTTTTTTCCTATTTAGTCCAAATTGCCACCTGGGAAAATTACACTCGAAGTGATTTAAGCACCGGTGAGGAGAAGGTAGAGACTTTTCCTGAGTTACCTCTTACCACCTGAGTGGTCTGAAGGAACTGTAGTAAATGAGAAAATCTCAACTTCTCAACGCACTGGAGAAACTCAATAAATCTCAAAACATGCTGATCTGAATTGCCGTCCCAGCGCTCCAGTGTGCACTGTGATGTAAGCAGCCCAATAGAAACAGCAATCACGATACTCCCTGAAATAGACAGGATTAGTTAATAACCATGCACAGACAATTTTGGCTGAGAAAGAACTTGGCTTAGAAAGAACTCTATTCACAGCCAATAAGATATACAGAATATTTATATTAATCTTGGGGTTTTCCTGAAAATAAAAAGCACTTTTTTCCTAGGTGTACTTGAACAGGGGAAGATAATATTAAAGATTGCAGAGAGATGTGTCATTTTTAACAGGAGGTGACATTCCAAAGGTAATCCAAAACCCAAAGGAATCCAAAATCCAAGGTAATCCAAACTCCAAAGTTGTCCAAAATCCAAAGTAATCCAAAGTCCAAGGTCCAGCAGCTGCATCACTGCCTTTGTATTGATTTTTTGACTCAGTTTTTTTTAATATATTAATCATGTATTTTTGTTCAGACGGAAATGGCTTCAGAAATTACAGTAGGATAGCAAAAATCCTATTGGTGTAGTGTTGACTGAAGCTCAGCTGTTTGTGCTGTGAATGTTGAATCTTGAGTAGCCATATGAGAATGATGCAGAAACACCTTGTTTGTATGCTTTCATGGACCGACTTGAATCAAGGTCACAGTTCTGTTTATCTGCAAAAATACAGGAAAAACACTCACTTTTGAAAGCAGCAATTTCAAATGCCCAACTTTTTGTTGTTGTTGTAATGCATGTATATGTGTGTGTGTGTGTGTGTGTGTGTGTGTGTGTGTGTGTGTGTGTGTGTGCGGTGTGTGTCTGTGTCTGTGTGTGTGGGTTTGTTTGTAAACTGTGTGAGAGGATGCCTGTGCTTGAAGTTTTGCATCCCAAGCAAAATGGAGATGTAACATGGTTACAAAGCAATGATGCGTCGCTAAATTCAAATACAAAATATACTCCACACATATCTCCCTCATTGATTGTCCTCTCAACACTGATGGCTAGACTTGTTAGTCTTGTTGTCTGCCGTGATTTGCTCTCCTTACCTTCCCTGTATATCAAAGCACTCCTGCTCTTTCTGTTTGACTTAGCAGACTCATCCTTAAGGATGTTGGGTATTGATCTGTTGTCTGATCTTTCATGGAGTGCACTCAATTCCAGACTGATAGACTCCTGCTGTATTCCCAAGGACTGAACAGAACCACTGAGATGGATTCGGAGGTGAGTATTTTGAGAAAACGCTCAGAATTGCCAGAGGCGGTGAGGGTCAGATTAACTGTCTCTGTTCTCGACACTAATTACCGACCTCCACAACAGATCGCCTCTATCCCAGCCCACCACATCTTACAAGTCCTGTTTTTACATGCAGTTTTGCTTCCTCTATTTGGGACCAAAGTCAATAGCCCTATTCAGACTGTTCATGCGTTTACATAATTTGCTTCAGACAAGTTACATCTAGAGGGTCCGTAAATTGAAATTTCAGTCATGTTGAAAATATAAAGTTAACATGGCTCCTATAGAGCAGCATCTGGAGAGTGTGTAGGCTTTACAAATCATCTAAATGGCATGAGAAGAGCTCTCTGGCTGCTTTGACATTCTAGTCTAATTAAAAATCAAGTGCAGTGATTTTAATTCAGGCAGGGAAAGCTTGCTGTGGATTTCTAATGGAAGGGAGTTCAATTTGTCTTTTTTTTTTTTTTTTTTCCTGTATTTGATGGTTCATGTAATTTGTGCTCTAGTGCCCCTTGCTCTACGCTCAGCCGGTTCTCAATAGGTTGTGGGGCCGTGACCCTGTCGACAGGCTTAGGCCACTCATTTTTCTGATGGCCATCATTGCTCACAGTACAATCTGAGGTAAATGAAATTCTTTACATTCACACACGCACACACACGCACATATATGTGTGTGCGTGTGTCACATGCGTGTGTACAAACCTCTGCATTCAGTATTTCTTATGTCAAATGAAACAGCGAGGTCTTTCTTTTTCCCTCGATCAGGATCCTTTTTTTTTTTTTTCGATCTTATTTAGCACGTTAATGAAATATAAATATGCATGTTCACAATAAGGAGAAAAGTGAGACAAAAACATTTGCTCCTGCCAGCTACCAAAAGAAATCTCTCACTTGTGTTTGTCTTCTTCTTATTCTTCCACACCGTCCCTGGTGCCCAAACATCAAATGAGCCAAAGTGTCAAAACAGCAGACACACACTGCGTTTTATGAGGCTAATTTTAACCATTAATGTCAACAGATTGCATGTGGCCGGTGTTGCTTTGGTATTTTATTCTCTGTCTTGTCACACCAGAACTCCCCAGATCAGTCAGTTTAATGTTGTTTTGCTTATTGTCCAAGAAACAAACTTGGTAAACATAACTCCAGACCTTCTGTGAATTGTTAGGGTTTTCTGGTAAATTCCGCATTCACCAAGCAGCACTTACTTTAAGTAAAATCTCAGCTTTTGAAATCATTTCACATCAATTGCAGCCACCCACCATGATGCGTTACATTTTGTTATAAGATTATGGGAATAACGGGAATTAATTCAAAAACTTGACATCTTATTGGCATCACTTTTTCTTGGTGCATTGGATTTATGTCAATAAGCAAAAAAATTGAATTACCAGATTTGGTGTTTTTTGTAAGAGACCAGTGCTGCCATGCTCACACGCACAGTTTTTGTGCTGCCTCACTAATGTTCGCCATGAGTTGTTTACCATTTGCTTGGCTGTGTCAAAGGGGGCCAGTTAAGGATGTGGATTGCTAAAAGATGCTTGATAGATAACCAGAAAAGCTTAAATGAGGTACCAAACATTCTTTCAGTTTCAGTCAACATACTAATTAATCCAATTTATGCTACATACTGTAGACCTCCTACTGAAATGGGGAAAGCAGACAAAGATCCACTGAAAAAATGAGCATTTTTTTTCCCTTGTATTTTTTTCTTGTGTATTTCTTTTGATATTTGAATCAGGGAGTATATTGGATATTTAAAATGGTTTGATTCAGTTGACAAACAAGAAAATGCTTCATATTTCACAGAGAGACTGACAATACTGTGTGCAACGTTATGCAAGCAGTATGAGATTTGAAATTTGACGTGTTGAACCTTTAAAGTGTGTATGTGCATTTGAGCTGTTGTGCATTTGGTGTGTTGTGGCAGCTCATCCACCTGATTTTAATGAGTTCTTCGATGGATACTGTGCAGAGACACTGCAGTGGGTAGTACTCTGCATGGAAAGTATCATGGACTGGCAAACTGGGCCACCAGGGCATGTGCTCTTATATTTTTAACATGGTTTCTATTCTGCTCTGTTCTAACTTAAAGGATAATTGTGTTTTATTTTCTGATGTGATATTCTGAGGGTTCCCTGGTTTCAGAGGAGTCAAAGCAGTAGGTGAAACTGGAATGCATGGTTTGCTTGATAGCTTTATTACCCTCCTAAAAATGCTTTGCTTGTCCTTCTCCACTGGTTCTGCAATATCAAACATTTAATGGCTCGTTTCTATTCTTATTGATGTTAGCTTTTCCTCCATCTGAGTGGACTTGTATCCATGCACGCACCACAGGTCATATTTTCCATCTTCCTAACTTTTTTTTTTTCTCTTTTATAATGGGTGCTACTCTACTGGTCAGATTATTTTTCATCCTCAAATTCAAAGCTGCTGTCACAGTGTTGAATCCGTATGCCATTTTTCCATGCTTGGCTTTTTCTGCACTTTGCTGCGTCTCAGATTGCCTCTTGAAGGACAATGCAGTGCTCTGAGTATCTCTTACACTACTGCATTTTGAGAGGAGAGTGTGAATTATTAGAAAGTGGAGTTCTTCACAATAATTTGATGAGCATGCAACTGCTTAAATGGGCTCTCTAGAATGTCAAACTAGGGGAATGAGATTACAAGCACTGGTGTCTCCTCCTATGACAACTCTTTTGCATAATTAGCTGTTGGTACCTCATTAACAGATGTATAAAGAGACCAGTTGCTTCAGCGCTAAAATGCATGAGCCTCTACAATCAAGGTCAGCTCCGAAATTAGTTTAATCTGTTACTGCCTGAGACATGACAGATACCAGGACGTCAGGTAATTGCTTCTTTAGAAAAATGGTAGAGTTCTGTGAAGTTAGTCATCTGCAAGGATGAATATTATAAATTGCACAGACGAACAAATTAACTGGGTTGATCTATTATATCTCAGGAAATGAGAGCCTCTGCCAGAACAGGCGCTGTGTATTAGGCCATGTTTAGTGCATCTGATGTGAGTCCATTAGTGCTGTGAGGACTAGTGAAGTTGATGCTTCATGACAAACAGTATAGGGATGGAATGAGCATTGCCCAAAAAGCCCAGTGTAAAAACAAATCTGCAGTACACATGATGATTGAATTTCGAAGAAAGCTTTCATATTATTGCTGGTTTTCCATGCGCATGTCGCCCAAAGCAGGGCCAGACATGCACATATAAAGTACAAGGGCATCACTTGAGGGCAGATGTCCTCAACAGTTGCATTAGAAGTTTCCCTTCCTAGCTGATTGTTTCCTGAAGTAGACAGTTTTTAAAAGCCCATAATATATCACTGGCTGATGCTGTTTTGAGGTTTCTTTAGATTATGAACTGATCAGATCTCAAAGAGTAATAAATAAAATGATATCACTTGGGACAACTGTCTCTATCAAAGTTGTTAGCTGACGCAACAAACTGCTTTCAGTTCATCCAGCGAAACTGATAAAAAGCAAATGATGTAATTCACTGGAGGGAAAGCATGCACAGGCGCAGGTCCCCACTGAGACTAAGTTATGACAGGATTTATTCATTGTCACTAAACTAGCCACAGTCACTGGCTCTAACACGCAAAACAACAAACATGTTTAGCTGATGTTGAAATGTTAGGTCGTGCATGGCATGTTAATCACAGCAAGAGCCACAGCATTACTCAATCCTCACCTCTCCTTAAAGGGGAGCTCAGTCAGACAGGATGATTTAAACAAAACTTCAAACAATTCTGCTCGTACTTGAGGTGACTCTCGGAGTTTACGACGTGGTAATGGGGAGGGAAGCACTTTAAAAGCAGTGATTAAGAGTGTAGTACTCCTCGTTTGTCCCCATTTTTCAGCAGTCACACCATGCTCAGTTGAAGGGAAAATATTTTTGGCCTTTATCTTCTGCAAAGTGTCCAACGTGAGACTCAATCCGTGAGGGCTGCAGTGAGGCTAACACAAAGCATTCTGGAAACTGAAAGGAAAATGAAAAGTAAACAGGCCTGTCACCCTTGTATCACCTGACACTGCAATGTTTTTTACATCTCTGTTTTTACATTGCAAATTCTTTCACAGCCATAAAAAAAATGCTTTCACAAACTATGCTGAAGACTCACCATTATTCTGTGTTGATAATATGTTTCAGAGTTTTTAACTCAAACTGATGCCACCACGTCAATGTCTTTTTTTCTTCAAAGGCTGTCTTCAAGAGTTGACGCCCGGCTGCAGCATTTGCTCACTCCTCTAAATGAACGGTGATGTTTATTGAAGATCCTTTTGGCTCCAGCCGAAAAGCCATTATAAAAACTTCCAACATAACTCAGCAATATGTTGAGGTCTGGTAAGCATGGCCCAAATCAATAGAAGGAATCAATTCATGTCACTGTCTGCATTAGCCGACGGTAAATGTAAGCCATCCTTTCAAATAGAGGGCATAAACGCCTTCGAGGAGTACAAGCAGCGCTTTGCAGTAGGGTTGCACTTCTCTTCTAAGTTTGTTTAGCGGTCAAAGGGGGCTTCCTCACACCTGGAGTTGTTGTGGTTCCTGCCACAGAGAGAAGTGGAGGTTAAGGTTCTGGACTGGGCACCGAAAGATGCCGAAGCAACAACAGAGCACCACATGTAGAGAGCACTGGAGGCCATAGCAGTCAAACACAGTGCCAGTCCTCTGTTGCCTCTTTTGTCTACACAACATCTCAGCCTAACCTTAACTTGACCTAGTCTCTGGCTTGCAGAGCAGTGGAAGAAGTCTGATGAAATCAAGCATGCACAGAAACTTTTCTTCCTCAGAGTTGTTTGTTCAGCTTATAACTTGATGCTGGTGATGTCTCTTGTGTTTAAATAAGTTCTTGACGTGCCTTTATAAGATACAAAATTCAATCATTGCCATAAGTCTGTGAATCAGAGACTGTTGTGAATTGAGACCGTTGCCTTTCTTTGGCGTATTCTGGTGTTACAGAGTTTAATTCAAAACTACATCCTTATGAGTGTCTAGAGCCTCAACCGTGATGAACTTGATAGCATGTTGGACTGAGGGAGCAATCACATCGCAATTATGAAAGTGTAAGTGGCAAAGCATACCGCTGCACTTGGAGAGCTAATTTAAACAGGCGCTGTGCATGCTCTCCATCTGGTTACTTGGTGACAAGAGGCTCGTGAACTTGAACTGAAGCCACCGCTCTTGATGTTGCTCAGGTTAAAGTGACAAGTATCACATTTCAGCCTAACCATGGCTCACATCCGGTTTCAGCCAAATTCATCTTGAAGCACTGAGGAACCAATGTGCTGATCAACCAAGCTTTTTCCAAATCATATAAGAGAGCATGGAAATTACACTGCTACTGCTTTCTTTATTGCCTCCCCATGGGATCACCGCGTTACAGGGAAAACACACCGGGCACAGATGCGATGCAACAGGAATATACAAAACCAAATATATAATTTTCTCCTTTTCTTCCTTTCTGTTTGCATCCTGTTTGTGCCTTTTGCTACTCGGACTCAGGTACATAAGAGTGAAGTGAAGTAATCCAGTCCATATAATGCTCTTAACCATGACAGTGGTAAGTTGAGTTTTTGCGACATCATAATTGGCAAAAGCTTACTACAATGAAACCGTCAACACCATGGCTCAGGGATGAAAGAGTGAGAAACTAATGCATGCATACAAAAAAATATCAAGAGAAAAAGGAAAAAGGAAGCCTCTAATGACTGTAGCTATCTATAAAGAGAAGCACACCTTCATTTTTTTTTTTTTTTTACCCTTGTTTGACAGATTAAAGGAACACTTTGATTAATTGGTCTCTCTGACGCTACTTTTAATGAACAGTGAGGTCGGACCGTTGGGGGCAAATTAGCTTGATCCTCTTTTTGCAGAACAGAATTAATGAAACCCCAACGGATTAAGCTGAAGTGTGCCATGTATCCATGCCCATGTGCAGATAGTGTAAGGTACAATGCTTGCAACTATTTCAATATTTGACCAAACTAAGGGGGTAAAGGTTGAATAGTTAGCCCTGATAATGCAGTAAAGCTCACATTAATGATCTTATATGGCACTATGGAAACCTTAGCTATTTCATCATATCTTAAAAGGTGGGACTATAAAATGTGACGGTGGAATTAAGGAATATTAGCTTCTTCCTGCGATAACTTCTGAACTGGAGCATTAGCTCTAGCTATCAAATATCTATTTATCCCAGCACCTCTCTTTAATTAGGCCTCAAATCACTGGACATTGATTTTGACATAAGCTCAGCCGTACTACAGTTTATAAATAATCTCTTTAACCTCCAGGCCTGAGTGCTTTCACCTCCAAAAAAATCAGAGGCAGAAAGATACCGGAGCAAGGGAACAATGTGTTTTCACACTATGAGCCTTCCAAGAACAGTGTGACTGCAGCCCTTCGTTCCTGGGATTAAAGCACAGCACGTCCACAAGAGTTGACAGTACTACTCTGGGTGTTTGTCAGACTTTATAGACATCTACAGGAGACAGCAATGTGAGGTAGGGACCAGTAGCTTTTCCAAAATGGGGAAACTGGAGTGATTAAGGGGTCTTGGTTCTACAACACAAAGCCCCACCTTTTAAATAGAACAAATACAATAAACATAAGTCAAGGGTTTAATTGTAGTCATATGAATGGCTTAGTGTCATGTACAGTAGACTCTAGTTTGATACAATGCAAAGAAAACCATGGGGAGGAACAGCAAATGTTAAAAACAAACAAACAAACAAACAAAAATCCCAGAAGATTCAATTCTGTACCTTTTGTCTGACAGTCTAGCTTTGCAGGTTTACTATGAAAATATGAACATGGAAATCTGTTCCACAGTCTGATAGTATGCTGTTCAAGTTGTCTGGCACGCATGGTTGGATGAAGCGAAATGATGCCCACGGCACCAGCAACCTTACTGATGTCATGTCTGAAAAATTGCCTTTCAAAAACCAAGGGCGAAATTGTTTTCAGCTAAATTTCTATTAATGATTCCATTCCCTTTGTGCCATCACAGATAGTACTGCACAAACTTCATTTGGCCTCCTAATATTTGATATATTCAACATAATTGAAAAATGAGAGGACTCCAGCCACACTTGTAGATAAAAGAGGAAGAAGAAATTTATTGCTTAAAAACCAACAAGTTTTGGCACATTGCCTTCCTCAGGGTTATACTAAGGTATACTACAGCCAGCTGGAATGCAATTTTATTTCAAGAAAAATAAAGCAAACACATAAAAGAAGAGTATGTCAAAATGGTGGGAATCCTCCTGTTTCTCAAATGAGCCTGACTAGCCCATGCACCATGTTGTTTTGGGTGCAGATCATCTCTTATATTCAGGATATTCACATGATCTTGCTATGGCATCTTGTGAGAGAATTAAAAATCAAGGTATTTTTTTCTACCTCAGCTTTACTATCCAGATATATTACATGTAAACACTTCGGCTTAGTAGGCTACTTACAAATGTTGGATCCTGTTCATAATGATGCATTAAGGTTTATTAGTGGATGCTCAGCTTCCACTCATCATTATAACTTATATGCTAGAGTTTACTGGCCCCAGACTTTGGTATAGCTTTGTCTGCAAATCTATTTAGTTTACACAGGTTCGATTCAGACCTTTATGGCCAGAACTCCGATCAGTAATTACACTTGAGCCATGTCACGTGCGCCTTAGACGGCTTTCATGCACACCTGGAAGCCAATCAGGAGCAAGCACTTGTCTACACCATGGTGTACATTTTTAACCTAACAGTAGGCAATTGTGCATGATTACATTACTAAGTGGTAGCATGTTGTACCTTTCAAAACTGTGCAAATAACCTGAAGTCATATAATGTCAGTAAACTGTGCTCTGTTTATGTGGTGGGCTGGAGGAGGGCTAAGAGAGAAGTTTAGTTATTGTCAGTGAGTTTCGCTTTCTCTTGCTTTTGTTGATGCTTAGCTGAGTTCAGTTCAGTCTTTGTTAAATCCCAGGCGGCAACCAATTCACAGTCTGAGAGCAGCATAACAACAGACAGTATGAAGAACATACAAGATAATAAACAGACATAAACATACATGTTGTCATAATCTTTGTCCACAGTAAAGCATGAATGCCTACCTGATTAACAGCTGATGGAACAAATGAGTACTATATCGTAGTTTGTTTTTATCCTTAGTGCCCTGAAACGGAGGCTGTACATGATGCTGTCACAGTCCCAGAGGACGGTCTGAGCTTTCTGCTGGGCTTGTCTCTCCCACAGCTCAGGCAGACCGGCCTGTCTCAAAACTATTATCTTACTCTGTGCTTCACAATATGGCCATGGGCATTTTGACTTTAAGTTACCAAATCAAGAGATCAGAGAGCAACACATCACTGGCTGACAAAAAAGATTTGTAAAACAAAATCATCAGTTTCTTGTCAACGTGGAAGGGTCTATATTTCCTTAAATAAAACAAGTGCTGTTGGTTCTTCCACATATGCTCAGTATTTGACTGAAAACACAGGTTACTACACGACGGTTTCCCAGTCTCAGTACTCTCCATTAACTTGTTGCCGGTTTGTGCAGAAGCCATTCTGTTTGTCTAAAATCAATCCTTGGTTTCCAGTGTGGATAGCGTGGATATATCTTGACTAAAAACAAACCAAACACACTCTGTCTAAGATTAAAAATTCATTTCAAAGACCAGCATAGTTCTACTGAGCGTTAAAAACAAGGAAAAACTCCAATGCTAGCGTGTTGTTTGTTTTGATATCCTTGGATTTCCTGACATTGAGCAGAACAAAGGCTGCACCACACCAGGTGGACACTTGCTTTTCAATCTTGAGTTTTGATTCTTTGCTTCCTGTGGGATTTCCTAGCAGTCGTCACTGGAGGTGGATGTTGTCATGTTGCCTTCTGCTGTCTGTGTTCAAAAATGGGTCTGTATGCACTCCTCAAATTACAAAACATGAGGAGCGATTGGTGGCATTAAAATGAAATGTTATTGATTCTACTGCGGTTTCAAAAAGGACCAAGGTTGTGGTTGCAGTTCTCTGTTACTATCATCTGCACACTGTTGCCCATCAAGGTGTACATTATATCCCCCTTACAGAGCATAAAAGTAGATCTAAGCAGATGCTAGCTTGGCCTGTGATGGATCAGCAGAAGCTGCAGGATTTTCATTGCATACAGCAAAAAAAAAAAAAAAAAAAAAAAAAAAAAAAAAACGACTGCAGTATCAGATTGCACCGTAACCAGCAGACTGGAGTATCAACCAAGTTTAAACTTTTTGTGGAGTGCAATTATAGCACATAATGAACACTCTGTTGAAGTAGACCAATGGACTGCAGCCAGCTAGTGTTTCCTGATTAAATCTACGTATCTTTGTCATTATGTAGCCGGGTAGTAAATTTGATGTAATACCCCTGTTGTATATGGTTGAAAGAGGGCATGTCTAATGACCTACAGAATGTATATTCTGTTTGTTCTTGTATTTAATTCAAATGTTGTAAATATATACAAGAAAAGTGCATATGTTAATTAGTTTATTAGTAAATCCTCTGTCCAATTTTACACAACAACTAACATATTTAAAATAAAAGATCCCCAAAGAGGTAATTGTGTCCTTTGTGGTGCTCAGCTCTACAGGCTACACTGACAGCATGTTGCATTTTGATGAGGCAAGTAAATCCTGCAGACGCCCTATTGGCAGATTCAAAAATTGGGCCTCAGGTAGGGAACACAGGCAAAGCTATGTATCTCAATACAAAAAGCTCCAGCACATTCACATATCACAGCTGTGAGGTTGCCTTGGTATTTGCGCCTTGTTGTCCTGCACCCTTCTGCTAGTTATCAGAAGGTGGTTTATCTGTAAAGGTATATGTGTTTATATATCTCTGAGGGTAAATCTATATGCTTTTGTCAGAATCTCTGGTATAGATTTTATAGCTGCAAGATGGGGGGGCTAGGTACTAAGCCACAGTACATAACGTCTGGGTTCAGTATGTGATATTGCCAAGAGTAAATGCACATAGAGGGTTGTCATATGGTGTGTGGATATGGCATCCATAAACCCTCAGGGTATGAGAATGATAAAACCGTGTTTTGTTGTATTGCAAGGGAGAATTCTCCCATTAACTTTGGTTTGATTGCACATAAACATGGCATGCAGACTGCAGAGTGCTTGTTTCCAGAAATCCCTGGCTGAGCACTGCCATATCGGCTGCCAGCTGAGGTAGGTTACATGGCTGTGAGCGGCACAGCCTTAGCCATGGATGGCAGCTTGCAAGGACCCCTCTCTTGTGCCAGGGTTATGGGTATGTAAAGGGAGGCAAATGTGCCCATTACACTCAGTCACCCATCCACGCTGGCCCAGTGTGATCTGCTTTCTCTCTCTCTCTGTCTTTCCCTGTTATGCTTCTTTTCTTTTCTCTCTCAGGGACTTCCGGCAGAAAGGCTCCTGATCCAAATGTCTTTCAACCACTCTCTCTTTATCACACCAGTGCACCAGTTTCACTCACTTACCAAGAACATAAATACACAGGCACACAAACACAAACAAAGACACATACAGCAGTACGCATTCACACACAAATGTAGACAGTCACTCATGCATTCCGCTTCAGTGCCCACCCACACGCACACAAAAACTCATATACCCCCCCCACACATACATACACACATGCATGCCAACACACACAAACAAATGACACCCACACATGCACAGACATGCACACTCACACACACACACACACACACACACCCGCACACACAACCTTCCATCCATCCCATGCTGTCCAGACAAATCAACAGTTG
This sequence comes from Myripristis murdjan, assembly GCF_902150065.1. NCBI lineage: Eukaryota > Metazoa > Chordata > Actinopteri > Holocentriformes > Holocentridae > Myripristis > Myripristis murdjan. Next base: position 28,806,290 of record NC_043983.1, on the reverse strand, counting down.
AAGCCAGGGGCTCGGTGCCCATCTGGTCGACCATTTCCAGCAGATCCCACTGTGGAGAGAGAGAGTGCCATCTAATCCCCGTCCTGCCTGAGAACCAGAGGGCTGTGATAGTTCCCTCGGTCAAAGTGAAGGACGTTGACTACACCTCTGCCATGTAGCTGTCAAGGTCACCAAACTCTATGATCTCTCCCTCTACTTCTCCCTCAATCTCTCTTGTGCTTTCTCTCGGTGATTCTGTCTTGTCTCACCTATCCACCCACGTCTCTTTTTCTTTCTCTCTTATGTCCTACTCGTCACTAGCCACACGGTGCATATCCTGCGGAGGCTTGTTTGTACCAAATCCAGAGGGAAAAACCCACTTTGCAGACACAGCAGCTGATGTACTGTACTCCACAGTGATTAGTCTGAGGCCAGCTCCCTACAACTGTCAAGCCAGAGGCAAAGAGACCTGGCAGTGTACACTCAAGTGTTGGAACAGATTGCAAAGTGCACTTTGAGAGTACTTTCTCATATGGTGGAGTTGATTTGGCCCCAATCAGAAGTTGTCACTTTGTTGCAGTTTTTCAGAGACTTAGTTTGGGCCCATATTGCTCATAGACAAATGAATCATAAACAAACCATGTCATCATGATGATAGGGCTTTTATTGCAAAATTAAATCTCCTGAGCTATGAGCAATGGCAAAAAATAGCAAGGAAGTGCAATTCTTATTCACTAACTCACTGATATTTCTATCAAACACAAAAGCAAAAATTAATCCACACATAAATATGTCACTAAAATCAGAGGCAATGTCCAAAAATCAGCAAGTCAGCTTTATTGCGTACAGGATTTAAAGACTTTGCCAGAGTCCTTCCTTGTCTTCTCTATTCCTTTTGTGTACAGAATTCAAACAAACAGCTCCTGGGTTCACTTTTTTGTTTAATCTTTATTTATCCAGGGAAGGTTGGCTGAACAGACAGGCTCATTTTCACCCTGCTACACACTCACACCCAGGAGCTGTCCAGTATAGCCATTGCTTTCAGCAGTTGGCCTATGAGTAAGTCCACTAGAACAGTGGGAGGTTAAATGCTTAGCTCAAGGGCACCTCGATCTTAGTTGTCATGGGAGTAAAGTGTTACCCATTCCTTTTGCCTAATCAAAATTTCCCAGCAGGCGCAGGGATTTAAACTGGTGACCTTACAGCCAACAAGCCTTATTCTCTCACCTGTAGCCGCCTCACACGGCGCAGACCTGAAATGACCTCTACCCAGATGAACAAGAAGCATCTGCTTGATTTAGATACAAATTCAAATGCAGCCTTCACCCCAAATGACCCATAATAAGTCAGTTTTACATGGCCCAAAACAGGGAAAGTCTAATAGGAGACAGGAATCCAACAGGAGTCTGATAGGAGAGTTGCTTCAATAAGCTTGAAATTCTGTAGGGGAAAAAAATGGATATGTGGAGCATAGATAATGCTGGTCCTACCGTATAAAATAGGGATTTCAAATTGTAGAGATTTATTTGGGATGTCAGATTTAAAAAAGAAGAAGGAATTCAACTGTCACAAGTAAACATTTGCTGTTCTACATGTTGAATTTGGCTGCACCTTGAAAAACACATCTCTGATATAGATGAAGACTGTGTTCAATTATTATTATTTTTTTCTGTTTAACAACCCGTATTTGCTACATCATTTTGAACTAGGTAATTTATGTTTTAATGCTGTGGTACATAAATGTTAGATTATGCTAAGTAGTTAGACTAAGAAGCAAAAATAACAGGTTGTGTTGTGGTCCAGCTGCTGTAATGTACTTTAAAAAAAAAAAAAAAAGGAAAAGAAAAAAACATGCACTTGTGTGAATATCTTTTGGAAATACTGCAGTCAGAAACATGAAGTGGCAATGCACTTTAACAAGTGACATTTGTACAAGCAAAACCCACCACATATGACTGGTCAAGAAATGGATGAGGAAGAAACGCCTCCACATAGCAAGAGAGGAGCACAGAGAGCGTTTCAATTTCAAACACTTTACTGAAATATGGAACTTTGGATAAGTAAGCATGAAGGACAAAAGAAAATAACAAAATGCTGAAAGCTGCCCACCACTTAAATAAAACTTCTGACCACACAGCATATGCTTGACATTGCATCTTAAAGCCTGCTCCATAGCCTTTGGCTTTTAAGCTGTTACCCTTTCAGGTCAGGCTTTTGGTTCCACATAACTAGACCTGTGGGTGCACTGTGGACCCCACTCTAGCTTACTGTGGTGTGAAATTGCATACGCAACCTTGAAATGATTCCTACAATAGCAGATGGTCTTAGCAATGGAGAAAAATACATTTTGCCCGCCTGTCTGAAGGAGGAAGGTGACAATAAATGAAAGTTTGATTAGAAAACGACACCTGGGGGGTTATGACAGGTGACAGGAGAATGTGGCACTGCGAACTCTTAACTGAAGAAAGTAAATTTCATCTTTGAATGATTATGATTGAGTATACTTATCTGAGATTTATTAATATATTACAACACCCCGCAAGCCCTGCAGCACGCCGGGGCCACAAAAATGACAACGATGTGTTAGCAATAAGGCTGCTTATCCTTGTTTTTACCAAAATGAGCCCAATTAAAGACCTATAAAAGATGTAATAAGAAATCAGGTAACACTTTACTAATTATTTTCCAAAAAAAAATTATTACTGATCATTAATGCCCACAGGTACTTGTAAGACCTCATTATCTCTACATAATTGACAGTTGTGAGAGGGTGTAATGACTCCTAGGCTGAATTTCTACGTGGGACACAGTTGTGATCAACATTATTTGGGTATACACATTGGCCAGTTGAGCCACTAGGATGCCCTATCATCACATTATTATCAGCAAAATGTAGAAGCGACTATATCCCTTATAATCAGGATGGCATATGCTATAATGCACATAATATACAAAACCTCAAGGTCTAGAAAATTTCCCACAGCAAAGCATAGCTGATAATAATCAAGCAAATTACAATTTAAGCAATTTTCTGATATGCTTGTTATGCCTCGCGATACACTTTAAATAAAGCACTTCTAAAATCATTTAAGTACATAGAAAGGATGCTGAATACTAATAAAAAAAAGCGGTCTGAAGGGTGTTGTACTTTAAAACCAGAGTGTTTGGTGAGCATGGCAATGATTTATGGGGCAAATTCAGATGGAACCATTTTCTCATTAGAGAGGAGAACATCGAACCAACCTCCTCTCTTATAGCTTAGTGAACTAAATGCACAATGATTGATGCTGATGTGCTTACTGCACATTCCAACTTCAAATCTAAATTGCAGATGATGTCAGAGCGCATGTGTCAACCGTCGCTGCACTGTTTCATATTCAAACAACATCATCAATGAATGAATTACTTTTTACGGGGTCAATATGTCCGCATCAGTTAGACGTGTTGATTTAGCGTCAGTTGCTATTTAATCATGGCAAATCTATACTGTAGATGGACTTTAAATGGACTGGTGCTAACTGCTGCTTCCCATTCCCCTCCTGTTCCCTTTATTTTGGCGCTTGCCTCTCCAACATCCTTTTTCTGTCATCCTTCATCCCCTCAATTTCTCTCTCCCTCTCTCCTACCGAGCTTTCACAGTGTGAGCAACATGATCAAGCCACCATAAAGTCTATTTGTTTCATATAAGGCTGAGTGATCCAGTGACCAATGTGTAATCGCTCAACAAGCTTGCTGGGCGAGAAAAACTGGCCACCACTGAACTTAATGGGGTTATTGGTCATCAATAGCCAATCAGATTTTTGTGCTTCCTTGTTTTTCTGCCAGTGTGATTTAGGTTTATGACTTGTAATTCCACCTGGCGTGTGCAAAAAAAGGAAAGAGGGTTAATTCCAACAATCCCAGCTTCACAAGTTTTCCACAGCTGTTATTTGATTCGAAAAAAGGCACATCCATTTTTGTGGTGGATGGTAAACTCAGATGTAATGTTATTGATGACTTTCTGTTCATTTTCTCGAGATGCTACCCAATTACTTGCTTGCTAGCTGGCCATGTTAACTCGTCCAATCAAAGTAGTGTAATGAAAGTCAATGCAAAAGCCCACAATTAGCCTGTTCAACTTAGCAGCAACTACTCAGCTATTTGGATACGGTCACACTGCCCATAATTTGCCAGAATAGAGCAACAGATCAACCAAACTGCATGCAACATGAATGTCTGCTCATGCTCTCTCCACATAATCCTGGTTTTGCTTACTTTCAAATATATTTTCAAATGCATCTATTTCTTGCTTGCAGGAACAGCAAGCTGGCTTGTATGTTGGACAGGTCAGATGTAATGATCATTAGCAGAAGAGAGAGGTAACACTTGGGAAACAGCCTCCGCAAAGCCCCCTATTTATAGCAGCCCTGGTCCGGAGGCACTTCTCCCTTCACTGGAGCCCCCAGGGAGAAAAAAAACAAAGTCATAGATCAGCTGGAGGGGAAGTAATTAGGACAGATATTTAATTTGAATAATGCAGGCATGCTGAAATATTGAAACCACCTAAAGTTTATTAATTAAGCGCTAATCTAGTGAATAGGCTTGTTTCATGTCTCCCTTATTCTCTGTCAGCTGAATTATTCAGGGACACGAAGGCATACAGGACAGATAACGCTTTCTCTTACGTGTCATCAGTACTCTCGTTAAGAGATGATTAAAGCCGCGCTCCACTTCGGTACCTGTGCGTCAGCAGTCTGCTATTACAGTAGATATGTTTCCTCAGTAGCCACTGTAGTGAGTAAGTCACACTAGAGTGGTCTAACAAGGTCACTTTGAAGTTCCAGCGGGGCACAGTCAGTGAAGTCGGTGAAGATTTGTTAGCACAGTTTTACAAAGGGATTCAATTACATCAGCCAGTCAACCAGGCATATGTGCTACACAGACGGAGACTGACAAATAGACACACAGTCATGCACACACACACACACACACACACACACACACACACACACACACACACACACACACACACACAGAGTCAAATCTAAATCCACACATGCACACATCAGGGGTCAAATAAATAGTCCCACCAGATTTTTATTTGATAAACAAGTAAACGCAGGACAACTGCTTCATTTTGGGTTTTGCTGCCTCACATAGTCGAGTCCAAGGTTACAGCTGGAACTTGCCCTCTGCCTCTAATCCCTTCAGTCTTTGTCTATTTCTCAGTTTTTCCTCCTTCTCTGCTTATCTCAGTCTCTCACTGTCTCTGTGTGTCTCTCTCTCTTCCCCCTCTCTCCTTTTCCCTCCTATTCCCTTTCTATTTCCATCTCTCTTTCTTTCCCTCCCCATCTTTCTTTCCCTTTTGTTCATGCTGCTTGGGTTTCACAGATGGAGTGACTTGAGGCTATGGTGGTTATGCAAAACACAGTTCAAATGAATGCAGGGTACCCACACTGAAAATGGCATAAAAGGCATGCACACAAAAACATCCAACTCTTGTATGGCTTAAAAAAAAAAAAAAAAATCTTGTGGTGGATGCAGAAAAGGACATTTTGGATCTCATTATTTTAAAAGCAAAGAGCGACTTTTTTTGTCCATGGCTGGAATGCATGAATTGTTTACAAAAGAAAGTAAAGATGCATAAGCGCAACACACAATTAAAAAAAAAAAAAAAAAAATGTTGCAGGCTTGTTTTGATGAGTTTTGGCATATTTCCAGACTGGAAGCTGCTATTCTTTCCCTGATTACAGGGTCAACAATCTAGTCTGATCAGCTCTCCTAATGCAGCCCTCGAGACGCCAGATTTTATCTAGAAGATATCGGATGATATTTGCTAATCTAAGATAATATCTCCAGTGTATTAAGATATTACCAGGAGTTTGATTTTATTATAAGAAAATCTCCATGATCTTGTAGCGTGAGATAGTGTCTGAGGAAATGGAGAGAAAAAAGAAACTGTTTATTCATTAAATGTTATTAAATTCCTCTACAGAGTTGGTATGCAATATGATGAATGAAAAAAGCTCTCCTCAGCTCTTTTGCACACACACTCTCCAATCCATACCATGTTGGCCAGGCAAAAGCCATCCACTTCATGTACATACCGTGCAATACTTGCTTGCACTTTAAGAGTAATCATATTATTTGGACCATATTTAAAATTTGAGTCAGCATTTTTATCTGGCTGGAATCATTTTGACAGCAGGCTTAGGCTAAATGTTCTAATTTAAATACTGCTTAGTCAGTAATTGCTGTCTCTTTATTGTCAAGATTTTATGCTGCAAGATGGGCTTGGTCTTGACGACTGTACAGCGCTTAACATTATCCCCGAGGTGCAGGGTCAATCAATAGAGCCGGACCTGTCCTTTTGGAAAATGCAGATATGTTGAGAATCAATACTCCTGTGTCATCACCTCTCATTTCAATCAGAGTGGCTGAGATATGATGCCGTGGCACTTCTCCAGGGAATAACACTGTACAATGGAGTGAATCTCAATGGATTCCTATGCCTTCCTCTCCTCCACTCATATGTCACCCATATACTTCTTCTCTTCTCTTCTCTTCTCTTCTCTTCTCTTCTCTTCTCTTCTCTTCTCTTTTTCAGTGGCCATTCCTTGATATAAACAGTATAAACAGTTGCTTAAGGCCTCCAAACCACCGTGGGGCCCTATTAAGATTATTTTTTCTCTGTGACTAGAATTTTTGTTATTTAGCCTACTCCTCTTGTTATCTTTCGGTTCTTGTTATTTATGTTTTATGGGGTTGTTTATGAATATTTGTGGAATATTTCAATAAGTAATTCTAAAATGTCACTCTTTTTTAAATTAAAGAGCTCATATTATGCTTTTTGGATTTTTCCCTTACCCTTAGCGTGTTATATAGTTGGAGGCGTATGTAAAACATCTGCAAAGTTACAAAGTCCACTCCAAGGGGAATTTTTCTATGCGACGGAAAACACTCCTGAGTCCTAAACTGCCTGAAACGGCTTGTGTGGCCGAGGCCCTGCTTTTCTTTCCTGACTTATCTATGTCACTATGTAACACACACTCTCAGCCAACCAATGCAGACACACACTCTGAGCAATTGGCTAATCATAACAGAGTGGGCTTTTAGGGAGGGGCTTTAAAGAGACGGGAGCCAAAACAGACTGAAGTGCTGTAAATACAACCGGTGCAGCTTTTACTAGGTACGTTTTGAGTTTTCACTGATTTATAATAGTAGTTACTATAATAACAATACTAAATATGAATAACAATGATAATAATAACAGTGCTGGGTCCTAACCAGTCATGCAAAAGTACCAAGAAAGTACTAGAAAGTGTTCATGTAGGTGTCAAAAATTATCCCTAAGGTACCGCAAAGCGCAGTTATCTAAATACACCTAAAATTACCCAAGAGTCGTCAGACAATTACCAAAATGTACTTTGGGCGACATTTGGGTACATTTGGGTGATTTGTAGGAGCCAAAGCATTCATGCATTTTTATTCCTATATATGTTGGTATGGTATATGGGGAACAGGGAGGGACAAGGTCAGGGGAGAGGGTGAGGCTGAGGAGGATGTCGCTTGGAGCAACAAGATGGTCAGAAAGAGCCCTGACTTCAATCTGTTCGACAAACTGGGGAACATCTGAGGTAGAGGACATTTCACTCACAAAGAAGCCCTTGAGGAGAGTGTGATGCTGGAATGCATTTGAATTCCCAAGTTGAAATCCTGTTTGAAAATGTTTCACTAGATGACCTCCTCAGTGATGCCTGATTTTCAGAATCAAGGAGGCAGCAGTTATAACTAAATTAAAGCCATTAATAGCCTTCTTCACCCTTTTCGCACAGGACTACCTGAAGATAACCAGAGAATAATGAAAATAATAACAACTGTGAAAACCCTCAGTGACTTTAAACTCTTGCCGATCAGCCATGTCTGTAATTTGTAAAGTAAACATCCTGGCATAAATAGCCTACTGTTTTTCCAGTAGAAACAGAAGTCCCCTGATAACACTAATCCCATTCAAATCTAACTCTCTTGCCATGCTGTTGTAGACATTTGATTTCTATTTTTCCTCTGTAATGAAAAATGGAGGAAATAGTGCAATCCATAAGGGAGAGTTTTAAATGCTTTTTGGGAGAGATGATAAAATTGTAAAAGCTTGACCTTATAAAAAGCCATATCCAGAACACCTGTGATTTCAGTTAAATTTATCATCCCGCGAGGATATGTTTGATGAAACACAGGGGTTGGAGGGTAATTCATTAATTAAAGGAGGTCCCCACTCGCCACATAATACCAGCCCCATGAAAATAAAGCTTACACTGTCAAAATGCACCAGCCTCTCTGTTGCTACCATAACTTGATGGTATAAGCAAGATATCCGCTAAGGCTGCATATGTCTCTTGAAACTTAATTATAAAAGGGCAAATTATTTAAACCTGTCAGTGGCCTTTGCCAGAGAGGCTTTCTCACTTGCACAGACATTAGTGTTATACATGGGGTCTTGAACTTTTCCAGCCCTTGACCCCAAGAGTAAACTCCATCACACTCTGGTACCCCGGGTCATTAACATCTACTACTAATCCTGCAATGTAGGAACCCGCCAATAATGGTCTCATATATTAACCAGGCAACATCTGTGTTCGAATTTCAAATATAGTTTATATCATCTATTATGGGTGTGCATAAGTAAGTGGCTAATCAAGTGTTTCTTATGTAACCACCAACACAACTGTATTACATCACATTTGCATTTTTTGTTTGTCTGAGAGGAAAGAGAAAAATATTCTTCCTCTAAATAACTCACTTCAATCTGATACTTATAGTTGAGTGACACTGTTCCTCTTCTCTATGTTGATTTCATTTTAGATATAGATGTAGATAGATGTGGATCGGCTTTATTGTTATTTCAGCCCTATACAGCTAGTACACAGTGAGATGATACATTTCTCTGAGATCTTGATGCTACATAGAACAAAGCAGAGCTATATGAGGCTACACAGAATTAACCAAGGCTACACAGGCTTACCACGGGACAACATAAAGGTCACATTTGCAAATATGTGCAAGACAGTGCGAAATAATCACAAAAGAACATGCAAAAGTTTATCAGACTGACAGACAGGCAAAATTAAGATATCTGTTGTTGAGTGTAAACATAAACCCAGATTTTTTTCCTCTTTAACAACTAAGGGGCTCAACTACTCCACTACTAAAGGCCTCTAAATTCCCATCCCTATTATCTATGCGCTGTCAAAAACCTCCTGCCCTGACCTGAAAAGGGCAGGTGTTGTGCCTGATTTACTTTAGCATCCTCAGACACACCTCCCAGTTTTCTCTACAGCGTAGACTAATTTCACATCATCGCAGTTGGAGGAGAGTTGGCAGGTAAGACCCAGCTGCCCAGACATCTCTCTATTGTGGAGAAACAGAATGAGCATCATTGTTAGACTGTGTGAGTTCCAGACTTTCTCTTTCAGGTTCACTCAGCGTTTAAACATGTTTTGCTTTGAGCTGACCGGCCGTTGTCAAGGGTCAATTCCTTTTTTAGTCTGAGTCATAGTTTCCAGCTCAACTCATATGACGCTTCAGTGGACACATCTGTGAGCTACACCAGTGCAAAGCTTGACGCAAGCATCTGCTCTGTGAGGGTATGTGTGTGTGTCTGTGTGTGTGATTTTCTATGTATATATCTGTGAGAGGTCTGAATATTTTTTTTCAAAACTAGTTTTTCATTTACTGCAAAAAAAAAAAAAAAAAAGTTTCAGAAGAGAACAGAACTCATTTGTCATTATCATTCCGAATGTTGACAGGGTCAGCAGACAGAGGAAAATGCACAACCTGACTCCAACCATCTACCACTACAACCACAAATGCCAATACATTCACCTGAATATATAGCTGTGCCATCCACCAGTCCACCATTAGAGCCGTGTAGCTCTTAACGCAAGCAGCTAATTGTAACAATCAGACACCACCAAAATAGACTGTGACACTGATTTTAAACAAATGCAAATTGAAGGCATGGGTTATGGTTCTGCTGCAAAACATGCCTGAGGAAAATTGCAGTAATAGTCTGCTTAGAGCTACGCCGATGTAAACACTTTCAGTTGCAAACATAGACCTTAATTAGCTTGATTGCATTTGTTGTTGATAACATCACACTGTGCGTGTAACCTCCAGTTGTTCTTCTTCAGATACACATTATAACACATCATTGTTGCCATCACACTGCATGCCATTTTTTTTTTTTTTTTTTTTTTTCTGGGCTGTGTCCCACACATGACCATCTGCCAAGCATTTGGAGCACGATTGTGGACATAAACACCAGCGTACCTGTCAAACTATTCTATTTGAGTAAATCCCACAGCTAAAAGGTTGTTTGTTTTTATTGCGGTGGAGGTAAAAAGTGCTTGGGTTGATATTAGAGAGTGCAAAACAAGGGGGCAGGAAGCAATAAGAGACTCCCCGTTGCTGCTAATACCCTGTAAAACCATTCAGAGTGCGAGGGAGACTGACAGGGTTATGTTTAAGAAACCTGGGCGACGGCTCGGTGCCAGCTGGAGCCGATCACTGTTTCTCAATGATAGCCGGCCCCTGTTGTGCAGCAATAAGGAAACATGACTGACAGAGGAGTGGTCGGGATCAAAAAGTGAACATCCAAGTGGACTGCTGCCAAATGACGGACAGAGAAAGGTGGGTGGCCATTGAACACCAGCACACCGAGGGAGGAGGTTACAATACAAGCATCCTCTCTGATATTGTGTTGAGGATGTTTCATGGGGCTCTTTATTGAACCGAACTAAGCTGCAATACTGAGCACAATTGAAAGGAAGGAAGGACAAACATCAGATGATGCCATTTCATTTTCTCGAGTATTGAACTGCAAACACCATTAGTTCTGCAAAGTGACCACAAAACAAGCAGACTGCATCCATAACCCAGGGTCTGTAATGTGTTGTTTCTGCTCAAATAACACTATCATGAGCCTCTGGGAGCCTTGTAAAGGTGATTGTTATTTGGTATTTCACATACACGACAGTGGCCCCTCTCGGGGTCAGAGTATTGATTTCTTTGGTTCTGACATCAGGTGCCAGTGTTTGTGAAATTTCTTTCTTCTCTCAGCTTTGTTGACACTTCCTCTAAATTTTGGAGAACCTGAGGCTGCGGTGATATTTTCAGAATCGATCTGTTTGATTAGAGGCAGTCTGATAGAAGAGGACAATTTGTCACTCGCTCTCTGGACTGGGCTGTATGTCATCACACTGATATGGCAAACCATTTAGAGGCATTACCGAATTAACCATGGCCGATATCCATTGTTGATGATGGGCTTGATTCTAGCGCAGAACATGATTTATTCCATTATAAATTGAATTAGTTAACCTTTCTGCTACTTAATATAATTGTACTGTTCTTCATAATTCATATTTGTATTCACCATGTTTGCCTATGCAAGAAAATGGTCCAAAAATCATTTAATCTTTGGCCACTTTGTGTTCTACTAAATGGGGAAATCATTCATCTTGATGGTGCTATATTTCAACTGAGTTCATAATTTCATTTAATTAGGGCTGGAAAATGAACAAATATTTGGCTGAAGAACCAACATAGATGACATTTCTCAGGCAACATTTTCCAATTGTATAATTAGATTGAAGCATCCGTTCAGTAATGACATTAGAAAAGCAAGATGAAAACAAAAACCTCAAGAAATGCTTCACACTGTGAAGACTTCCCAGCTACGGCTCTTAAACTTCAGCAGCTCACGACTGAGCCAAACTCATTTTCACCTGGGAATTATTCAGCAGCTCTCTAAGTGGCTGCTTATATTTTCAGCCTGTGATGGTGCCTGAGTACCTCCATTTACTATATACCTTTGGACATACTGTATGATTGAAAACATACTTTCAAAATACATATGCACACAGTATCATTGAAGAAATAAATGCTAATTTGCTGCACAGACGCAAGCTCAGAAGAAACCTGGCAATGTGTTACTTACTTTGTTGTGGCATGTCAAGCCTTAGGTCTGCTTTCTTTTCTCTTTCAAGCTTAATAACACCATAACTGATACTGGAAACAAAAATGATCCAATAACACTGTGTTATTGAAACTAATAGGATGGTGGCTGATGATGAAACTTTTACTGTCATCACACCCATTATAGGATAAAGACTATAAAAAAAATAAGACAGAGAGGGAGACAGAGAATAAGATGAGGGAGAAGCAAGGAGACACAGAGGGGGGATGTGATGAATTTGGAAGAGGAATAAAAAGAGTGCTTATTCATTTGGGAAAGATTTATGAGCTAATGCGGATGTGGTTGTGAACTCTTTAGTGCTCTGCTTCTCTCAACATTTCCCCATCGTGGCGCTCAGTAACTCTGCAATCCTGCAATCAACATCCTGTCTCCATGTAAATGCACATAAATGGCTCCCTACACACGGAAATTTATGGGCCAGACAACACACCCCGAGATTTAGGTCCAAAATCGCACTCGACGTATTGATTTACACATCACTTTGGTCTTGGGGCATTAAATTGTGGATATTTATGCCCTTAACTCACCAGATATATATAAAAAAAATAATTATGGCAAGTGAATCTGTGATGTGTCATGAAGGTGCATACTGTATAGTTAGTGGTAGTGATATTTGTTTAGGAAGCGATTATTTAGTATGCATCCCCCTTACATAACTGTCTATGTTGAAAGGGAGCCCATGATTTATTATTATGGTATGGTATTTTTTTTTTTTTTTTTTTTTAACTTCACACATGATCACAGTGCAGCTGCAACCTGCAATACACACAGAACTACTACAACTCCTTTCGCTACTACTATACTGCTATGTACGATTAAATGATGCTATTGATAATACAAATACTAATAACATTACTACTACTGCCACCTCTACTGCTACTACTACAACTAATACTACTACTACTACTACTACTAACAATAATAATAATAATAATAATAATAATAATAATAATAATAGTAAAATGATAATAATGATAAAACTACAAAAAACACAATTACTATTATTCCTACCCACTATTACAACTTACTATCATTCCTACAACTTCTTATAGTACTACTACTATCGCTAATACTAGTACAATTAAAACATTAACTAACTATTGTAAGATTAAATGATGCTATTGATAATACTACACATACTGATAATATTACCACCACTGCCCTTCTACTGCTACTGCTACAACTACTACTACTACTGCTACTAGTACAATTAAAACAGTAACTATTACTACTGCAACTGCTATTACTACTACTGTAGTAATAGTGTTACTATGAGAAATGCTACAGTACCGCTACTGCTACTAGTGTGTTACTACTATTCTTGGTGCTGCTATGACAGCTAGTATTTTGACTACTTCTGCGTCTATTGCTACTATGTCCAGTACAATTGATGGTAGTATTTAATACCCATATTCTGATTGCCTGCTTGCATAGTTGGAAAAAAAAAAAATGTTCTTGACATACTCACTATTTTTAATTCAGCAATGCCCATACATCTCTAGGTGGTTTTCCTACTTATGTCAATGTTTGATTAGTTACACTATAAATAATAAAGTAGATTTCCGTGATGGGGCGAAGTAAAATGATTCAGCTGTGGCTTAGTCGGTGTTGTTTGGCTGTTGAGCTAATCCATGAGTTATCTGTTTGCAGATGGTACGAAGCGTGTGTTCCCGGCAGGCATGCATCAGTGATTTACTTCCTTTCACCTGTGACCTTAAAACACTCGACCGTCTCAACCATCACTCAGTACGCAATGCCTTCTAGTGCTGAAAAGTGTGACAGGCCAAAAAACAAACAGACACGTGATAATTTGGTCCAGCACCACCTCTAATAGTAATAATACATCTTATTTTATGTGCCTCCATCACGGCACACGGTTTGCAATTTATTATGTGATGTGGTGGCTCTCGGTGTGGAGATACATTCTTCCAAGAACAATGCGTGGAAGAAAGTTACCATAAGCTCTCCCTATAGAGACAATGATCTAATTAGATTTTGGAGCACCTTGCTGCATAAATTTGCATATTAAAGAAGAAAAATGACTTGAAACCGCTATAACTCCTTAATGTTTTAAGAACCAGATTTCATATGCGCTCCTATATGTAAAGACATGATTTTTACTACTTTTTAATTTTTATTTTTTTTTTTTTCCTTTTAATCAGAATGTCTGCTTCGCCATCATTACCTCGTTTGCAGCTTTTTGACAGCAGTCTCATGGCTTGTTTGTTTCCAGGTTCCCCAATCTGACTCTCAGTGTTTGTTTTTCCAACCCAGTGGACACCCTTGGGACTCACTCCATGCACCATCTTGCTGTCAGTGTGCCAGATTACTGTAAATGCCCCTGAGGTACATGACTTTGTAAAGATGAGCCCTGAAATAGTAGTATACTGTACAAGATGTCTTTTTTGCATATGTAAGAGCCCACATAAATGTTTAAAGATACAGCTATCATTGAACTCCCACTTACTCTTCTACTGTAGACTTACAGCACTGCACTACTGATGTGCTCTGCCATATCTGCTCAGAAAATTCAGCCTTTATTCTCTTTTCAGCTGTCATTCGGTACAGAAATTTGCCTGAAAACCAGTTATCTAAGAGACAAAAAAGTTTTGTTTTACACTGTGCCTCTTCACTTCTACTTTACATGATTTGAGATAGACTGCAGTGCCCACTGCAGTGCTAATGCAGGACAGATGCATGATAGGGGACCTACAATGGCTATGACAGTGGGTTTATAGGTTTTAAAATGAAACAGGACTATCTGATAGAGGGAGAGTGCAAATGAATGGGAAGCAAAGGGAACAGTATCTCACATATAAAACCAGCCTGCAAATACATGACATAAAAATAATGAATACTCTGAGGAGTGCTGCGTGTGTATGTGTGTGTGCGTATGTGCTACATGCTCCTGTTGGTACAGTATGCATGCATTTGTGTGTACCTGCATATGTGTATGGGTGTGTTTATGTGTGTGTGTAGCAGAGTGACCCCATCAACAGCAAACATCCCCTGATATTTGCCAACTTTAGCTCCAAACAAAGGCGCTGCAGCTCCTCACCTGTTCAACTTTAGATTTATACAGCCTAGAAAGCGGAAAGCAGTCAGTGGAAACAAAGGGTTGATTTTGTCTCCCATGCCAGGTATATCTTCTCTGTCTTCTCTGGCACCTTTTGCAGGCATCCACCTCCCATCATGTTCAATTGGCATTCAAAGCGAGATTTCTGCAGGGAGCAATGCCAGGCTGAGCTCCTCATTGGCTGGCCTTTGGAAGTGCCAGCAAAGAAACCATGTTAACCTAACCAGCTCCAGCAACTGGCAAAGTCTTCACAAGTAAATGCATGAATTACAGGGATGAAAAAGGGAGTAATTAGTTATTATGGAAAAGGCGAGCATTATGGTGAAGTTACGTCTAGTAATGCGACTATTTTTGCTTGTTGGAGGGCTGCAGAGGATTTGTGAATTTTTCTTTTGCCCCAGAGAGTATTTTCTAGCACAAACATTGCTTGACACTTTGAAAACCTGTTGACTTCTTCTGCAGATGCCCAGGTCTCATCCTTTTCAGCCGGTATTTAGAGAGAGGCTTTTGCAAAGACTAGTGCCAGGCTTAGCTACTTAATGCCTAACCTTTGGAAGTTCCACCAACTGCCACTCTGGCACAGAAGTCTTGCAACATAATGTGAATAAATAAGATGATCTATTCAGGCGATCTCTTTCAAAGCCAAAGGCAGAGGTGATCGTCATGATTAAATGCATTACCATTTCGACTGGAGGGAGCAGCAGCTTTTATATTTGGAACTTATTTGGCAGGAGAGCAGCGTGTGTTTTTGTCAGAAACAAAAAAGCGCATCACAAAAACAATTGTCAAGGGCAAACAAAAATAAAAAAATCTCATGTATTAATATTCATTTGATTCATGTGAATAAATGAATCGGAAATGCGAAACATACAAATGCCTAAACAAAGCTCCTCTGTTGACCTTGCAAGAACGAACTAACAACATTGACGATTATGCCCTGATTGGATTTCTTGTTGAGCTTCAGTATCTTATCCAGTTGTTTGGCTGGCAGCTTGGCTATGAACATATTTTTTTGATAAAATGTCGATCATAGTATGCCATGAACAGGTTTCTTTACATATTAATTACATCTACCAGCTGGTGCAAGAGAAGAGGGCTGCTGATATGTAGCCCAAGCGGACTCATTAGTTTTACCCACAGATCCTAGCTGCTGTAGCTCCAACTTTCTTCAACCTCCCATATTCACAAAATGCAATATAGAAACTTAGTAAAGTACTACACTTTTAACAGTACTTCTATTACTGTTACCTCTTCTACATTAATATTTTTTCTCCTCCTGTTGCAGTTGGTGCTAAGACTTCTGCTACAATTGGGCCTATGATTATTACTGATTAAACTGCTACAGAAACTATTACAGTTACTGTTACTATTATTACGTCTACTGATGTTACAAATACTACCAGTACTTGTAGCATCAGGGAGTACTTCCATTCCCTGTTATTAAACATTTAACATCATTTTGCTGTAGCTTAATGAATAACTAATAAAGTCACTGTAACAGTCACTGTAAAAAAAAGTAACAAGCCCAATATGACAATAAGGCCCTTTATTTTTCCTTTAAGTTTACACACAGCAAAAAGTTAACATTCCTTGGTTTGCATTCAGGTCCAGACTGAGACTGAAAATATGGGAAATGTAGAAGAGATGGATATTACACCCCGCAGAAAGTTGACACCACTTCTACTTATTGCTGTGGTCAACTGAGATTTCTTGTAATTGGAGTATTTGGTCTGTGTCTGGTCTGTGTGGAAGGCAGCCAGCAGGGTGTAGGCACTGCAAAAACAGAAAACACTCCTTGCACTATATTTCAAATAAAATGCATTTTTCATTTATCACCGTTATTTGTCAGCCTTTTCTGTGAAATGTTTAACAAACCGATATCTCTGTTGAGGAGTATTTCAATTTCTTCCAGTGGCTCCTATAATCTTTCAGTTACTATTACTAATGATGCCCAAGCAGTTACAACTATAACAGTTATTACCATGGGCTCTAATACATCAATTATTTGCGTTACGACAGTCCTTTCAGATTTGTCATTATGACCGGAAAAGGGTTAGGGTTAGAGAAATTATGATCACATGGGGAGCAAATAAGCTCTGTGTCAAACCAAGTGCCATTTCAATTTTGTGCCGCTTTTAAGAAAAATGGTGTGGAATAGCATGCTGCACAAAACAAATTAAACTTCTATTAGTGATGACTCAGTTGTGATTTTGTAAGTAGAAAAACTGGTTACAGCTCAGCAGGGGTTTTTGTTGTGTGTGTGCTTTATACTATAATGTAATTTGAGTTATCTGAAACTCCAACATCTTTTCAACTCCACTCAGCAGGTCTGTGCCCCAACATGCATCCACGCCCTCTTAGACATAAAATAATGCACATGAATAAACAAACACTATGTAGACAAAATCCTCACAAACCCCACAAGGGATTAAAAAAAATGACTGACACGCTATCGAATGCATGTTCTCAACCCGATATGAGTTTTATGTTCCAAAAGAAAGTGTCGTTATTCAAATGCATGTTGTGTATGAGGCAGGAGACATATGCCTTGTACAGCTGGTGGTACTCTAGGGGGTTTGTCTCTGCCTTATGCACTACATGCTCTCTGCCCAATACAAATGAGGCAGCTGCAGAGAACGGCAGATTCACAACCATGCACGAGACAATGGCAGGCTAACAACTTGCAGACATCATGGCTGTCTCGCCCATTTGCCCTTTCCCCATTCGTCAGCAATCCCGGGGAGCGTCGATAGCTCTCGTGGTTGGAATTGCAGAAAAGGTCTAAATGACTGGTAGAGTATGAACATTATGAATATATAATGTAGAGGGATTACCACTATTATAAAGCCCTATTAGTGTGGTCCTATTCTTAAGCCGAGCTCGTCAGAGGAGATTTGGAGATTAGCAAATGTTTCCTCTGTCAATTTGAGTATTTGCAAAAAAATAGCATGGATAATTTTAATGATTTTCTTATGCAGACATTGTTTGAGGAGCTTCACTTGTTTTCCAGCTACCCACCTCCCTGCCTGCTCTTTATTTGACATTTTATTAGGACCGATCCATATCACAACATGTTACAGGAGTTTTCCTTTCTTACCATAAAGCTAATATCAACATTTTGTCGACATTTTTTTTTATTAGTTTAGTCTTTGATTGTGAACGCTGTTTAACCTCTCACAGTGTGCTGAATCCGATGGGTGGTGCTTGGTAGTCTAGTGATAGAGAAATTCACTTTGAGTGCAAGAGTATTTCACTCCCCCTTCTTCTCTAAGCCGCACAGCAGCGATGGCGCACCAACACACTCGACTGCACACACACCCACATTCACAGACAATACCTACACACAGCCCCACACTGTGTGTTAATTGCTTAATGTGGCCAAAAACATTGCATTTTCATTGCCAGCCACCTTGGATTGGCTCATCATTATGGCATGTTGGTAAGAATCCAGGCTTCATTCCAGCCTAATAATAATGTTTGTGAGAATGCTGGTGGTATATTCCCATGAGGGAGGGATTCAGATGACTAGAGTGCGCTTTCAGTTTGCCTTTATTTTATTCTGGTTTATAGAGCAGTTCTACAGTACTCAGGCTGTGATGTTTTTTGGCTGCTTTTCTCAGTGCCAAACAAATATCAAAAGGCTAAAAACATTAATAGATGAAAATATCCAAAGCAAAGAGTTAAAAGAGGAGAAAACAACAAAGTAGGCATTTAGATGCAGGGGGTTTCGATGTTAATTGGAATTACTGCGAGATGAATTCCCCGCTGATCTTTATGTTCACTTGACATTCTTCACAGGTGGTGAACATTTTACAGTTTCTACCTCACGTCATGGGTAGGCATTATCAAAACAATGGAGTCACAAATGAAAAGTAATTAACACGTTTGTCTTATGCTTGAGGTCCTCTGCCTGTTCTGTGACTTGGGCTCACTTCTAATCTCCTGCAAAGCCGCTTCGCATCTCTGATTTTTATACTGCCATTTTTTTTGTTTTGTTTTATTTTTTTTGTTTGTATTTCACAGAATAACTGGAAAAGCATTGCTGTTTTATTTAAAGTCACATACACTTTATTCCCTTCCTCTGACTTGTGAATTCTTTGGCTTACATAAGAATGGGTACAGGCTTAGCACTGTAAAACAGCTCATCTATAAACATCAGCCTAAGCATGTGATTCCATTAGAAGTGGCAATGTTTCTCTGCAACAACACAACAAGAAAATCAGCCGGGTACAAATTTGCATGCGGTGTCCATTTCACAAACATGAGTCAGGGCCAGATTCAATATACCAAAAAGAAATTTTCAGTAGAATCTCAACTGATCTACAACAAACTATGTTTTTTTTATTTTATTGTGAGCAGTGAGTATTTGGACTCAGGTAAATGTAGGTTTTTCTGCATGATCCCAAGCTAGTGTCCTCACTGTTGCAACATGGTTTGGCCTGAGGATACTTTCTTGGGGCAGTATGTACACACACCCACCTCAGCTCTTAGTGGCATGCCTGTCCCCACAATAATGCTTTGTGTTAAATAATTTTCTGGAAGGTTGCGTTGCATACAAACTTTGGGATTAGACGTGTGGTACAGTTTGGAAGTAAACTAATTTAATCCTCTCTCAATTTCACTCTTGCGTGGGCTAAGCTTTCAAAAAGTTTGTCTCGTGCAGTATGTTTGTGCTCTCCTTGTTTCAACCTGTCACATCATTTGTTGTATTTACCGCCAAGGTTTTTAGCTCGGGGCTCCCAAGGGATACCCTGCCCATCACAAGTGGGAACTAGCTGATAAATGTGATAATTGGTGAAAAGGTGGACTTTGGGGAAACTGTCTTTGTTCCCCTTTGGATCAATAATGCACACCCTAAATTGAAAGTCATTCAGCCTGAACTGGAGAATGAGTTTGCAATTTAATGTCAGCTGGGTAGACTACAAGGATGCATTCCAGTGGCTGAAAAGCTATATGAAAGTGAAATTGAACATGGCTCCTATATGCAGCTGCTAAGCTGATCCAACTTTTTGTAAGAGTGTAGTGGCCTCATGATGATTACACAGAAGAGTAACCAGGGGAAATCAGATAGCCACTTCCTGTGGCAGGGGTTGAATGTCGTGCATGATCTAGGGCGTTGCCAGTGTCATCCACAGTATCACTAATTCAATTAACTTCATTGATTCAAGAGCTACTACAAAATTACTTTTATTGTTTCCATTCCATTTCCTTTCATTATTGTGCAAATGCAGAACTTAGATGAGGGACAACTCAAAGTGCCATACTCATTTCTGTTTGTATCAAGAAGTAGTTTGGGTAAAATAATGATATCTATCTGCGCAAAAAAAAATCCCTTTTTTACCCAGTGTATGAAAACTCCAGGTTAGATAAACCAGGTAAGATTTTACTATTATCATAAGACACCCAGTTAAGATGCCTGCAGGTTACTGTAACATATAAACATATATCATATGACATCTTATGCCTCTCACTTTTGGTTTTCATCATCTGCACAATCACACTTTTCAAGTCGATAAAAACCAATGAAGTGGTGTAGAGCACCTACTGTTACTACACTGCTGCTGGGATCATCATTTGTTCCCCCTGCACCAGCAGTAAGCTCGGTCAAAGGGGGGGAGGCTGAACTGTTTCATGGTTTTTAGCTGGCAGATCAGATCGCACTATCTGTGGACAGGATGTTTTTTTAATTGTTGTTTTCATGGCAGCAGGGAGGCTCCATCTCAGGGTATCAAATATTCATATTAACAGTTTAACTTCACTGAATAAAATCTTAACCAGTTCAGAAAGGTGATGAGAAGAAAAATGACAACAGGAAAACAAAGGAAAGCAGTAGCTGCAGAGTGTGAATGTGATAACACGATCTAACAAGTTCCATGGTATGTGAGACACATTGCTGGCCTCCAGGCTATTTTCAGCTACGGTACAGCCGCCTCAGACCCAGTTGATGCATTACAGTGAAGCCTGTCAGAAGTTCCCTGTGCTGGCCTATGTGTCTCACTGAGGGGTCTTTGTTGTACTGTATGTGCCATGAAGTAGCCTCAGCTTGGCAATCTTACGCGAGCTCTCGGCTCCTGGCTCAGACTCGGTAACACTACATTCCCGTCTGTTCTGAAGCCCTGACAGTCCTATTAGGGCTGAATGAGGAGGAATTTGCCTTACCTTGGCAAAAGATCTCTCATAGCCCCTGACAGCTATGGCAGTTCTTCATGGCAGCTTGCTGATGAGAACTCTGCAACCCCTCTCCTCCCACCACCACCACCTCCACCTCCGCCGCCGCCGCCGCCACCACCACCAGCAGAAGCAGCAGCAGATCCCCTCCGCTCTTCCTCTTCTTCAGTCCTCCATTTGGAGCGCTCGAAATGCCAGAATCCCCTTTGAACTAAAAGAACAACAAAATGGAAGCACAAGAATCTCTTGCTGCGAGAGGACGGAGCCGGATTGCCAAGACAAAACATGGGCAAAGAGGGCTGAGTGACAGCATGGAGTTGAAAAGCACACAAGGCAATTTAGAAATTTATATTCAATCTCCCTCCCTTGTGGAAATCCAAACTATACTCCTGGCATCCCATTTTTCTGGCTGACACGCCATGTAAAATTGATCAATACAGACTTGTCACCTCAACAGACAGGAGTGGAGAGGTGGAATGTCAGGTAACTACTCTCCATGCACAACAATCATTGGATGCTGCAGAGAAACAAGTTATTGCCCAAGCATTTTTTTTAAGCATTGCAACCAAAAATAAATTTGAGTCAAGAGGCTTTGTAAAATATTATGTCTCTCTCAGCTTCATGTGGTGCACTGTATCTGTAAATTCAAGGAAAATTAATATAGTTACTGGTGTCAATCTCACAATAGGGAGACTGATTTATAAGAGTGCCTTGAGGCAATATTCACAGTCAGTGCTGAAATAAAAATAATAATAATAATTAAAAAAAAAAAAGAATCCTAAGAAAAGAGAAGCACTGTGTGTTATTACATAAGCCTCTTGTCACTTATTAGCATGCAGGACACTGGCATGACATTTTCTTGCTGACTAACAAAACTCTTCCCATCCCAAAAAAGAGCTTATTTGCCACTGATGGTGTTAACTCTCAATTGTGGCTGTCTAAACACTTGATCACATAAAAAAGGGAAAAAAAAATGGCCGAATTCAAGCAGCTACAGATGCATGATTGCAACTTCAAACCTGGGACACGGCTGTACAGACAGTCGATGAATCACCAGGAAGTGAAAAACAAGAAAGAGCTCACAGTGTATGGATAGGTGGTGGCCATCTGGTGGTGATGAGCAAGTGGCCCTTTCCCCTCCTCAGCCTGTCGACGGGGACCAGTGGAGACAGAAATCAGTCAGATGAAACTGATGCGGACATCAGGTGGAGGATCCACTTACAGCTCGTCTCGCCTGAGCTCCCTTTGACTGCTGGTGCACTCCGATACGCTGCCATGCCTCTGCAAGACAGTTCTATTTCTCCAGCCTCCAAAAGGTGTTCAGCAGTGACTAAACACTCCCAAATGACCTTATCAATTGTTTTATTATTTCAGCTGTAGTGGAGGCAGTGGTAGACGAGGTGGCAGAAACACATTTTCGTCTCAGAGATTTAGTGAGAATCCCCTCTCGCCCGGTGGGGGTCTTGGCGCTTGGTGATTATGTAAAACCTTTAGACACATCTCTGACTCAAAAGCAATTGGTTGAGGAATGCTTTAATCACACTGCATGGGTTACCTTGATTTCAAAGTCATTCTTTATATCCATAGTCTCCTTCCTTTATTCTTTGTGTCACTTTGTGCTGTAATTTAACACAAATATTGAATGAATTCACAGTCTGCCCACTGAAGTGACAAAAGACACACCTACAGAAATGTGCACATGTGAATTTGCTCTCATAAGTCGCCTAGAGAGCACAACGTATTTAATATTTCACCGCTGTCGTTCAGCTTTTATTTCCTGTCCTATAGCTGGTTGCTGTGCTTGAGGCTGTGTGTGGCGGATCAGAGATTGTTCAGGACAAGGAGAACCAGCAGAACCGGGGACTGAACCTCACAGCTGACCTCTCAACCTTCTCCGCTGACAGATAAAAATGACATCTGTATCCTGTCTATATGACAGACAGCACATGAACATAAATTAACGAGACATTCATGTCCACTCCTTTCATCTGCAGTAATTGATGCAAGCTGCAGACAAGTGAAAGGTTAGGGGAAACCCACTGCTGCTAAAAAGTCTACATCAAATATTAATGAACAGGAGCTAGGGATGATTCAGTCTGTGTATTATTAATGATGACATCGGTTGAGTCAAACTGAGCGAAGGACATTATGGACAGAGAGCGGACACACATACACAAGCACGACGCCTTAAGCAGGACACCAGTCAATTTGGGAGTTCTTATGCACTGCAGCAAATGGATGTATTGGGTATGCAGTATGGGGTTGTTTTTTTGGCACAGGATAGTCCAATTTGCATATGTGAATATTTTCTCAAAGAAATGCATTTCAAAAAGCACAACAATAAGAGGAAATTAATGCTTCAGCTTGTGATGTTAAATATAAAGTACGGGGCTGTTCCATAAAGCATGAATCCAGATAAAAGGAACAGGTGGCACAGAGAGAAGGATTTTTTTTTTTTCCTTTTCTTTTAAGTATATTATCTGTCCCTAAAAATGCATTTTGTAATTCAAAAGTAAAACCCTAAAAACACTGTGTGGGCCCCCATCCATCAAGTCTAACTTTCAGTTTCTATCAGTTACATCACTGGTTCGAGCCTTAGCTACAATGTGGAATATTTTGCATCACAGGAATAACATAAATAAATTAAGTTGTATTTTTTTTTTTTTTTTCATGCTGGGCTTAATTTGCCTATGGATTTTATCATCATAATGATTGATTGTGTTTTAGTCCCTTTTTCTTGATAACCCATTGACTCTTTATGTGTACTGGACAGCAATGCTCCAGGCAGCCTGGAGGTATGCGTTTTTTGTTTGGTATTCTCTCTCTCTCCCTCTCTCTCTCTCTCTCTATCTCTCTTTTTTTTTCTTTATGCTCATATATAACCTGGAGGTATGTAAAGCTCTACAGTCAAGCAAATGATGAAATTTTCAACACAACTGTCACGATGGCAAAAAAGTAGGAAAATAAGGCGCACATTGGAAATAACCAGAATGATCCTTTAAGCTGTCACCCATATGCCACTTACCGGCACTTGTATGCAACAGTCATCATTAGGGAAGCTAAGGCAAAATGCTGTAGCCCTGGTGCTAAGTGTAGCTTTTTGACAAAAATAAGTTCTTACTGCAATCATTTTATGACAGTATAATTACTGTAAACAAACAAGACCATTACTGAGAATCAGGGCTGCTAACAAGGGAGGGCAGCCGGGTCAGCTGTCCTGGGCCCTGGGCCAAGAGAGGGCCCAGGAGGCAATTGCCAAATAATTTCCCGGAATATTGCAATATACGCACGGTTGGGAATGGGGATATGGTCATTTTGATGGTGTGGGGGGCCTTAGGAGATCACCTTGTACTGGGTGTGGGCAAGACACACGGCGACAGCCTTGAGAAAGATTGCTTTACATCACAAAACAGGTAGAGGGCGCTGTACTTCGAGTGTAAACTGAGCTGAAGCTTTCAGAGAGTTTCTGGCTGTAGTGGATGATGGAGGAGGTGAGAGGCCGATGGAAAAATCACTCTAAACATGTTTATCCTATTCAGTAAGGCCTCGCAGAACAAAACTTGGACTAATGAAGGACAGCATTTTCACCTAGAGAAAGGTGATATTCAAGTAATAAAAGGCAGTCTGTTCACTAAGGTTGAACATGATTGGGCAAATGAGGCTTTGAGTGAGCTATTTATTGCATGATTAAATATGGCCACTTAAAAGAAAACTATGCCCTTTATTATTCATCATGAAAGAAAAGATCACTTTGCACTCAGATCAGAGCAGGTATTGTAGACTACCACATTGAGGCATGCAGGTACACTGCAGGGGACTTTCATTCGTGTTGTGGGAATCAGAAAATGAATTTCATTTTGTTCTGCATTTGTCTTTGGTATTGTAATACGTGTTATCTGTTGTTGTTGTACAGTTAAATATTTGATGGAGGTTCAATCAATATGGGCTATTCAAAACTACTGAAATGGCTCTGTGACAATAAATCATTTAAACTGTGAAATTGCTCAGAGAAACTTCGGGACATGAGGAAGCAATTATTGCAACAGTAATTTTATTTATTTATCTGTTTATTTAACTAATTAAGTTTAAAACCTCCAGCATAACTGGGAAGAGTTTATATATAAAAGAGGATGACATACTGTATTTATGCTCTGCTCTGTGAGGGTGTTATATAACACCATATGCGATGGGCTAAGGTGGCTTGACACTAAAGTAAAATGAAGTACTGCCGCTTCCACCATACCAACGTATCATGATTAATTTACCAGTGATATACTGATGTTTTCAGAATGCCTCATTCAGCACCTTTACTCAGGCACTATGCAATTTCAGAAACTGTTAACAATTGTGAAAGCTTTGATTTAATAAGCCAATACCAGATCTCAAAGACTAGTAATGTTGTTGTTTTCATTTTTTTTCTCTCCCCCTGCACAATATTTGTTGCCAAAATATGAACCAGACTCAAGCATTTCTCATTGCTTCCCTTTGCCCCAGTCTTTGCAAGAAACTCTGCTTTTCCATTCCTGAATATTCACGGCGGAGGAATCCCTGAAGCGAGTGAGCTCAACAACCGAAGCGAGCGATGACGCCGAGCTGACATTGTAAGGAACACAACAAAACACACGACGGTTGGTTTACAGTAGCTTATTAAGATGCAGGCCCAGGGCGGCTCGGAGCTCAGCAAAGTTTGTCCCAGGCTGGCCTCCGTAGTGCCGTGACATCTACTTTTGGACAGAGGGGAGAGAGACAGGGAGGGAGGGAGAGAGGAGTGACTTTGCCGAGAGTTTACACACAAACTTGTTGCTGATGTCGATACCATCTAGTGGTCAGATAACGCAGGTTTAAGGCTGGAGAGGTGACCCGAAGCACATGTGACCCGAGTGTTGTCAGTTCACATCCCCAGGCCATCTAGGACATTTCCACAGTGCAAAAAACACACAGGAGAGGACCGAAATATGTGCCACCTCACCTTCTCATCACTAATGGTAATTATTTCACAACTCAAGGAGAGAGATATTGAGGTATGCCTGTTTTAAACCAATTCAATTATCTACTTAATCTAACAGAATGGAGGAGAAATCAATTGGATCACTTTGCTGTGAACCAAAGAAAAGAGATATTTTGTATTCCTAGCAGATTTGAGGAGACAAATCCAATTTAGGTTTATCTCTGTGTCAGATTTTTTTTTTTTTTCTAAAGCTTAATTAGTGAATCTCTCAAACTTATGGTGATTTGCGAAATAGTACAAAAGCTAATTAAATTTGAAAATACAGTAATCATGCCGCCTTGTTCACTTGTTTCCAATCCTGTTTCTGCGTGCTTCTGTGTGTGTGTGTGTGTGTGTGTGTGTGTGTGAGTGTGCCAGTGGGTCCATGCATATGTACACTCTTGTCCAAAAGCGAATCCAATGGACAGATGTTTGCTTTGCTGCGTGGAGGGAGGCTAAACATGAAAAAAGGAAAAGACACTGTTAAAAATGAAAAAAAAAGGATAAAATTTAATGGAGCACTTTATTTTCCTGTGCGGTGGTGTTGTTGTTGTTCTTTTCTTGTACACACCTCACGCTTCCTGACAAAATATGCAATTTGTATATTTAGAAATGATAATGAATGACATAAATCTTGATATCAAGCAAACATTATCTTGGACTATAATTGTATATAGCACACCTCTCACATCTGAAACCATACCAATCACTCATGCACAAAATTTAAGCGTAGTGCTCATATCTTTGGTAATTTGTTATAGTTCCAAGGTTACTGACAAGGTCAGACTGTATCTTGTTTTGGCTTGGCATACCCATCAATCATTCATTACTTTGGCAAATTTAATTACTGATCTTATACAGGGACCTATTCTCTCACTCTTTCTGAATCTTTCTCTTATTCTCTTTTACTGTGTCCCCATTTTTGTGAAAGAGCCTCATTTTTCTTTCTTTCTTTCTTTCTTTCTTTCTCTCTTGCTTTCTTTCTTTCATCAAGTATAGGCCTTGAGTAAAAGCTACCCGAAAGATTACACTTCTGTGTTTTATGTATTTATTGGACCAGGCATGGTCCGCTTCTACTAACTCTAATGGTATTTGCACTCCTATTCATTCTGGCGGTCTGCCACAATTCAGCTGACTTTCATTCATCAAGGGCCCCTCTGCACAGACTGCACAAACCAAGCAATCAGTCCTTATTGTGACCCAAATATTATAACACCAAGTACCTTCCCGAGACACAACACTTATTACACTGGAGCTGAGCAACAATGCAAAAACACAAATGGTTTTTGGAGATGATTTTATTATAAGGGGGGATTCCTGTATTACCAATAGTAGAGTTGTTTGCCATTATGCGCCTGAAACCACATTGCTAAAGACTTGTGGAGATGCTCTTGATATTAAACCGTTTGCACTCTATACACATCAACAAAAAAAACTGACCATGTGAATGTATTGATTTTCATCTGCTGCTTAGCAATGGACTGTTTAGGGAAAAAAGCTATTTGTCACGCCCTTTGACCGCTGTTGCCAATCAATGACTTCAATTTGTGTGTCGATAAACGGGCTTAATGTGAGGATGCAACAAAATCCTACAGGGGTCACATTAAAAATGCAGGGCATGGTAGATATCTTAAGTTCCCCAGCTGGATGTTGTCCAAATATAATATTGTACCCCTGCAGCAATTACAGGGATCGCTGGAAGGGTAGTGACTGTGAGGAAATGAACTCAGGATCAATCTCACCACTTATCAGGATATAAGTGAGTCGGCAGAGATTCAAGGAGACTTGAGGAATCTGTTTCACACCTGACGCAGTGCAGCTCTAGCTAGGAAAGGATG
This sequence comes from Myripristis murdjan, assembly GCF_902150065.1. Taxonomy (NCBI): domain Eukaryota; kingdom Metazoa; phylum Chordata; class Actinopteri; order Holocentriformes; family Holocentridae; genus Myripristis; species Myripristis murdjan. The sequence goes on along the minus strand of NC_043983.1, from coordinate 28,778,229 downwards.
ACTGCAATTGACACTCGACTTTTCAGCCCATTCAATTACGCTGTGGCTTTCCATATGTCTGCCTGAAAGAGGAATTTTGAGCTTCAAGTGATTCACCAACAAACAGGAGATTTATTATTACCCACTGATATTACTATTCTGAAAAAAAAAAAAAAAAATAGACTTTTTTAATCCCACTACATCCTCAGATGCAAAACATATTTCAACTAGTGTGATAAAATTTGTTCTCAAACTGAGCATCTGATGAAATGAGTTCCATTTAATTCTTTTGCCACTCTGTGCAGCCCATATTACTGCTGCTTGCATTTCCTTTGCATTGCACAAGTCTTGTTTTGATCACTCGTGTCAGCCAGTAAACGTTTGAACTGTGAAAGTTGCAGGCGCTGACTGGCATGATACGATTGGCATAATATCCGGCCCACTAAGATCAAATTTCTTTGGCGCTGTTAATCATAACCCTACCTATCACAGCCCCGAGGACATCCGCATCTGTTAAAAACCTCTTACACACCTCTCCATCTAAATCATCGTGCTATATTGTGATGTAAATTACCTTGTGGGCTTTAAGTTTTCAGCTGAATGAGTGAGAGTTCAGACAGCCTGAGTTATGTGGTAGGCCTTTCTAATGGTAGCTCATAATTTCACAGATCAATGAGCATTATCTACAGGAGTAAAAAAAAGGAAAAAGAAAAAAAAAGTTGAATTTGTAATGGGGCCAAACTCAATATTCCACTCCCATTGTTCAGCAAGGACACGGCCTTTTGAATCGCACACTGCTGCCAAGAGTTACCACCTTTTGAAGTACGGAACATCTGTGTGTGTTGTATCACAAGCCGCTTGTCTGCTACTCCCGCTGAATTGAAATGTTTCGCCAGTACTGACAAACTAAATTTAATTTCATTTAACAAATTATGGTGTAACTATTTTGTTATCATACAAATAAAATAGTGACAGTGAAACAAATCCAAGTCCAAGGTCCTGCCTTACAAGCAAACAACAGCTCTATTTGGTTATTAAATAATGACAGTAAAATCATCCCTCAGAAATAAAATAAAATTAAATAAAATAAAATTAATTACTTCTAAATAAGTCTCTCGCTATTAAGAAATTGTTACCTTGTAATTCCCAGGCTCTTTGTTTTGTTACCCTACAACTATTGTGTTTTAATCCTATTACCACAAAATAGTGACACTGCAAATTGCACGCTGTAAAATAAAGCGTTACCGGTGTGACTAACAAGCAGTTAGGCGTCTGGGTCCAGGAGACCAAACCGGTGATGAGTTATTGTTGCACTATTTACCCAGTAATGTTCCAGCTCACGGTGCAACTGCATTTGTGGTGTTGAATATAGTCTGTGTTCTGGGCTAGAACCAGCTAGTCACACCAACAAGGCCAATGATTGATTAAGTTGCAAACCTGCAATTCATAACGCTGGAACTCAGAGGGATGTGTGTGAGTTACCACTATGCACGATCTGTAAACTCAGCATAACATTTTAACTAGCCGCAAAGGTGGCAATATCTATTCCAGAATGATAAATGGTTTGCCACAACACTCAAAGCAGCTTTCTTTCCCCCATAAAGAGTTTAAAGAGCATGAAATTCAAACACAGGTAATGGAAGCCCGACTATGTAATTATGCTCTTGTCTCATGCAGAGGAGCCTTCATTCCACTCTTTGCTTGAGGCCATTTCTGATCCAACATAAGCAGAGTAGGCTTTGCAGCAGGAATGCAATTTACAGTCGCTACTTGCATCCTTAGATATTTGCCCAAAAGATACAAACTGGTTGAACTATTATGATCTGCACAGTGCAGATAAATAGAGTCCTGGTGGGTAGAGAGGAAAAGAAAACACCGCTTTTTCTTCAAGACATGTTTACTAGATCTACAGGGCAAGCATGCAAAATTGGTGTAAAATTCAATTAATACATAGCCTCAAAATATCCCGAGCAAAACCCAGCTTCTTAATTGTATTACGAGGGGCTGCATCTTAATTGATGCAGCTTGCTGGGTTGAAATCCAAGACTACAAATAAGGGAAAAACATTTATTGATTAAAGAGTCAGCGGTGGAAATTCAGATTTATAGGTGTCCTATGCCTAACACTGGGCTTTGAGAGAGCATTCATCATGATTGGCATGTGGCGTTGATGGCCTGAGAAAGCGAGTCGGTTTTATGGCCACATTATAAGTAGGCTGTCTGGGCCTTTTCAAAGACGCATCACTCAGGGTGTCAGACAAAACTGGTCCACATGTGTCCCCTCTCAAGAGAGTGTTCTTCTATGAAGCATCATGTCAGGAGTCAGCCAGTCCATACCAGCAATAATCTGTGGTTGTCTCACACACACACTCACATACAAAACACACATACACATACACAATATCCAATATCATCCCAAGCTCTGTGCACAGCTGTGTGCTGAACACTTGATGTATAATCACCCAGTGAATACTGTGTTAAACACTAAAAGCTGCTCTGTTATCTTTCTCTCACATTCCCCCTTCCCCAAAATAGTCCTTGTTAGCTAAAGGTCCCAAAGATGTCAGTGCACACAGAGAGAAGACGCAGCAAAGTGCCAAGTATTGTGGCGGATGTCTAGAGACCCAGTTGGCTTCGAATTCAAACCCTGCATTCACGTGTACACTGCCTCAAAAACCACTAATTGCAGTGCAGCTATTGTTTTCTTCCTGGCTGCAGAAATAATTATGTTTACAAATGGGTGGTAGGAATTTGAAATTTGAAAGAAACGGAGGGTTAGGCAGAAAATAAGCGCTGCAGAATTATGCATTTATTTTAGGACACCTCCCTCAGCCCAAACAGCAAAAGCACTTTGTATCGTGTTTAGCTTTTGCAAAACTTCAATTGGCACTTATATGTAAACTAGGGGAAATGCTTGATTCAACAAAGCATGGAATTATCGCATACTTTCCCATCCCTCTAACTATTCAAACATAAACATTCTGCTGTCTGATACTTACAAGGTGGATGAGTGTTTTTTCAGACTTAATTTCGACAACACCCATTGGTTAGACAATCACTCGCAAACAAATCAGGATGACATGAAAGCTGGAGGCACAAGCGTGTGTTAAATTCTCAAATCTACAAAAAACGAGGCGTTACATTTGTAATGTACATGAACGCCAATGACTCAAGGAAGTGATGTAGATCTAAATTCATCAACAAAAGGTCAAACAGAGAATTGGGGCTCGAAGCAATGTGTGCGAATTCAATTCATGCTCTTGTAATCAGGTTTTATGAACAAGATAAGTTTTGCCTCACCCTGATGGGTGAGAAAATTGCGCCTCATTTGAAAATGATCTAGTTTTACAAATGAGAAATCATAACTTTAAAGACAAAGACTATACTTAACACTCAGCATCATCTGTGCAAGAAATAAACGATTTAACACAGACAGACAGACACAAGCACAAATGCGCACCTACTACACACATCGAGCTGATAAAAAATATACGGGTTCAATCTTAAAGGATCTATTAAACCAAGTAATAAGACGAGCATCCTCTCAGTCACCCACTGTTACACATAACTCACAATGCGGATGGATGACTCGCCTATAACACTGTACATTAGCTTGGCTTTTTCATGGCACTGTATAAACATCCAGACAATAGAGTTTGACTTGTAGATGGTCAGCCATGTATGAGCTAGTCAAATTGAGCATAACAAACCTTTATGTTTTTGACATCACAAGGCACCAGGGAGATGGTATGCTCATCCTTTATCATTTCAGAGGTTCAGCTCCTGCCAGCCATTCACGGGGCTTATTCCCTACTGAGTTGCCCTGCAATTTAATCCCGAGGCCCAGCCAAGCAAAACAGATGAATCTTGTCATCTTCTGAGAGGCAAGTGAGTTGATTGACCTAAAATCTTGTGCTAATGTATTAGATACCTAGTTGGAAAATAAAAACTCAATTTAATTCCTTTTAGAGGGGATTAAGTTCATAAGGCGTGTCCCTGGAGTGCCATTTGTACCCGTGACTTCCTGAAATTAATCAGTACAGATGTCGTTGCCTTTATTACACTTTTCTAGGACTCCAATTATGGTCACTGGTCTAAAACCACCACCTCTAAAACCCTGGCAGTCCCCATGAAGCCAGTTTTTCTGCATCTGCTCTGCAGGAAAAAAAGAAGGTTCTTTCATTGTGGTCTTGGTTCTACACAGAATCATAATACCAAACACTTCATGCAGCCTTTAATAGCTCTTTACGATAAAAGGCCCTATTAAAACCATTTAAAACCTAAAAGGATTCTTTATAGTACCAATGGATTTATGCTGTACCTAAGCATCCATTTTGTAGTACTGTGTATATAACCCTTTTTCTTAAGAGTGTGCCTAATTCAACTTTGCCTCCCACACTCTGTCTCTCTTATTTTCTGCCACAGAAAAAAAAATCAATAAAAAGTAAAAATATGACAGTTTCCAGTTAGCCGTTATTGTAATGTAAAGTTTCTCCTGCAATTAAAAAGCATTAGAGCATTTATTTGTATATCATTGGCATTTTATTCCTATAAATATACACATTCTTTACTGTTGACCAAGAAGTCAAATTACATGCCCTGTTATTATCAAGACAGTGCATCGACGTGTAAAAACAAAGCCCTTTAAAAGAAAGAATTTTCCAAATCAGTGAGTTGTGCGGCACATTGACCAGAAGAGGCAGAGGGGAGTTGATTGATTATTTCATTTAATCTGGCTGCCGCACCTCCATTCAGCACCACTTCCCCTCCTTTCTCTCACAGCGTACAATCTTTACTCTTAAGCATGACTTTCATCATTACTGTAAAACACAGTGACACGTCCAATCCCTCCTCATATTTGCAGCAAACAATTTCAAACTTCATAGCTCTGTTCTCCATAATTGGCAATTGAATCCCACTAAACTCCTCAAGCTTCTCCATCTCCATTCTGCTGTGAAGAGTCCATCCATTAGCCTTGCACCTCATTGCTCCCAGCACCTGACCCAGAAACCAGGGGAAGCAGTGAGGGCCACACAGCATCCACCACCATCCATTCAATGCACAGGGCTGTGGCGTGCTGGCACCGTCTATTGGCTTTTAGGCAATGTGCCTGCACTGTTTGGTTATTGATGAGATTTAAATTATACCCGGGGAAGATGTTTTCTGCTTTAGCGCGTCAGAAGTCAGTTGGCTGTGAGTGATGCTGAACCACTTTACAGAGACCACACATCACATTATTCAACCAAAGTTTATTGCGTATTGAGCTATTCCAACTTAACTTTGATTTCCCATCCATTCTCAGCCAGCTGGTTCAGGTACAGGGACCACAATAATAAGTATGCACTGAATACCCTTTAATCACTTACTGAGCTTGGCTGGCTTAGCTAGGTCACATTATCTCACCTCCAGTGAGGATATAGCTTACATTATTAACACTATCACCCATATACATATATTGCATTGACTAACACCTTATTATATTGTATCTTAAAGAGGAATACAATGTCATATATAGTTATGGTGGATTTAAAACTGTTAATAGCTAGTTTATATTTCCTCCAATGATTTTCCAATGCATGTGGTATTTAATACAAATTTTTCAGAGTCAAACCTACCTTCAGATGAACTGAAGGTACTGAAGATGCACTGAAGATGCCCTAAATAAAAAGATAGTGAGACAATAAAGTTTGTAAGGCAACATGTTTTTGAGGGATTATTTCCTGTCCTGGAAGAAACTTGGCTGTCAGGGGATTGAAAGTAAGCAGAGAGCAATAATACAAAAAAAAAAAAAAAAAAAAAAATAGCACTGATATGAAAACACTCAGGCAAAATGAAATAGGGATAAAACAAAAAATGACAAAACTAAATAAAGGCTTCATGTTTACTGTGGTGGGCTATCTAGTTTAGGAATTTTTCAAGTTTGCTCTCAAGTTTGTTCAAGTTGTTCCTCTTGCTGCACAGGAATGGAAGGCAGCAAATGGTTTCTACTGAAGGGGGAAATCTCCAACTATGCTGACTGTGTGCCGACAGCAGCAGGAATAATGGAAAGGGACAGGGGCGTTGCTAGGCTATGAAGACACCGGGGACTTAGCCCAGTCAATCACTAAGTATCGCCAACAACCTTGTGTTGCAATACATACAACAAATCAGAGGCCCTGATGTGGTACAACACTGAGAGACAGAGCTCAGTGCTCTGAAGAAGACACACAACGAGCCGAATTGCTGATGCCATGGACTAACGATGTCAATGGAGAAGGGCAAAGTTGGCATAAAGTTAAAGGTACCTACAGTGCAGTATAGTGGTGCCTCTACAGCGGCACTGTTCTGCCAGCATGCTGAGGATGTGCTGGGAGAACACGCTATGTAAACAAAATGTCCCTATTTTGTTTGTTTTCTGCAAGTTTCCAACCCCTAAAGCATTTTTATATGTGACTTCAAATTTACTGATACACATGTGACCATTTTCTACAACTACAGATTCCATTGTCACGGTGCTTGGTTGTTTTGCTTTAATAACACCGTCATACTTGTTGTTTTGTGTACTATAGCACCACTGCATCGGTTACCTTTAGTGAAACAACGACAACAATCTATCATAAACAATGTCATCATAGAGGTGAACTGTAAAAAATGAGTCATGGGACCAAACCAAATCAAACTGTAGTTCAGGAGACATAAAATATTGTGCTCCTTATACTCATAATTGATCAATATTACAAGTTCCATGTCAGTTTATAAGCCTACCTGAAGTTCTCAAATATTTGCCTGGTGTGCAGGATAGAAGACGAGATCATACACGGGAAGAAGGGATATGAATCTGGCTGGTGGGGCAGACTGACTCGGTTATAAAACCGGATACAGTCAGTTATTTCCGTTGCATCCCTGAAATGGAGATTTTGCATTGTGCAGAGACCATTTGGTTTGACATCTTATACTCCAAAGGTTAACAGCACTGAAGGAGAGCCGTATTGGATGCTACCTTAACAGGAGTGCAATCTGGATTGGTATTTAAAAGATAATGGTGAGGCAAAAACCAATTAGCTTTGTGCTCCGTGGCTGTCTAGTGCTCACAGATGTTGTCTGTGCAATTATAAGGTCAGTCCTGCTGCCAGGTATATACGACTACATCTTGACATCGGCAAAGCTAATTTTGCTGCAAAGACAATTATAAGGACGATTGTTCCTTGGGAGTGGTTGAAAGAATACTACAAGGTGGAATATTCAGACTCCTACAAATAAAATTCAAGATGTGTGTGTGTGTGTGTGTGTGTGCACTTACCTACCTATCCAAGAGGGGACTTCGGCGTCGTCACACATTCACCAAGTGGGGACCTCATAGCCAAGTGGGGACATTTTTTAGGTCCCCTCTTGGTCATGCTTTAAATCATGCTAAAATCAAGTGTAACACCCTCTGGTGAAGTTTTTTTAATTTTAGCCAAGTGGGGACCTGAAGGTGTGTGAGTGTTTAAGTCCATGCTCAGCTCTGCCCCTGTAGGCTGGAGCAGGGATTACAACGTCTCATAAACACACGTCGTTTTAAACACACTCCTTCAAGGTGTGAATGGCTTGCAGGTAAAGCAGCCTTTCAGACTGTAGGGGGGCTGTTAAACAGGAAACCTGTCTCTTTAAACACAACTTGTCTTTGTTTTTGTAACAAAATATAAAGTCTCAGCTTTAGTGGATGTCTTGGGTTTCAAGCTCAACACTATTAAAATAAAGGTCTAAGGGGGTTAGGGAGCAAGGAAGTAATAAGTACTTAGAAAGAAAGAAAGAAAGAAAGAAAGAAAGAAAGAAAGAAAGAAAAACAACCAGAATGAAATTAGATTAAAATTTAAATTATTTCATTTTTGACTAACTGCTAAAAAAACAATTTATTATCAGACTTTGACTAGACTTCTAAAACTGTGATGACAGAAGTTCCCTGTTGGCTGGTAAATACTGACAGGAGTCCCCTCTTAGATAGCATGCAGCGACCTTCACACTCCAGCATGGATGACAAGAAAAAATAAGCAAAATGAGTAGGTAAAATTACAATCTTACTAGATAATTGTTGTTCAAATATGATTTGTTATGTTTTTTGAGGCACATTACAGAAAAAAAAGGTACTTCTACTGTTTGGAATGACAGAGGTCCCCTGTTGGCTGGGAAACACTGACAGGAGTTCCCTCTTGGATAGCATGGAGCGACAGCCACACTCCAACATGAGTTAGGAAAAAATAAATAAGTAACATGGGTAATTCTTAAGACAAAATAATCTAAACTAAACATAATCCAATCTGTGGTGTTATTTTTCAGCAAAGTTGCACCAGTAATGTTGTCATTGTTGCTTTTTTGAAATGTGGGATGTATTGTGAAAACCACCTATCATGACTTACAGTATGTAAGTATAAAGAAACTAAAATCCTTTAGTACCTAATTTGGATATCGATATTAAGGGTTTGACAGAGAACAACAATTTTACATGGAATGAGAAGGGTTGCCTGTTAGGGAAATAAACTGTTTGGCCCTTTAACTTACTACCTAATAGAGACACACAATACATAAACACTATTTTGCCACAGAGCGTTTAGAGGATATGCCATTGTTTGAAAATAGAAATACAGGTAAATCTGTTTTTGCATATGATAATCACAGTTTTCTCAACTTGAGAAAACTGTGATTGGGTTTAAGTCAGAACTCAGGATTTCCAACTTCCAGTAAATTCCCAGTAAATAATTACTGAGTCCCCTCTTTGCCTGAACCAAATGACACAGGTGCCCTGTTGGATGGTATGGAGCGATGCTCACACTCCTGCATGTATGTAATTAGGACAGAAAAAGATATTATCATTGGCAGTAAGCTGTCACAAAGTTGAACAGAGAGGTAATAGAGGATTTTAAAGATTTTGCCAGAGCCTTTAGTATCACAGAGTATCAGTATCAGTAACACAGAGCTCCAATATTTTCATTTCTATCAGCTCCTCAGATTAAAACTCTAAGCAAGTGGTACATCTGTTATAAAATCAGAGTATGCGTGATATTACATTATCTGCTAATTCAAAGTCAAACATTTTAGTGTAATAAATTCAGTAGTGTTTAACTCAGGATTTCCAACTTCCTAGTAGTAAAAAGCATGCAGAAGTTCCTTAAATTGCAGTACTCTTAAGGTAAGGCAACTTTTCTCATCCTCTTGGTCATGATAATTTTACTATGCACTTTTAAACACTTTGATTTTCACCATTATACAGTAGTTCTTTGTTTTAAACTTTGTGATAAACTGTAAATAATTATTGAGTCCCCTCTTTGCCTGAACAAAATGACACAAGTGCCCTGTTGAATGGTATGGAGCGACGCTCACACTCCTGCATGTATGTAATTAGGACAGAAAAAGATATTATCATTGGCAGTAAGCTGTCACAAAGTTGAACAAAAAACAGCATTGTTACTGTTTGATATGTTTTTGGTTTTCTAAAGATAGTTTTCCGTGCTCTGTAGAGGGTGATAAATATTTTGCCACAGAGCTTTTAGAGGATATGCCATTGTTTGCAAATAGAAATACAAGTAAATCTGTTTTTGCATATGATAAAAAAAAAAAAAAAAGTCAAAGTCAAAGTCAAACATTTTAGTGTAATAAATTCAGTAGTGTTTAACAACAGTTAAGTATTCAGTACTGATACATTTTCAAACCGTAAACATTAAACTGATATTGTCATGCCTGCCTGTTAGGGAAATAAACTGTTTGGCCCTTTAACTTACTACTTAATACAAACACAAAATACATAAACACTGCAACGCTGATAAGAGAATTAGGATTAGTGGGTTAACAGTTGTCTTGGCTTAACTCAGGTTTTGCACCATCATGAAGCTGCTCAGTTTTAACCTGAGTAGATCACTGTGGTAACTTGTGCTGTATGGCCTGGTCTGGAGCAGGTTAACTTCAGAATATTATAGTATCAAAACATGTCAGTAACCCTTACTGACTACTAGACAAAAGTACTAGGCTATAAGGGACCATACCCACACTTATTTTGAGCCTCAGCCTTATTTTTAATGTTTGGATTTTTTTAAAAAAAATATCTATCTATCTATCTATCTATCTATCTATCTATCTATCTAGCTTATTAAGCGATGTCCAAGTTATGCGATAATAATGTTTACATTTCACATTGGACTTAACAGTTAACTAAAACTAAAGTAAAAACTAAAGCTGGGTTTGAAAGAAACATTTTAGTTAAATAAAAATAAAAACCTACCTTTAAATTAAGAAAACTGCAATAATATTGTGTGCTTACAAAATAAACTGAACAAAACAAATGAATGAACAAACCAAAAAAGAAAAAAACAAAATGTCTTTAGTTCTATATTTTGCCAATTTGGTCAAATTTGTCCACACAAAAACCATGAGAAGGAATTGGTATTTATGTTTATTGAGACTAGGATGTCAACATGACTGTGAGGCAGTTGCCTTCACAAAGTGTTATTTGTACTGTAATACCTATTCTAAACTTCCTCAATCTTGCCCCTGACAAATACCCGTATATTACAGTATAATAAAAAGTAAATAAAACTAATACTGCAACTACTAAAAAGTAAATTGAAACTTAAGGGCTTTTAGAGCTTGAAATATTGAGGAGGCGGGGACAATCCAAGGGGACATAAAAGTAAAGATCCGTGATATTAAACACACACACACGCACACAAAATAACTGTTGAGAAACCAAACAAACAAATAACAGAACACATTTAAAATCAGCTGCATTCGGGAGTGGAGTAGTTTGTAATCATGGTTTTAAATTGGCGCATGCTCGTGCAGCGACCGGCAGCAAGCCATGTCTGTCCTGTTTATTGTTCTGTTTTGGGGGACTGTTTATTGTTTTTGGGGGGTTTTACACACTGAATGTAGCTGTTGACTGACGAACAATATTTGTGGCAGTGGAGATAGTGGAAACCTACAAATATTCACACTCTAGCATGGATGAAAAGAAAAAATAAGCAAAATGAATAAGAAAATTACAATCTTAACTAGATAATTGTTGTTCAAATATGATTTGTTATGTTTTTTGATGCACATTACAGGAAAAAATCAAGTGCAGCCAAAGACATGGAGACAGGAATTAATTAATTAATATATTTATCTTTATGCACAAGATAAGAGCTTTGTTTTGTATAGCTATATTGTTAACAAATAGAAAGCAGTACAAAAAAATAACAAACATATAGAACTAATAAATATATCACTGGCTCTAGCAAGTTATAATCAAGTTATCAAAATTGTTTCAATGTTATGGCACAGTGATGTGCCGTTACATGAACAGCCACTGCTGCGACCTTTACACTGAATACGTGTACATGCACACTATATTCCTGTATTATTCGAATAAGACCCCTGGCATGTGCCTGTTCCAAACCGGAATATTGTGCCATGTAAACACCTTAATCTGAAAATGCCCCGTACCGGAATATTCAGTTACATCTGTGCATGCTCGATTCACAATGAATCCTGGGTCGTCTTTGTTGCTATGGTTACTGTAAGCGGGGAAAACGACATGGTGAATTCCAGCAAGAGCCAGGAGTCTGCAGTCTGCCTTCAGCTAATGAAAGACTTAAATATCATGGAGTATGTCGATTGGAGAAAACGCAGAAATAGCAATAGAAGAAGAAGAAGAAGAAGAAGAAGAAGAAGAAGACTTCTTCTGCGATCACAGCAGCAGTTCTTTTAAAAATGACACTGCCGGCACAACAACAGGACGTGACTCTGGAAATGATGTAGTTTGGCGGACCAATCATAGCTCTTGTTGTCAGTGGGGGGCCTGAGTTGGGGGCTACGTGGGGTCCGCATAGTTACAATTTTCGCACAACCCCTGTAAGCTTCGCACAACCCCAGCTTTGATGCTCCATTTACATGAACTACCAACGTTGTGACCCTTACACCGATGCTCCATAATGCGAGCTCCCAGTATTAATAATTTTACAATGTTATTTACAGGGACCTAGCATTCCTCCATGAGCAAGCACTTGGTGACAGTGGCGAAGAAAAACTCCATTTTAACAAGGAGAAACCTCGAGCAGAACCAGGCTCTGGGTGGGCGGCCATCTGCCTTGACTGGTTGGGTTGAGAGAGAGAGAGGGTCTGGCCTGAATTTTCCTTTTCAGTGGCCCAGCCTCTTTTACCTGCAGCTTGCAGCGCTTATGATATCTCCAGCGGTCTGTTTTGATGTACACGGCAAAGCAAAACTTGCAAGGCAGATAGTCTGTTGCTGTTGACGGGTAGGTTGCTTGCCTTTTGGGGATGATTTGTCCTTTCCCAGAGGACAGTACTGAACAATTATGGTAGTAATTTCCCTTGTTCCTTACTTTGCTCAAAAAAAGATTGCGCACGGCTGATCCTTGTTTGTGTGCAAGTGCCTGAGCCACTTCAGCTATGTTAGAATGCTTTTGCTTGAGGTGTCTCGTAATTTTCACAAAAGGCTTCTCGCAGTAGAGGCAGTAATTCTTCTTGTCATATATTAGCTGATGTGCAGTGTTTGAGGACATTTTCACTTTGATTGAAACTTCTTGTTGAGGGTTACCACCATGGGCTATCTGATCCATTGCCTTTGGGGTTTTTGAAAGTGAATTTTCTTGGAATAGTGCATCAGAACATGTCAGACATGATGCATAAAGCTATTGTTCTGGATTGGGCACTTTCTTACCCATGTCTCAGGAAGTCTAAACTAGACATAATTTGCGTAGGGTAAGAGGACGGGGAGAAGGTTTGTTTAGGAGCCAGAATAGGAGCTGTAATGAGGGGGATGGGAGTATTGGAGTTGTTAGTGGTTGGGGGTAGAAAACAGATGAGTCAAAGGGCTGATGGGCAGGGGCCATCTTCATTTTTTTAAAAGAACATATTAACCTTGGGAGGCCATTTCTAACAGTAAGATGTGGCAAACATTGGTTTCTATTTATTTATTAAAGCCCTTAACGGCAACTTACATGTGTTGCTAGTAACTGGGTAATGCTTAAAGTTCTAAATGTAAACACAAAATTTTGGAAAACTGCTTTTTGTGTCCATGCTGCACACATTTTACAACACAAACTAAAACCTATAGTAACCCAATTGTACTTAAAGGTCAGCCCTCAGATTGTAAAGGTTGAGAAACTCTGCGGTACAGGTTACAGGTAGGGGCGGGGGAGGGGTAAAGTCGTCAGGTTGGAGAAGGTTTGTCTGAGAGCCAGAGGAAGTGTGAAAATGAGTCTCACTGGGGAATGGGGGCTGTAATGAAGGGGAGGGGCCATTGGAGTTGTTAGTGGTTGGGGGCAGAAAACAGATGAGTCAAGGGGCTGATGGGCATCTTGTCATTTTTTTTTTTAAAGAACATATTAATCAACACTATCTGACACCACTATCTATTTGTCAGTGAATCCATATTCTATTCATAATTTGCCCTGTCATAAAAATCCAACACCTGCAAACACAATTCTAATAATTATAAACAATAGAGAGAACTGCAGCAATCTATCGCCATATTCTGACAGAAACTTGTCTTAAACAGAGCATACATATTTCTGAAGTTTCTTTACATAACTATAACTTGTACAGAACAGAAAGAGTCAGAAGAGGAGGTGGTGTGGTGTTAGGACCCGATTCTTTTGTTGAATGCCCAAGGACAGACCGGAGTCAATCTTCAGCTCTCAGATATAATATTTATTTGGTCACATGTAAAGGAAAGCAGCGCTGGTCTCAGTGTGACAGAGCTTTCGCAGGATCTCAGTCAGAATGAGTGTCGATATCAGGAAATGATACACATTTATGTTCTTGGGCTTGGGCCTGCCCCGTACATAGGTTGGACTTTAAACGCAACCGAGAATAATTGGCCAGTTACCGGACATGGACAGGCCAACCACTGTCCATGCCTTGATCTCGGAATGTGTGATGCTATGTGTATGTATGTTGATTGGGCGTGTATCTAATGCAATAGACCTAACAAATAAGATAGAGAAAATATGTCTGGTTCCAGCTTTGTTTACCTTCTGCTAACAGTCAAGCTGTTCTGAATAATACAAGAAGCATTGAACTTTAACATGCATTGAATACTGCAAGAGACATGAACTATAAGGCCAATTATAACAGTGGCTATATACATTAACAATCAACTCAAATCATTCCTCTCAAGAAAGTCTGGGTTTAAGCCCACACCAATCTGGTTTCAGAACTAAACATAGTACTGTCTTTGCTAACACTTTGGTTATAAATGCTACCGCATCTGCTGCTGACAAAGGGAAATATTGTGCTGCCCTGTTTGTCAGTTTGACAAAAGCATTTGATAACGTTGATCATGCTATGCTCCTAGAGAGGCTATGTGATATTGCTTTTGATTATAAGTCCTAAAAATTTTTCAGGATGATCTTTCTCATAGACAGCAAAGTGTAACTTTAGGAAATGATTGTTCTGTATTTTTAACACTGTCAAGGGGGGTTCCACAAGGTTAAAGATTGGGCCCTGGCTTGTACTGCTTTGCTAATACTGTACATTCAGCCACTGAAGGCCTACAACAAGCTTTTGACAAATTGCACAATGCCTATTTTTATTTGAAACTAAAAATTTTACAGCTAAAAAATGCAAACAAGATATATGCTGTTTTCTAGAGGCAGAGATATTGTGGACAATGGCTTGCATATTAAAAAAAATAAACAAAAAAGCCTTCCTGTCTGTTTTGAATAATAGTGACATAGACATACCTAACTAGATTCAGTATCACTCTGCCCTAAGATATACCACCAGTGACAGTTTTTTTACTCTCAAATGAACAAATGAACAAACATCTTGAATGAAAACCTTGGGAGGCCATTTCTAACAGTAAGATGTGGCAAACATTGGTTTCTATTTATTTATTAAAGCCCTTAATGGCAACTTACATGTGTTGCTAGTAACTGGGTAATGCATGAAGTTCTAAATGTAAACACTCAGTTTAAGAAAACTGCTTTTCGTGTCCATGCTGCACACACTTGGAACATTTTACAACACAAACTAAAACCTATAGTAACACAATTGTACTTAAAGGTCAACTTAAAGGCGATGGGTTATGTCTGAGGAAAGAAAGCAGCCCTCAGGTTGTACAGGTTCACAAACCCTGCCGTACAGGTTACAGGTAGGGGCGGGGGAGGGCTGAAGTCGTCAGGTTGGAGAGGGTTTGTCTGAGAGCCAGAGGAAGTGTGAAAATGAGTCTCACTGGAGAATGGGGGCTGTAACGAGGGGGAGGGGAGCATTGGAATTGTTAGTGGTTGGGGGCAGAAATTTGAAACTAAAAATTATGTACCTAAAAAAGTGCAAACAAGATATATGCTGTTTTCTAGAGGCAGAGATATTGTGAACAATGGCTTGCATATGAAAAAAATAAAACAAACAAACAAAAAAGCCTTCCTGTTTGTTTTGAATAATAGTGACATAGACATACAGTGGTGGAAAAAAGTTTTCGGACACCCTTAAAATTTTACACAATCTCAAATATTATCATGAAATATTTGTGTAAAAATCTTTTTGGTGTTTCAAAAGGTGTGGCTGCATTAGACAGATACAAACAAATACAAATTATATTTTTTTGTTTATTGTTTACAAGAGAAACTAACAAAACTAAATTCTTGACAAATTCTTCTGACCACAGAATCTTCTTCCAGTTCCTGGCTGTCCAGTTCTTGTCGGGCTAACCTCTGTCTCTCATTGATCAGGGGCTTCTTGATAGCCTTGTAGGACCTTCAGCCGTGATCTAAAAGTCGGCCACGTACAGTGCGGGTGGAACACTGGACACCAGTTTGGTTTGACCACTGCTGCTGAAGCTCCTGTGATGTCATTCAGTGGTTTTGCCTGCACATGCGGATCAGGATGTGGTCATTTCTTGCTGAAGAAACCCTTGGACGGCCAGATGTTGGTTTGTCTTCCAAGCTGTTGGTTCGTCTGTATTTCTGCAGAGTGGATCCAACTGCTGAAGGACTGCATCTGCACTTCCTGGCTATCTGGCGGCAGCTGTACCCTTCCTGGCTGAGAATCTTTATCTTCAGGCGTGTTTCCTGCGTTAGGTTCCTTGTTTTAGCCATTTTTGTGTCTGAAGAACTTTCAAATGTGCTGGCTTTATATAGACACAAAGCTTGTGTCTTTTAATAAAAAGAAGGACCTTCATTACTGGTACCAAAATGACCCAATACTCAAAATCCTATGTATTTTTATGGAACCAATCAATTTGAAGTTTTTAATGACTTTTTTAGGATGTATTTAGTATTTTGGCTGTGACTGTACTAAAAGAAATTGCACTTGAAGACCTAAGAGTGATTCTTAATGCAATATTTGACAGATGCATGGGGTGTCTGAAAACTTTTTTCCACCACTGTACCTAACTAGATTTAGTATCACTCTGCCCTAAGATATAGCACTGGTGGCAGTTATTTTACTCTCAAATGAACAAATGAACAAACATCTTGAATGAAAAGCTTGGGAGGCCATTTCTAACAATATGCCAAACATTGGTTTCTATTTATTTATTAAAGGTCTTAATGGCAACTTACATGTTTTACTATTTATTGGCTAATTTTCCAAGTTCCAAATGTAAACAAAATTGTGTAATATTGCTTTTAGTTTCTGTGCTGCACACACATTTTACAACACAAACTAAAACCTATAGTAACGCAATTGTACCTACAGGTCAATTTAGATAGATAGATAGATAGATAGATAGATCTTTATTATTGTCCCTAGTAGGCAATTGGTATTGCAGCAAGTCATAAAGACAAAACAAAAGACAGGTCATAAGAACAAACGACATAATACATAATACAAGCGGTTATGAAGGTGATAGGGGACTGAATGTAGCAGCTGCAAACAGGCGAACAGACCCTCAACTGTAACAGCGCCATGTCAACAAATGAAAATACTGAGGCAACAATAACTAATAAATAAATAAACAAATAAATTAAGTAAATTTTTTTCTCCAGTAGGATAAAAAAATACACCACTAAAAACATCACAATCAGTAAAATTTCACTTCACGGGTTCACAGAAGAGCACTGCCACCGTAAAACAGCATAAAAAAGCAACATCACTACCATGAGCCCAACTGCCGACCTATCACTTCCCGTGGCCTGAGTTAAGGAGATAGATAGCACTGGGGACAAATGAGTAATTATATCTGTTGCTCCTCGCTGAGGGAAACCTTAAATGTGAACCAGAAGGCAGTAACTGAAACTCAGAATGGAGGGGGTGTGTACTATGGAGTTAGCTTTTTTCAAAATGTGTCTGTCGTACAGGTCGGATCAGCTGCTTTGTGGAGCAACTATGATTTTGCCACTGGCTTTCACGATTTTGGAAAGTGCAGTTTTGTCATCAGCACTAAGATTGCCATACCAGCAGATCATAGAGAATGTCATGATAGACTTGATATAGAATTTATAAAATATATGCATCAGAGTGTTACAATTGGCCTTATAGTTCAATGTTTCATGCATTATCCAATGTATTACATAGTTCAGGACAGCTTGACTGCTAAGCAGAGGACAGACAAAGCAAAAGCTAGATGTACTTTCTCTATCCTTGTTATTTAGGTCTGTTGCATTAGATACATGCCCAGTCAACATTCACACACATAGCATCACACATTCCAGAAACAAGGCATGGACAGTGGTTGGCCTGTCCATGTCCGGGTAACTGCACTGCAAAAATGCAAAATCTTACCAAGATTATTTGTCTTATTTCAAGTCAAAAATGTCTTATTACTAGTCAAAATATTTCATCACACTTAAAATAAGACATGATCACCTCAGAAGTAACTTGTTTTTAGATAATTGTCTCTTGTTTCAAGTGAAAATTTGCTTGAAACAAGTGAAAATTTGCTTGTTTCATTGGCAAAATTTGCCAGTGGAAAAAGTGAAAATTCACTTGAAATAAGTGAAAATTAGCTAGAAACAAGAAACAAAATTTGCCAATGAAACAAGCAAATTTTCACTTGTTTCAAGAAAATTTTCACTTGAAACAAGAGACAATTGTCTAAAAACAAGTTACTTCTGAGGTGATAATGTCTTATTTTAAGTGTAATGAGATATTTTGACTAGGAATAAGACATTTTTGACTTGAAATAAGACAAATAATCTTGGTAAGATTTTGAGTTTTTGCAGTGTGGCCAATTATTCTCGGTTGCGTTTAAGTCCAACCTATGTACGGGGTAGGCCCAGCCCAAGAACATAAATGTGTATCATTTCCTGATATCGGGGCTCATTCTGACTGAGATCCTGCGGGAGCTCTGTCACACTGAGACCAGCGCTGCCTTGCTTTATATGTGACCATAATAAATATTGCATCAGAAAATTGAAGACTGACTCCGGTCTGTTCTTGGGCTTTCAACAAAAGAATCGTGAGCTAACAAGAGTCTTATCTACATTGAATTTTGCCATCTTGCGGAGGCAGTAGAGACATTGCTGGCCTTTTTTGCAAATTATTTCTGCGTTCAAATTAAATTTCAGCTTGTTATCAATCACACTGTCCAACTATTTGTAGGTTTCCACTATCTCCACTGCCACAAATATTGTTCGTCAGTCAACAGCTACATTCAGTGTGTAAAACCCCCCAAAAACAATAAACAATATCACTGATCTTTACTTTTATGTCCCCTTGGATTGTCCCCACCTCCTCAATATTTCAAGCTCTAAAAGCCCTTAAGTTTCAATTTACTTTTTAGTAGTTTAAGTATTAGTTTTATTTATTTACTTTTTATTATACTGTAATATAGGGGTATTTGTCAGGGGCAAGATTGAGGAAGTTTAGAATAGGTATTACAGTACAAATAACACTTTGTGAAGGCAACTGCCTCACAGTCATGTTGACATCCTAGTCTCAATAAACACAAATACCAATTCCTCCTCATGGTTTTTGTGTGGACAAATTTGACCAAACTGGCAAAATATAGAACTAAAGACATTTTGTTTTTTTCTTTTTTGGTTTGTTCGTTCAGATTATTTTGTAAGCACACAATATTATTTCAGTTTTCTTAATTTAAAGGTAGTTTTTTACTTTTATTTGACTAAAATGTTTGTATACATATATATATATATATATATATATATATATATATATATATATATTGATGTGGAAAAACTTCTCGTCCAGATCAGGCCAGATTGGCTGCAAAAATTCTCTTTAGCTTCGTACCAAAAAACACCAATAAAGAGTCTTGAAGTCTTCAAAAATAGAGTCTTGAATCAGGCAGAGTTTCGAGCGTACAAGTTTATTTGCGTTTGAGATCTCAAATCAAACAAACAGGGAGTCGTGCAGCATAGACAAAACGACTGACTTTCTTTGTTTCCACTTCTGTTTTTATAGCGTGAAACTTGGCAAGTCAGCATTCAAGATCATAAGGAGTGCGGCACCTTACGTCATGCTAGCTGGGAGATCATAAGGGTGCCGGTGCTTACATAATACCAACTGGGGGGTTAGGGACTTTCTGAGTGGCCGCAAGTTGTCTCTGATGTGCAGCTGTTTGGCTTCAACCCATGTAGTAGGGTGTTTCAAGTAGGCCGAGCTACGTGCCTGGCACTTGCTTCAAGTGTGAAGCCGCCCAACGCGTGCCAGGCACGTGCATGTTTTAAGTCGGCCGAACCACGTGTCTGGCCCTTACTTCAAATATGATGCCGCCCAACGCGTGCCAGGCACGTGCCTCGGCTTCGATTCAAACTGTGGGGTCATGTAAAGTTTACTAAGCGAGTGCAACTGAGGACATGAGCGCACGTATTGCTGGGCTCGTACGATGAGTTCAACTGAGGATATCGGTGCACGTAATGCTGGGCTTGTACAGTAAGTTCAACTGAGGACATGGGCACACAGAATACAGGGCTACTACAAGAGGCATAGTGAGTTTTTGTGTTAAATAGAAATCCATCTAATGGCTACACCAATAATTCAAAGTTTTATAGGAATAGTGCTTTCTGGGTGATGTTGAGTATTGTTGTTCATTCCGAGCTTTCTTATCTTGTTACTCCCTACAATGTTGAGACTCATTCAAGGTCAGAATTTCCTCCACATGTCCCCCCTTTGTGACTAAAAGTCACACCATCATAAAACCGTTCCAGTTAAATCATTACTTCCAGTGTACGCAAAAATAATTCCAGTGATTATATCAATGTTGTACCAATGGTTATTCAAAATCAGTAGCCTTTCTTACAGTGTAGCTACCATCAAAAACATAAGGTATATTATATGAAGATAATATGGTTATACGTAGCTTTGGATAATATGGTTATACGTAGCTTTGGATAATATGGTTATACGTAGCTTAAACACACAGTAATATAGTAAACATAAACTAAAACACGATAAAGATAATACTGAATAGTAAAACAAGGCACTCAGTAGTACATATAATGCCCTTATAATAAACCAATAGAATACATATAATGCCATGATAATAAAACCAATCGTATACATATACTGCCATAGTAATAAAACACAGTATAGGTTCCCTTTTTTATCAATAATAAGATGTAAATAGCCCTTTATGCATGTTCCGACATATAACTGAACATCTTCAAATAAGCGAAGAGCACATCAGTGTAAATATAATCATTACTCTTTCGCTACATCCAGTGTATATACTGCTAGTAAGGTACCAATATAGTAAGTGGTGCAGGCACACAGTGATATTAAGTACAGTATAAATGATGGAAAGAAACTCTTATACTGTCATTGGTATTAAAGTGTAGGTGCAGTACTCAGCATAATACAGTGGTACATCTACATTCTACATGTTCCAGCAGTGCAGAAACAGCATTCGGTCTGAACATTCTAGTCTGCGTAGACGGTATTGAACCTGCCTATCGACGATCCTCTCAGCCGTTGGTAAATGCTCAGACACTCACTGAGCATTGCATGTTCTTGGTTGAGCTCTATGAGTTGTTGGTCGAACTCTGCATTTTGTTGGTTGAGCTCTGCAATTCGTTGATTGAGCTCTTCATTTTGTTTCCTTAAGTGGGCAATCTCCTCAAGTACCTCCTGATCAATGCGACACTCGCGCTGATAGTGACTTTGTGATGACACAAGTGTCATGGACGTTGCCAGAGCTGCCTCCTGCTCTGGTGCATTTGGTACCCAGAAACGAAACTCATTGTATGACTTGGTGGCACGATTCTGGGTTACATAAGCTGCATCATTCTTGTAGGAGGGTTGGGGCTCATCCATTAGGTTAAGGGTGGTAGAGGAAATGTGGGGAGAACTACTATTCTTCGTGACAGGACTAGGGGAATTTGGTGGAGCAGATTGGTCTGGGGATGAGCAAAATGAAATTGGAGAGGCAAGAGAGGCAAGACTTTCCGTGTCTAGGTTGTCCTTCGGCTCCCTGTGATCTTCCATGTTGAGCCCGGTAGGTCCAGGCGGCTCAGCTGTGATAGCATGGGGTTGTGGAGCTAAGGGGTTGAACCAGCTCTGGTGCTCGTATACCTCATTGGATCTGAAAGAAGAAAGTGGCGGGGGTACTGGGACCTCCATCCCTGGGCGTTCACTCAGTTGATTCTGCCAGGACAATGACTGGTAGGGTGCGTAGCTCCTTGGCATAAATCTCGCCGGGTTCCACTGGGCGTTGGTTCTGCTGGTGGCTGGTGTCGGTAATGGAGGGTAAAGGCCCAGACCAGGTCCTGGTGCGGCTGGTGGATGAGGTTCCGACGAAACAGGGAGCAGGGTGAGCAGCTGGTGTGGCGAACTTGGCTGCTGCGGATCTCCTGTAAGTGAAACTGGCATGCATGGTGGTGTTGGGCCCACCCTTGGTTCCCAAGAGCTCTGATGTCCATCAGCCATGTCCTCTGGCAAAACAAAGCACAGTCTTAGTTAAACAGTTTATTGCTCCTCCAGACTGGAGGAGTCATCTTCATATTGTTCTTCATGCAGCTCTTGGCAAAACCTTAGCACCTGATATGTCTTCCTAATCCACCTGAGCCATTAGTCAAACGCTTCCTCAGTTCTAGGAAATCCCCCTACCCCATCTGAATCCAAATATTTATTATATTGACCATCTAGATAGATAAATAGATAGATAGATAGATAGATAGATATACTTTATTGATCCCAACCAGGGAAATTCTGTCATATCATAAACGGTTTTCCTTTCTTATCCCAAGACCGGTAAGGATAAGGTGATTGAGGTTTGAGTAAAATTGGTATTTTAGTACAAGGGCATTTATTAATAATATGAGTGCAGATAGATAGATTGTCTACTAAAATTGTTAGTCAGGTTCCTATAGAAAATGATAACCTTGGCCTATGTTTGCATCTGGTCCATGCTACTTTAATCAGTGAGTGTAACAGTAATGAGCACGTCTGTCTCCAACATTCATTACGTCTGTGTTGCATTCTCTTTGCAGGTCTGAAAATTGGCCCCATTTTGTTATGCCATGATTTTTAACTGGCATAATTTTCCTGGCTCATAAGGCCTTTTGAGTTTCCTGCACATTTTTAGATAATGGCCTCTCCGACCACATTCTTAACAGTTTTTTTAGTAGTGCTGGTCAAAACAGATAATTAGCATCATGGTCTAATGAACCGCAACGTAAGCAATGCATGATAATTTTATGTGTTAGCCGGGTCTTTCACCCTGACGCTACTCTTCTCCTTCCTGCCCTTCCTCTTTTCTGCTGCTGTAACTGGATGGTCTTCTGTGGATAGTTTGGCAACCCCATTACTAGGAAAACCCTCATGACTACCACTAATGGAGGCTCTGGGTGGGGTTGATGTGCTACAGACATGGCTGCTGCCTGCCGTCCCTTCATGACCCTGCAGCGCTGCCAGTCGTGGTGATCTCCTAACTCCCTGTGGGGAGGAGTCTCCGTCCCCTTTGGTGTCTTGCTCCATTTCCTACGGGGTGACCTCATTATTCCCAGATTGGTCCTGTTCTGGTTCTGGTGGGGTGACATCGTCATCCCCTTCCGGCTGGTTAGTTGGAGCTTGCTTACTATATGCTGCCAGAGTTCTTTCTGGATCTTCTGCTCTGCAGCAATGATTAAGATGGTACCAAAAGGGTTTACCTTCAACTTTGAGCGCAGTGGGGGTAGCTAAGACAACCTTGTATGGCCCTTCTCGCCGGGGTTCCAAACTTTTTCTCTTGAAGGCACGGATGTACACAAGGTCGCCTGGCTCGATTGTCTGCTTTTCTCCTGGGATTTCAGCGTTCCGTTCCCCTGTGGCTCCTTTCACCTGTGAAAATGTTTCTTTATGGATATGGGTCAGATGTTGGAGGTAGCTCTGCAGCTCGCCTTCCAGTTGCTCAAGCGCTGGCCCCTCATAGGGACCTCTAAGATAAGGCACAGGCATGGGCCGACCCGTGAGCATTTCATGCGGTGTTAGATGCGTAAGCCTGTTAGTACTCATTCTCATAGACATCAGAGCCAACGGCAAAGCTTGCACCCAGTTCAACTTACTTCCTTCCACTATATCTGCTAGTATTTTGGCTAGCTTTTCTTTCAAGGTCTTATTAGCTCTTTCAACTTGTCCTTGTGACTGTGGATGGTACACACAACCAAACTTCTGCTTGATTCCAAGTATTTTCAGCATTGCTTGGAACGTTGCTGCAACAAAATGTGGTCCATTATCAGAATTGAGGGTATCTGGGATGCCAAATCTTGGGACAACTTCCTTACACAAAAACTTAGCTACTGAGCTAGCATCTGGACTGCTTGTAGGGGATGCTTCTATCCACCTACTGAACTGGCAAACAACCACCAAGACATACCTCAGTTTTCCAATTCTTTGAGTCATGTCTATGTAGTCAATCATTAGATGTCTGAATGGCCCATCCGGCGGAGGAATGTGCGCAATGGGAGCCGAGAAGGCCTTCCTGGTGTTGTATTTAGCACACACATCACACTCATGCAACACTCTATCTACCGTGGCTGCCAAAAAAGGCGACCACCAGACTGCTTGCAAACGTCTTATAACTTCCCCCCTTGCGCAATGGTCTCGACCATGCGCATTCTGAATTGCAAAGCGCAACAATGCAACACGTAGAACAAAATGTCCTTGGTTACTCCGCCAAAGACCCTGCTGTGGGCCATCCAGAGTGTTTTTGATTGCCCCTCTTTTGAGCCAGACTGATCGTTCTTCTGGCGAGGCTCTGGCTTGAGCCTGAATCAATGATGTTATGGACATTAAGGGAGCCAAATCAGCTTCAACTAAGATGGGACACATGACGGACTGTTGCAGTGCCGTCGTCGTATCTGCTTTATTATCCTGATGGGGCTGTTGCATTGCCGCCTTTTTTGCTACTTCATCTGCCAAATTGTTACCTTGTGTGATGAGAGAGGTGTCTTTTTGATGAGCACGACACCTCAGAACAGCCACTGCTGAGGGCAACTGAAGAGCTTTTAGCAGATTAGAGATGATTTCACCATGCTTGATTTGGGTGCCATCCGACCTGCGAAACCCTCTCTGTTTCCATATGTTACCAAAGAAATGGCACACACCAAAAGCATAGTCGGAGTCAGTGTTAACATTGAGTTTCTTACCTGATGCCAACTGACATGCTGCTGTTAGCGCTTTCAATTCTGCCATTTGGGCTGAACAAGGCTGAGTCACATAGGATGTCTGAACAGCGGTGAATGAACCGTCAGGGTTCAACTGCACAATGCCATATCCTGCATGCATACCTGTGGCATCTCTGAAACAGGAACCATCTACAAACAAAGTCATATCTGCGGTTATTGGTTCACTGTACAAGTCATCATGTGCTTTTAAAAACTCATCTGTAGTTTTAACACAATCATGAGGAGTACCATCATCAGGCAACATCATCTTTGTGGCTGGATTGATGGAATTGCACCTGTTGATAGTTAATTCAGGCGCTGCGAGGATAACTTCATAGCCTGTGCGTCGTGCTTGGGTCAAAACAAAACATGGACTTGTGAGCAGCGCATGTAATTGGTGAGATGTGTAAAGAATCACTGGATGCCCCATGGTCAAAGATGAGGCTCGTTGAAAGGCAAATGCAGCCGCTGCCAATCCCTGATAGCAGGGTGGCAGTCCTGCTTCAATGTTATCCAATTTGGTGCTGTAGTAAGCCAAAGCTTGCTTACCTGTGGGCGTGTCTTGCATCAGGACTGCTGTAGCATATCCTGATTTCTCTGCCACATAAAGATGAAAAGGCTTACCATAATTTGGATTCCCCAATGCTGGGGCTGACTGCATGTCACTTTTGAGAGCTTCAAAGGCAGCTTCCGCATCTTCTGTCCAACTCAATTTGGCTGCTCCATTCATTTGTCCTGCAACTTTAATCAACGCTCGTAAAGGAGCAGTTTTTAGTGCATAGTCACAAATCCATGGTCTGCTGTATCCTGCCATCCCCAAAAAGGTCAACATTTGACCAACTGTATCAGGTTTTGGAGCAGTTGTTACTGCTTTAATCTGTGATGGTGCAATCAGTCTCTTGTTTCCATGTAACAATCTTTCTAGGTATTCTACCTGTGGTTGACAGAATTGGAGTTTGTCTTTGCTGACTTTGTGACCCCCCTTTGCCAAGACTGTTAGTACTTCCACAGAATCTTTCTCACATTGTTCTTTGGTAGAACTACAAATCAACAGATCATCCATGTACTGAATGACTGTACTGGGCACATTCAGATGCTGCATGTCTTCAGCCAGCACTTTGTTGAACATTGCTGGACTGTGGAGAAACCCCTGTGGAAGTCTGGTGTAAGTGTATTGCTGTCCCTCATATGTGAAAGCAAACAAATACTGTGAGTCTGGATGGAGTGGCACACTAAAATATGCAGAGAATAAATCAATCACAGTGTACCACTTGGTGTCTGGTGGAATGTTAGACAACAATGTGTGTGGGTCAGGAACGACTGGTGTTTCTTCCATGACAATTGCATTTATGGGTCTGAGATCATGCACCAAACGATAGTCTGGTGAATGTGGTTTTGGAATGGGGCAAATTGGAGTATTACAGGGACTTCTTGTTTTGATCAAGACTCCGGCCTCCATTAGGCCTGTGATGGTGGGTCTAATGCCCTCTATGGCCTGTTGTTTAAGTGGGTACTGTTTTTTGTATGGTAATTGTACTCTTGGCTTCAAGTTTATGTGTATAGGCTGAGCGGATTTGATGAGCCCTACATCTGTCTTATGTTTGGACCACACTTGTGGAGGAACCTGGTTTAAAAGCCCTACATGTTCTGCTGTCATTGACATTTGAGCGGATGGTCTGGGTTCCAACAACACTTCCTCTGCCACTGTGTCGTCATATTCTTGGATGGAAATCTTCAGATATTGTTTGTCAGCTGACACATGCACTTGAGGTGTTTCTGTTTCAGTCCATTCCTGAATAGCCTCAGCCGTCTTCATCATGGGACCCAGTTCATGAGATTCATAATGTGCTTTGATAAGCAATGTGACATGGGGAACAGAGTCTGATACTTGAAACCAATCTTGCAGTTGTGATGGAAGTTTCACTGCTGCAGCTGCTCCTTGAGGTCCCACGTAGATAGTAGTGCTGATGATGAAATACTGCATTCTGTTGATCATTTCTTCCCAGCAAGCTCTGTAGTCAACTTGACTCTGATTTTCATCAAACATCAGTGTACAGTGTAATGGCAGGCGTGGTTCTGTGGCCGCACCCGTTTTGGATTTGATGAAATTTTCCCATTGTTTCCATTGTTGATACAAAGCAGACATTGTGCCTATCAAACGCAACCAGTAGACAAGTGGTCGTTTCACCTTCTTCCCTGTGTGTTGTATCATCATGGATGTTGCTTCCAGGCACTGGTCATCAGGAATCTGAAGGTGCAGACCATGAGGGTTGCAAATGATGGTTGCTCTTAGGCGACATAACAAGTCTCTTCCTACCAGGTTGACAGGGGTGTCGATGGAGTAGAGGATGGATGCAACGATGGTTTTGTTGTCAATGCGTATGGGGAGTGGCTCTGTGAATGGAATTATTTGCACTTTCCCAGAGAAGCCTACAGTTTTTACTGACATGCTGGAGAGGGGGAGATGGGAGCCACTCTTCCCGATACAAGTGTATGTTGCCCCTGAATCCACCATAAAGGAATGTGACCGGCCCTGTATTTCTACAGGAATGGTGGGTTCTTCATGTGGTTGTAATGATAGCACAGGTAACACTGTCTCCCCCTCAGGCTTCTCTGGGCACCCCTAGTCCCAACTAGGGATTTCTCCTTGGTGTGGATAACTTATGGGCTGTTGCTGATATTGTGCAAGCGCTGGTTGTTGTTGATATTGTGGTTGTTGGTGTGGTTGAAATTGCTGTTGGTGGGGGCAGTGTCGCTGAAGATGGCCAGACTGTCCGCATCCCCAACACTCTTTCCCAGAGGATGCAGTGTTCAGCATTGGTTGGGAATGGGCTGTCTGAAACCCTGGTCGGGGTTGGCCTCTACCTCCTCCTCTGGCTCCTCGGAATCTAACTCCTCCTCCTCCTGGTGGCATTCCTCCTGAAGAGTGTACATGTACATGCACTGGGGTCGTAGGGGCTGCTGCTGGAGGCTGTGGTGGTGGGGTTTGAATATGTTTCTGTGGAATCACCGGAGCTTGGGGTGCAGGATTTTCAGGCTGTGGGGCGGGAGCTTGAGTCACTGTTATCACAGGGGCTTGAATTTTGGCTTTGTCTTGGTCTTTTCTTTGCTTGGTTAATTCGCTTAGCTGGAGCTGGGTTAGCTTGTTAACCAGCTGCTTGTTTTGTTCCTCAGCTTCCCTCTTTTCCTTTCTGCAGTTTTCCACGTGATGAACTATGTGTTCCATGTACATCGGCCAGTCCATTTTCATTAACCCCACCACATTATCCAGGCGTTTTTGCACTTCCGGTGGCATGGTTTTCTTTGCCATCATTTTGAACAGACTCTCAGTGGTGTTGTTTGCATTCCAGGCACTTCCTGTCTCACTCTTCCATTTTCGTTGAAATTCATACAGGAACTTGGAGGGACACTCATCTTGTTTTAACACTTCTCCCTCCAACCTGGAGGGGTCCATTCTCTCTGGATATTGTTTCCTTAATTCTGCCCATATCACACCTCGATGTCCTCCAAATCCCACGTGGTCCACAGCGTTGCCTGTGACAACCATAGATAGTCCTACTGCTTTAAAGATGTCTTCAGTCACGGCAGTGCCTGCCACGCGCATGAGCAAAGCTTTCACATCTCCCAGTGCCAGTCTCACCCCTGCTGTACTTTCCTCCAATGCAGTGATCCACTTGCTAGCTCCATCAGTCAGGGCTGGTAGTCTGTCAGCCAAACCCACCATGTCGGCGAATGACCAGGGCACATAGCTTCGTGCCCCTCCTTTGACTATCAGTGGGCACATGGGTTCAATATTTTCTTGACAGAGATCAATCATGGATTGAGATCTCCTCTCATTGTCCAGGTCGTATATTTCATCACTCAGTAGCTCGTTTAAACGCCTTGGGAGTGTTCTCAGTTCTGTTCCGCTTTTCAAAGTCATGCCCCAGTCAACAGCATTGTCTCTCCTGCACCTCTCCATCCTGGATGTCTCTGTGGGCTCACAGGGCATGTCTGCATCATTTCCTGGGGCTATAGTGCCACTGAAGTGAACTTTCACACGTCCAGGCGTGACCCAACTCCGTGGTGTTGAGCTGATGTTCTGAACTTCTTCTTCCAGCAACTGTTCATAGTTTTCCCGTTCGTCTTCCTCATGGGTAGATAATTCAGCTGGCAGTTTGCATTGTCTCTCATGCTGTGAGCTTGTTTCTTTTCTTAGTTCATCTTCCAGCTCTTGTATTTTGCTCTCCATTCTTTGTATTCTCTCCTGATGCTTGTTTTCCAGTTGAGCTATGCGTTTGAGTTCTTTCGTTCTTTCTTCTCTTTCCTGTTGGAGGCTTGATGTCAATGTGTTTCTTTTGTCAGAGGTCTGGGAGAGATTTCTGTATGCTTCTTTTTCTCTTTCATTGAATTGGGTGTTGTTGCTTTCAGTTCTTTGCCGTTTTCTTGTGATGGTTTCATAGGGTTTTTCCTTTCCCCGTCCTTCGGCAATTTTGTTGTAATCTCGTCTATCATCATCTGTGGAAGCATGATTTAGTTCATCACGCATGTCATAGTCAGCTTTGTCATCTTGGCATGAGGATGACTTCTCTGAGTCACTGAAGTCACTAGAATCAGGGCTGGCAGTTCTGAGTCGGTGTTTGGTGCTGAGTGAGCCTGTTTTCATTTTGGGCCTGGGTCTGAGGGTCTCCATTTCTCCTCTGCTCTGGCTGTGGCGTCCTCTTCTTTGCTGCTGTTCATTTGTCATGGTCAGAGTGAAGTTCCCTTGTAGCTCACCAGACACTTGTTGCTCACTGCTGGCTGCCTTGGCTCCTGTCACCACAAACTGTCCAGCGCTGAATGGGTTTTTGTCATCAGGGTAAGGTGGAGGATCTGGATTCAGCCAATTGGAAGGAATGGCAAGCCAGGGCTGCTGTGCTGCTTCAGGTGCGGGCAGAGGGGGGGCAGTGGGGGCCCTTGCCTTGGGTTTCTTCAAAATTACAGATTCTCTCTGTTCCAGGTCGTTTTTCTCCTTCAGTTTTTCTTCATTCTCTGCTTTCTTCACTATCTGTGCTTCAGCCTGCACTGCTCTAGCCACTTGCTGTCTCTTAACTCCCTCCTGTCTGAACCATTGCAAAACTTCCCTCTCTTTGGCTCGCTTTCCCTCTCTCTTGTCACTTGTGTTTTTAGCTTTATAGTGTTTAATGTTATTACTCACTTCATCACAAAAGATCATATTAAAAGAGCCCTGTTTGGGCCACTGTTTGTTTCCTGAGGTTCTTTCATGCCATTTTTTCATGCATAATACAATTTGACGTTGTTGCTGAGGGTGATGATTAATAATAACTTGCATGGGGGTTCCCCTTTTGTCCCCAACAGGTTCCACTTTTTCTTTTCCATGACTAGCCCCCATAATCCCTTATAATGAACAATTGGATTGTTGTGTTAAAATTTCTGGCCCTGTGTCAATTTTTTTTTTTTTTTTTTTAAAGCAATCTAGTAATTAATCAATCAACCAATCAACTAATCAATCAATCAACGAACCAGTCAATCAATCAATCAATCGATCACTTCATCCATTAATCAGTTTGGGGTGTATGGGCCCTAATATTGCCTTAGCAGTAATTCCTGATTTTTATTTATTACCTTGAGTTGGGTTAAACTACCTTTCTTTGTCTGTAATTTTGTCAACCAGCCAAATTCCCCTGTCTCTCACTATAACTTTCTGGGGATAGCAATAGTACACAACCAGGAATTACTTAAAATAGTTATTTATGTGGTGATTTGGTAGCCTTCAGAGACACTCAGGAAAGTTTTGAATGAAGGTGTAGCAGGTTTTGTAAAATATGCCCACAAACGTTCTATAATACAGGTTTGCACTGTCCACAACCCACGTATGATTTTTCCCAGCACTAAGGGAAAATTAACTTCTATTTGGGTGAGATTAAGAATTCTGGTTATTTGCCACAAATTATTTAACTGAAAATTTCACCACTGTTCAGCTCCCAATGTGTCTTTATAAACTCTCCTCAGCCAAAAAGGAGTTCTTACACTTCTGTGTCTATCTCTTGCCTGTTACTTGTGTGTTCCAGACAGAATGCCTCCCCGTAGTTGACCTTGGCTGCCCCAGCCACTCACTCCCCACACCAGATGCGCCAGCCAGACACTCCGCTACTCTTACTATGGAATGTTTGTTCCAACAAAATATGCAAATAGTCTATATCTACTTAATTAAAACTGTCCTTTTATTATTTTCACACAATAAAAGCTCAACATCCAAATATATGAGCAGTCTAACCATTATATTTACAGTTATTTTACTTCTTAGTACATACTACAAGAAAAAGAGGAGAAGAAAAAAATGATTTATGCTACTTTTGACTACTCTCGAAGCTTTTGACTACTCTCGAATCTTTATTTTACAAGCACTGTACAAATTTATACAAGGTTTTTGACCAGCTGGTTGTTATGTATGTATATATTGTTATTATCTTAATAATGGGACACATTATATCCCTCATTTATTAATGCAAATAATGGGACACACTATATCCCCTATTTATTGATGCAAATAATGGGACACACTATATCCCTCACTTATTAATGGGACACACTATATCCCTCATTTATTAATGGGACACACTATATCCCTCACTTATTAATGGGACACACTATATCCCTCACTTATTAATGGGACACACTATA
Source organism: Myripristis murdjan (assembly GCF_902150065.1). Classification (NCBI taxonomy): domain Eukaryota; kingdom Metazoa; phylum Chordata; class Actinopteri; order Holocentriformes; family Holocentridae; genus Myripristis; species Myripristis murdjan. The sequence goes on along the minus strand of NC_043983.1, from coordinate 28,747,091 downwards.
TCCCTCACTTATTAATGGGACACACTATATCCCTCCTTTATTAATGGGACACACTATATCCCTCACTTATTAATGGGACACACTATATCCCTCACTTATTAATGGGACACACTATATCCCTCATTTATTAATGGGACACACTATATCCCTCACTTATTAATGGGACACACTATATCCCTCATTTATTAATGGGACACACTATATCCCTCACTTATTAATGTCCTTACCCTATAGCGCTTATCTGTCTTGTTTCCTTTTAAAGTTACACCCACACACACACACACACCAGGCAGCACACACTCACTCACACACTCTCTGCCATACATACACACGCATACTGCCAGTGGGGATCCAGGTAGCACACACTCACTTCACACACAACTTTCATACAACATATATATATACAACATATAACAAATACATATAACACACATGCGTGCTCTTAACTCTGCCTTTATTTTGTTACTTTTTGACACTATTAAATTTAGTACTAGGTTCTTTTGGAAGAGGGAGGATTACCTTTAACCCAGGCGGACTTCCTGCACTCAGACACACTCAGAATTAAGCAGAAAAGGTCTGCTTACCTTTGGTTGCGCGCTTGGTGTCTCTGAGATGCAGGTCGTCCCCCAAGGTCGCAGGTCCCGTCACCTCCTGGCTGGCTACGCCAAATGATGTGGAAAAACTTCTCGTCCAGATCAGGCCAGATTGGCTGCAAAAATTCTCTTTAGCTTCGTACCAAAAAACACCAATAAAGAGTCTTGAAGTCTTCAAAAATAGAGTCTTGAATCAGGCAGAGTTTCGAGCGTACAAGTTTATTTGCGTTTGAGATCTCAAATCAAACAAACAGGGAGTCGTGCAGCATAGACAAAACGACTGACTTTCTTTGTTTCCACTTCTGTTTTTATAGCGTGAAACTTGGCAAGTCAGCATTCAAGATCATAAGGAGTGCGGCACCTTACGTCATGCTAGCTGGGAGATCATAAGGGTGCCGGTGCTTACATAATACCAACTGGGGGGTTAGGGACTTTCTGAGTGGCCGCAAGTTGTCTCTGATGTGCAGCTGTTTGGCTTCAACCCATGTAGTAGGGTGTTTCAAGTAGGCCGAGCTACGTGCCTGGCACTTGCTTCAAGTGTGAAGCCGCCCAACGCGTGCCAGGCACGTGCATGTTTTAAGTCGGCCGAACCACGTGTCTGGCCCTTACTTCAAATATGATGCCGCCCAACGCGTGCCAGGCACGTGCCTCGGCTTCGATTCAAACTGTGGGGTCATGTAAAGTTTACTAAGCGAGTGCAACTGAGGACATGAGCGCACGTATTGCTGGGCTCGTACGATGAGTTCAACTGAGGATATCGGTGCACGTAATGCTGGGCTTGTACAGTAAGTTCAACTGAGGACATGGGCACACAGAATACAGGGCTACTACAAGAGGCATAGTGAGTTTTTGTGTTAAATAGAAATCCATCTAATGGCTACACCAATAATTCAAAGTTTTATAGGAATAGTGCTTTCTGGGTGATGTTGAGTATTGTTGTTCATTCCGAGCTTTCTTATCTTGTTACTCCCTACAATGTTGAGACTCATTCAAGGTCAGAATTTCCTCCACAATATATATAGTACAGGCCAAAAGTTTGGACACACCTTCTCATTCAATGCGTTTTCTTTATTTTCATGACTATTTACATCGTAGATTCTCACTGAAGGCATCAAAACTATGAATGAACACATGTGGAGTTATGTACTTAACAAAAAAAGGTGAAATAACTGAAAACATGTTTTATATTCTAGTTTCTTCAAAATAGCCACCCTTTGCTCTGATTACTGCTTTGCACACTCTTGGCATTCTCTCCATGAGCTTCAAGAGGTAGTCACCTGAAATGGTTTTCACTTCACAGGTGTGCCTTATCAGGGTTAATTAGTGGAATTTCTTGCTTTATCAATGGGGTTGGGACCATCAGTTGTGTTGTGCAGAAGTCAGGTTACTACAAAGCTGACAGCCCTATTGGACAACTGTTAAAATTCATATTATGGCAAGAACCAATCAGCGAACTAAAGAAAAACGAGTGGCCATCATTACTTTAAGAAATGAAGGTCAGTCAGTCCGGAAAATTGCAAAAACTTTAAATGTGTCCCCAAGTGGAGTTGCAAAAACCATCAAGCGCTACAACGAAACTGGCACACATGAGGACCGACCCAGGAAAGGAAGACCAAGAGTCACCTCTGCTTCTGAGGACAAGTTCATCCGAGTCACCAGCCCCAGAAATTGCAAGTTAACAGCAGCTCAGATCAGAGACCAGATAAATGCCACACAGAGTTCTAGCAGCAGACCCATCTCTAGAACAACTGTTAAGAGGAGACTGCGCCAATCAGGCCTTCATGGTCAAATAGCTGCTAGGAAACCACTGCTAAGGAGAGGCAACAAGCAGAAGGGATTTGTTTGGGCCAAGAAACACAAGGAATGGACATTAGACCAGTGGAAATCTGTGCTTTGGTCTGATGAGTCCAAATTTGAGATCTTTGGTTCCAACCGCCGTGTCTTTGTGAGACGCAGAAAAGGTGAACGGATGGATTCCACATGCCTGGTTCCCACTGTGAAGCATGGAGGAGGAGGTGTGATGGTGTGGGGGTGTTTTGCTGGTGACACTGTTGGGGATTTATTCAAAATTGAAGGCACACTGAACCAGCATGGCTACCACAGCATCCTGCAGCGACATGCCATCCCATCCGGTTGGCGTTTAGTTGGACGATCATTTATTTTTCAACAGGACAATGACCCCAAACACACCTCCAGGCTGTGTAAGGGCTATTTGACCAAGAAGGAGAGTGATGGAGTGCTGCGGCAGATGACCTGGCCTCCACAGTCACCGGACCTGAACCCAATCGAGATGGTTTGGGGTGAGCTGGACCGCAGAGTGAAGGCAAAGGGGCCAACAAGTGCTAAACACCTCTGGGATCTCCTTCAAGACTGTTGGAAAACCATTTCAGGTGACTACCTCTTGAAGCTCATGGAGAGAATGCCAAGAGTGTGCAAAGCAGTAATCAGAGCAAAGGGTGGCTATTTTGAAGAAACTAGAATATAAAACATGTTTTCAGTTATTTCACCTTTTTTTGTTAAGTACATAACTCCACATGTGTTCATTCATAGTTTTGATGCCTTCAGTGAGAATCTACAATGTAAATAGTCATGAAAATAAAGAAAACGCATTGAATGAGAAGGTGTGTCCAAACTTTTGGCCTGTACTTTTGGCCTGTACTGTATGTGTATATATATATATATATATATATACACACACACATATATATATATACACTACTCACAAAAAGTTAGGGATATTCGGCTTTCTGGTGAAATTTCAGGATGAACCTAAAATGCATCATAACCTTTACAGGTGAACTTAATGTGACCTTCTGTAAACTTTTGAATGCACATGTCCAACTGTTCAATGTTTCAGTACTTTTTGCACAAGTTGCTGTTCTCTAACAAGGAGTTTAATGGCAAAATTCACATCAGGTGTTTGATGCTCCAGCTCATCGAGGTTGTATCATTAGGGAACGGCTGCTGGAGACTGGGGTACCTCAAATGGAGTGGCCTGCACTTTCTCAGACCTGAATCCCATAGAAAACCTATGGGATCACCTGAGTCTCCGTGTAGAGGCTCGGAGCTCTGTACCCCAGAACCTCAATGTCCTGAGGGCCGCCCTTCAAGAAGAGTGGGATGCCATGCCTCAGCAGACAATAAGTCGACTTGTGAACAGCATGAGACGTCGCTGTCAAGCTGTAATTGATGCTCAAGGGCACATGACAAGTTATTGACACTGACATTTTTTGTTGTGGTATATCCACCACTGTTGTTGGCTTTTGTTTCAAGAAATTGTTTGAGATGAGGAAATCACCAGTGTATGCTTCTACTTAAATGCCCTACTTTCATGATATAATATCACTGTAGCGTGAACACTTTACATTTTCCATAAATTTCACCCAAAAGCCAAATATCCCTAACTTTTTGTGAGTAGTGTGTATATATATATATATATATATATATATATATATATATATATATATATATATATATTTTTTTTTTTTTTTTTTTTTTTTTTTTTTAAATCCAAACATTAAAAATAAGACTGAGGCTCAAAATAAGTGTGGGTATGGTCCCTTATAGCCTAGTACTTTAGTCTAGTAGTCAGTAAGGGTTACTGACATGTTTTGGTAATATAATATTGACAACTGTTAACAACTGTTAACCCACTAATCTTGCTTCTCTTAGCAGTGTTGCAGTGTTTATGTATTCTGTGTCTGTATTAGGTAGTAAGTTAAAGGGCCAAACAGTTTATTTCCCTAACAGGCAGGCATGACAATATTAGTTTAATGTTTATGGTTTGAAAATGTATCAGTACTGAATACTTAACTGTTGTTAAACACTACTGAATTTATTACACTAAAATGTTTGACTTTGAATTAGCAGATAATGTAATATCATGCATACTCTGATTTTATAACAGATGTACCACTTGCTTAGAGTTTTAATCTGAGGAGCTGATAGAAATGAAAATATTGGAGCTCTGTGTTACTGATACTGATACTCTGTGATACTAAAGGCTCTGGCAAAATCTTTAAAATCCTCTATTACCTTTCTGTTCAACTTTGTGACAGCTTACTGCCAATGATCACATCTTTTTCTGTCCTAATTACATACATGCAGGAGTGTGAGCATCGCTCCATACCATCCAACAGGGCACCTGTGTCATTTTTTTCAGGCAAAGAGGGGACTCAGTAATTATTTACTGGGAATTTACTGGAAGTTGGAAATCCTAAGTTCTGACTTAAAACCAAATGTTCAATGTTTTAGTGTGCTTCTCTTAGCAGTGTTGCAGTGTTTATGTATTCGTTGTCTGTATTAGGTAGTAAGCTAAAGGGCCAAACAGTTTATTTCCCTAACAGGCAGGCATGACAATATCAGTTTAATGTTCATGGTTTGAAAATGTATCAGTACTGAATACTTAACTGTTGTTAAAAACTACTGAATTTATTACACTAAAATGTTTGACTTTTACTTTTTTTTTAATCATATGCAAAAACAGATTTACTTGTATTTCTATTTGCAAACAATGGCATATCCTCTAAAAGCTCTGTGGCAAAAATATTTATCACCCTCTATAGAGCAGGGAAAACTATCTTTAGAAAACCAAAAACATATCAAACAGTAACAATGCTGTTTTTTGTTCAACTTTGTGACAGCTTATTGCCAATGATAATATCTTTTTCTGTCCTAATTACATACATGCAGGAGTGTGAGCGTCGCTCCATACCATTCAACAGGGCACCTGTGTCATTTTGTTCAGGCAAAGAGGGGACTCAGTAATTATTTACTGGGAATTTACTGGAAGTTGGAAATCCTGAGTTCTGACTTAAACCCAATCACAGTTTTCTCAAGTTGAGAAAATTGTGATTATCATATGCAAAAACAGATTTACCTGTATTTCTATTTTCAAACAATGGCATATCCTCTAAACGCTCTGTGGCAAAATAGTGTTTATGTATTGTGTGTCTCTATTAGGTAGTAAGTTAAAGGGCCAAACAGTTTATTTCCCTAACAGGCAACCCTTCTCATTCCATGTAAAATTGTTGTTCTCTGTCAAACCCTTAATATCGATATCCAAATTAAGTACTAAAGGATTTTAGTTTCTTTATACTTACATACTGTAAGTCATGGTTTTCACAATACACCCCACATTTCAAAAAAGCAACAATGACAACATTACTGGTGCAACTTTGCTGAAGAATAACACCACAGATTGAATTATGTTTAGTTTAGATTATTTTGTCTTAAGAATTACCCATGTTACTTATTTATTTTTTCCTAACTCATGTTGGAGTGTGGCTGTCGCTCCATGCTATCCAAGAGGGAACTCCTGTCAGTGTTTCCCAGCCAACAGGGGACCTCTGTCATTCCAAACAGTAGAAGTACCTTTTTTTTCTGTAATGTGCCTCAAAAAACATAACAAATCATATTTGAACAACAATTATCTAGTTAAGATTGTAATTTTACCTACTCATTTTGCTTATTTTTTCTTGTCATCCATGCTGGAGTGTGAAGGTCGCTGCATGCTATCTAAGAGGGGACTCCTGTCAGTATTTACCAGCCAACAGGGAACTTCTGTCATCACAGTTTTAGAAGTCTAGTCAAAGTCTGATAATAAATTGTTTTTTTTAGCAGTTAGTCAAAAATGAAATAATTTAAATTTTAATCTAATTTCATTCTGGTTGTTTTTCTTTCTTTCTTTCTTTCTTTCTTTCTTTCTTTCTTTCTTTCTTTCTTTCTTTCTTTCTTTTTCTTTCTTTCTTTCTTTTTAAGTTCTTATTTCTCCCTTGCTCCCTTGCTGGTTATTTTTGTTAGATTCTTCTCACAGAGAAATGTTTAAATAATGATAACATTTAAGTTAAATCACCCATTCTTGAAAGAAACCAAGAAAGTCTTTGTGGTAAACGAGCTCTCATTAGGAGTGTGAATGGGTACAGACAGCTCCACTGCCTTATATGGAGGTCCCCTGTTAGATAGGTACACCTCACTCAAGGATCCAGGTCCCCTCTTGGCAATTTCTTTAAAAAAAATTAAAAGTCACATTTGAAGTAACATTATGGTAAAAGACCTTAAAAGAAAATTTTCTATTCTATTTTTGTTTTATTAAAATGACCAGAAATAGAGGTCCCCTCTTGGTCAGTCTGGGCTGATAGTCCCCTGTTGGTAAGATAAACGTGTATGTGTGTGTGTGTGTGTGTGTGTGTGTTTGAATACACAATTCAGTCTTAAAAAAGACTGAATTGTGTATTCAAAGAATCTAGGAATCTATGAAATCAGAAAAGAAATGAGATCCAACCTCAAACTGAGTTTACATGTCAGTCCAGTGATGAATTGCTCATAAAGTTCATTCCTTGGATCATGCACTGTTTATCCCAAGTCCCTTACCTTGGCTGCAGTCTGCAGTGATACCGCCATGTAAAATTTTCCACATGCACTCTGCTGACCGTGACTGGGAGGCAGGTAGGTTTTGTGGACATTGGTGTAATGCTACAAGTGAGCATTATTAAGCACTAACACTCCCTGAAAACATAGATTCTCCTCTGGAAAAGAACAATTTGAAGACAAAAGTCATACTTATGAATCTAGAATTTCCATTTATGATCCATTGCAGGTGCAGCTGCAACAGGAAATGTCTCTTGATTAGCAGACGTCTTGGCAGAGTGCTGTTCATGTTCGTAAAACATATTGTACAAGCGTATGACTGATGCCCAAGACAGAAGCCACAAATGAATACTGTTAAGGTTGCAGTCTCCACCTAAAGCAGCTTCTCATGCTGGCAGTTGTCAAATGGCAGTGAGAAAGAACTGTTTGAAATTTGAGGACCTCACTACCCAGAAATCATGTAATGTGACATGAGTGTGGTGTTTTACCAACCGCATCTTTTTGTGATACCCTGTGTATGACTTTGGTGTGTCCACATTTTTCTGGATGGAGCAGTCCTATTGTATCCCACAGCTGTACTGTGATCTAATTTCTGTCTGGGCTGTTGGCCTCAAACCACTTGGAATAGGGACTGTGCAAAAAGTACATAATGAGGAATTGGCTCGTTCATCTGTCTACCATTAGCTCCCTCACCCAATGAAACAAAGGAACAATATTCATAATGAGAGAGCGCTGAAGTTACACATATAGCAGCAAATGTGAACATCAACCAAGGAATCAATAAGGACATCGCTTGTTAGTTAGCATGTCAGTACATGGTTCTTGCCGTTTTTGCCAAGAAAATGTGGTTCCTCAAAAGATGCAGGTTGGTCCGGTTGTTTGGAAGCTTCAAGTGAAGGTCTGGTTGGAGTGTGGCCAGATGGTTTCACTGTGCAAAGTTAGTAGTCACTCGCTTGAGGAAAAAGTTTGTTTTTTGTCATTTCATACAGGAAAAGAAGTGCCATTAGAAATGCTAAAAATTCACTTTGGCAAATAAATGGTTTTACATGAAAGCACCACTTTGCAGTTTTAGGTGGTTGTAGCTCTACATGAGAGTCTGGCTAGTGCAGCTTAAAAGAAATCCTCTCAGAAACCCTAATACATCCAGTTAAGTGTTCAGCAACAGCACCGTCCAAAACTTGACTGAACTCAATTCAGGCCTGTTCAGGTTTCCATGGCCACTCGGTCTTTGGTGAAGAATGACACCCACTAAGCTGCAAATAAGGCCTTCGATTTGAAGCCTGACCGTGTACTACATCCAGACAGAGTGAACACAGAGGGTGAGTTCCTACAGTACAATAGTCTGCTGGACAGTCCATCATTAGCCACCAGACAGCTTAATTAAGGGAATCAGAATTAGAGCTCTGGAATATAGCTTGACATTTTAACAGCTTTTAAGTCTACCATCTTTTTCCGGCATGATTATAGCAGGAACTTCGGTTATCACTGGGTCATTATCAAGGATAAAAAGATAGCTATGTGATCAGGGTGGCTGCTCAACACACATGCCTCTCCAGATCTTTAATATATTCTGTCTCGTTGTGTGTGGACTAAAAATCCATTCGCCCATTGGAAGAGTTTTTCCAACAATACGAGAGCAATGAATTAAATGAAAGGGTACTTTCTTAAAATTTGTTTCATCCTTCTCGTCTCCTTTTCTTTGACATTTTTATAAATTGTGCAATCTCCACCGCGCTGATTATTTCTGTTTTTATGACCAATCCACACACACAAACACACAGACACACACTTTCACACGCACACTTAAGTGCACAAAAGTACAGTCACAGAGGTCTACACACACATAAACCCAAACAGATAACAAATTCTAATTCTAGCACTATTAATTGCTTTTTGTCATTTTTATGCTGAAACACTGGTCTGTTTAGCGTAATGTGTATTATATATGCCCTTACAGCTGTTCTTTTAATGATCTCATATTCCTTTGTCCACACACACACACACACACACACACACATACACACACATGCACACACACGCCAACATTCACATCACTATGTGCTTTATTTTAGCTTTTAAGCTGTGACTCATGCTAAAACGTTACGTGCTTTACATTCTATGTGAGAGTTATGAACTGCCTCCCATCTTTTCCATATGCATACACACACACACATACAGTACACACCTCCACACACACACGCCCCGCTACCAGCTGGCTATTAACAGTAGCAGGACTGTCCGTAATGATTTCGTCTGTCAAGTGTGATCCTCTCTGCGCAAGGTTGCATAGTGCAGAGTACGATGGCCACCGGGAGTTTCAAGTCAGCACTGACAAATGGCCTATGCTGGCAGTGGATCAGCAGACTTGGGGGCTGTCTGACTTATCACTCCACCAACTTAGACTATTACTTTTGCAGCCACTGGGTTTGTCTGCCGGCTCTTGAACTCTTTCTCAGACTTCTTCTCACAGTCTCATACTGTATTCGCACTCTGTCCATCTGTTTCTCCGTCTGCTTGTCTCTTTCAGTTCATTTTAATTCAGAGATGCTTCATTGGCATGGCTTGCAAAAAAAAAAAAAAAAAAAAAAAATCAACAATATTGCCAAAGGTTGACTTTTTTTAACCTTGAGTTATCCAGGGAAAGTCAACTCAGCGTGCTTGCTCTTTTCCAGCCATGCCAGCTTCACACTTACACAGATTCACACTGAGAGCTGCCCGGCACAATCACAGTTTTTTGCTGTTGGCCGCTGAGCAACTCCACCGCAGCAGCTGAAGGTTCAGTGCCTTACTCAAGGACACCTTAACAGTGGTTGTCAAGGGGGATGAGACTGTCACTCACACACTTTCCCAGCCCACATTTTCCCAGCTGGTATGGACATTTGAACAAGCAGGCTTCTGGTGTCATTGCTGCCCACATCCAGTTACACTGCGATGAGATACATAGCACATATCCAAACCGGTGGTGGAGAAAAAGTAGGGCTGCTATGATGGAAAAAAACAGTCCATAAATAAAGTCCTGCTTTCAAAAGTTGACTTAAGTAAAATTATAAAAGCAGTAAAATGTACTTAAATAGCAAAACTTACAGCACACACTGGGGATAATAGTTCTATAATAGAGAGTTTAATTATTGATGCCTTAACCGTTAAGAAAAATTTCATGTTGTAAATCTATTCAATAAACTATCAGCAAGAGTGGGAGTAACTAATTACATTTTTGCATTTGTGTTCTTGAAGTTGTGATAATATTTTCTGTTTTGCATGTAAAACCTTTTTTTTTTTTTTTTTTGTGTAGTAACCAAAGCCATCAAATAAACACAATGCAGTAAAAAGTATAATAATTTCATCCATTAAACGTATTACTGCAAAGTCTCACAAAATGGAAATACTAAGTCAAGTGCCATTACCTAAAAACTGTACAGTACTGGAGTAAACTTTCTTAGATAAAGTCCATTAAAATATTACTGTTAAATTATTGGACGATTAGGCTTTGCATGGAAAATGATATGATACGATATAATTGCGGTAATGATTGATCATAAAAAACAGATATACTCTAGCTCAGAATAATCTGCGCTCCTGCTCCTGTGGTCACTCTGCTTCAGGCAACGCCAGACTGACACATACCGAGCAGTTACGCCAGTAGTGCTTCATTCCTGGAGGAGAAATCCGATTTTTCTCTCCCTTTAAAGGTGCCATTTGCTTCAAACATCAATATGTCATTGCCAAATTAACTGTGATACCTCCCTATTATTACCATAAACAAATGAAACCAAGGTTGAGATGATTGCTAGCCTCTGTTGCAAAATAATGATTATATTCCACAAATGCTGCCACCACCTGTTGGTGGTGGCAGCACCTCTGGTGTCGCTCTGTGTGCGGTTGTTTTCTCTCTGGCATTCATTTTTCCATCGGTCTTTCATTCCCTCCACTACATACAAATTCCAGAAACTCTTTAGAAAATCTTTAGCTCGGTTTGTGCTGGAAAAACAGCACCCTCTTCCTGCTTTGTACTATAAAGTAATAAAGCAGATTTCCACATGAAATCCCACCTTGTGGCAAAGTAATTTGCAATTCAGAAGCCAGCAGAGGCTGCCAACCTCATTTACTTATGATAATTATACTAATTATACTAATGTATCAAAGTTTATGTGGTAATGATTTATTTATGTTAAAATATTATGTTGCACCTTTAGGGAAATATTTTATGAGTTATGTAAGACCATATATTCTACTTATGTCATAAAGTTGTTTTTTTTTTCCCCACATAGTAAGATAAAGTACACCACGTTCTCAGTCTCGGCGACCTCATGTTCTTTCCCCTCTGCTAGGGATGTTTTTCTGTATGTCTCTGTTTCGCTGTCTGACTTTTTCTCTCTCCCTTTGTCTCTCTTTGGCCTCCTCCTGCCTATGTCTCTTTCTCGCTCTCATCCAATCTCTCTATCTTTCTCTGTCATTCTCTGTCCACATCATGCTGTTGCTGATGTGAATTTTCCATCACAATACTTGCCTGACTACTTCTTAAGTACATGCAGGAGGAGGAACGCAGGCTTCTATGCATGAGGGCTATTCAGGGAACGCCAGATGCTTTCTCGCCGTTGTTGCCGTGGTGGTAAACAGGCATAAGATGTTGTGTAAAGCGTGTCGTAAGTGGTAAGAGCATGACAAAAATCCTTTGCTCTGGTAAAACAAAGTGGAAAACATCTTGAGTGAAGGACAGAATACATTGGTAGAATAATACTGGAGAAAGTGTTTAATTGAATACTTTACTCAAGTAATGGAATTTAGAATGAAGTGTGAAATGGAGCTATTCTTTCAAAGGCAAGTGCATTTAATGAAAAAAAAGTTCATTTTAAATGAGGTTGTAGTTTCAGAGGTTGTGAATGTTAAAGTGAAGTATTTTTTTTTTTTTTTTTTTTTTTTTTGTATTTCGGTGCTTGCGTTTGCTGAGGTTATATTTAATGGTAGTGTGTTGATGCTGGTTTTATTGCTGCCCCCCTGTTACATTTGAATAGCTCATTTGGACATTGCAAACCTTAGCATGCAATCCTCTTTTTTTTTTTTTTTTAAGTCCATTTTTGTCTAAAATGAAAATAGCAAAGCACTAGCACAAACCATTAGCGTATTTAGGTAGCCTTGAACCATACCAAAGTTTAATTAAGATACCAAACCAAGCTTTAATGATGCATATAGCAATTTGTCATAAATAAATCATTGTCATTTACAGATATTCTAATTGTTACCATAAGGAAATAAACACATGACAGACAATCGGCAGCATCTGCTGGCTTCTACACATAATTTGCATCGCCTGCTGCCATGAAGGTTTTAGACGGAAATCTGCTTGATTGTTCTGCTATGCAATTACTGATTGCTGTAGGGTAAAAAAAACATTGGGAGGCGCTGTTTTTCCAAAAAGTCCAAAAGAGCTAAAGCTTTTGAGCGTTTTTGGCAATAGCAGATGGTGGAAAAAGTTAAAGGCCAATGGAAGAAACACTTCCAACATGTTTACCCTCTTCAGTAAAGTCAAAGAGAAAACAAACAGTGCATATGCCTTTTGATATAGAGTTGTTTTGAAGAAAACTTCAGCCCACGAGCCGCCTTTTTATTTCATGGTTACTGTAGAATGCTAAACTCCACAGAAGTACAATTGTATTGCAGAGGCGGGCAACAAGGACAGCGCAAGTCATGTATTATGTACCTCTGTCAAAGCAGTCTGACACATGAAACAGATCACCAGAAAATAACGGTCAGCCGTATTTCCTTCAGTTTCAGTTGCACAGAAGTTTCTGAAGCGCTTTCATCTCAAAATTTCATGATGTCATACTTTTCCCTGTGTTTGCAGGCACCATAAATTAATCCCTCACAGCATGGACAATACCCTGCACAGGCAGCTGAAATATTACTGATATAGTTTAACATTATGGGGGTCAGATTTACGTGCAAGGAAGCTGCAGGCTACACTGCACTGCACCTTTTCGCCAATCTGCAGTGACAATCTGAGTGGAGTTAATGTCAGATGGACTACGGCCGCAGGTAAATACGCAGTCAGCACGTGAGATACCCTTTTACTCACAGTTCTGTGTGTGGACCAGAACTTAAAATGTGCTGCTTGAATGGTAAACTTACTGGAGTTTGTGCAGCAGAAAGGCCGCAAGCAAGCAGTGAGTAAAAATAAAAATAAATAAATATTAATAATAATAATAATAATAATAATAATAATAAAAATTGTAGCACTGGAGCTGAATTATTGATTAATGAATTGACAGTGCACAGGGATATTTTGGAGGAACATACTACAACAGCTACTTATTTATTTGTATGCGTAATGTGTGGCGTCTGAGACATTGCTTTGTGAAGCTTGGAGACTTTTTGGTCTGTTGGTGGCGCTGTGGTCAGCAAATCATGTAGATGCTGGATGAGTGTAAAAATACATCGTTCTCCCAAGATCATCATCAAATTTGACCCAGCAGTGTCCAAGATATTGGACATGAAGCTTGTTGCCCTGTTGGCCTGGTGGTGGTGATGGTGGGCCTGTCGATTTTTTTTTTTTTTTAACAGATATTTTTAATATCCCATCTTTGTTTGGTGTCAGCCTATAAATGGTCAGATATTATATCCACCATGTGTATCAATTCTCTAATGCACTCTTAAAAGATAATAAACTTCAGACTATTTTCTAATAAGCTATTTTAAGAGCTAACCTCTATCTGCTTCAGCCATTAAAATTTCTATACAGTTCACATGATATGCCTTTACATACCTGCACCATACCTGCTATTCAGAGGCAGACAAACTTCCACACAAAATGGCTACTGCAAATGGTGTGAACTTTGGTAAATCATGCAGAATGTCTAATCAAGCACATTTTCTCTGTGAAATCCTCTTTAAAAGAGAGAAATGAGACTTGTGCCATGGCACATGTGTTTCAGATGACAGGCATTCTGCGTTTCCAGGCAGTTGCACCTGTTTAATAAATAGCACACATGTTGCTGAAAACCGTATGCGTCTGAAAAGACACACAAAAGGCTTAGTAAGTCTAGCCCTAAGTTGTGATGCACTGAGATGCATTTGATGCATATGCCTCTTAGATCTCACAAATTATTTCAAGGAACACCTGACTTAAGATATGCTTTGGAAACTCTCCAAATCATCAAGGCAGATCATCAGAATTTTTTGAAGTAGTTTGTGATCATCTGCCATCTGCAAACTTAGCCAAAATTGGTGTGTGGGGAATGACTAAGGGTTTTGACTGGTCTTATGAATCTCAGATAATTAACCATTTGAAAGTTGCTGTTTTTCAGCTGAAACATCTGAGGCAGATTTATCAAACTACTTATAACACTACAACATGCACTTGGATGTCTGTTAAAGTATATTTGTGTTTTCACGGGTGCAGGGAACCCATGTCTACCTATGTACTTATTGACTCCTCAAATAAGCCTGGGCCAGGTGTGCAGCAGTTTAGAAAGATGAACTATGAAATTTGCCCTCTAATTTTTCTTGGTGTGTTGGTAATTTGCTATGCAAACCCTGAACAACCAATATAATCTCCACTTGCTGTCTTGTGAATTAATGTGTTTAAATATGATAAAGCCTGAATCATTGCCAGTGCAAATATTTATAGGTAGCTAAATGTGTAGAACCATGGATTGCAGGCATTACAAATATGCATTGATATTTTCTGCCTTTTGAGATTAAAGCTGGTTCACTACTGTGTCAGCACAAATATGTGCATTGTTGTGTCTAAGCGTCATTGAGCTTGCTCCTAAGGGGCTACTCTGTTTGCATCAGCACAAGTGATTTATTCAAATGTCTTTGGTCGGTCCAGTTTCCAAACTGCTCGGGGTTTAAAAGTTTTAATAGCCCATGTGCCTGATTGAGAGCTTCATACTGGACTCAACACACAGGTCCAGATTGACTGAAGGCATGTACAAGGAATAGTGAGTGCTGTATCACCAAAATTACCAAATCAGTATACGTCATGCTATTCCCAAAGCATGTGCAATGATAGGAAAGAATACCTCAAAGCACTGCTCAAGGAATAAACCTCTTTACTATTTTGCCCACATAATATTTGTAGATGAAGCCTTATGAATGTGGTCTGCACCCAGTATATTAAAAAAAAAAAAAAAAAAAAAAAAAGGTGGCATAAAAACTTTGCTGAGAGTGTTATTCAGAATGCCCACTGTCATCGTTACAAGAAGTCACAAACATGTACGGCAGGCAAAGGAGAGTTTGTCTTCCTAGAATCTCAGATCACATCAGTGAACACTTTAATTATAAAGAATTATAAGGAATGATGATGCAATGATACTATCCTTGAGTAGGCTCTGTGTCCGTCAAAACAATATTCCCGAAGCCCATGAATTCTTTCAAATTGTTTGCAATAGAAGTGCTGTGTATTTACACTTTTCCCAAAAAACTTGGAGCGTGTGGAGTGATTTTCAGCTTTTCATACATATTAGCCAAATAAGGGTGTGGTAGTAGGCATGTCATATGACAAACAGGCTCAAAACTTGAGAAAGGATTCACACATCATCCCAAAACTATGACCAGGTAAGCAGACCTGCATAACTTTTCAGATTGTTGAATCAGAAGGGGGCATGGCAGTGGGTGCTGCATACCACAAAAAGTAACATATGCAACATTTGTCCTGGGCTGAGGAACAACATATTAATGTCTCACACTGATTGGGCCATGCCCACCTCCTCCCAGGCCATTCCCACCAGTTTTTTGCAAGTTCTCCAAAGGGGGCCTTGTTGGGCGTTGTCTGACTGGGTGTGTAGCTGCCGACAAGTTGGTGGACACACAGCCATGTCCACTTCTGCTTGTAATCTTTGTTACAGATTCTGGTCCAGAGAGAGTCGCTCGACTGACTTTCTGTCACGACCAATCAACTTTTGAGGGGAGAAATGCACCACTGGTGGAGGACAACATGCTGACTTTTTAAAATGATTATAACAAACCTCAAACTAAGTCAAATCAATTTTATTTATATAGTGCTTTGAACACAACACACTTGATCCAAAGTCCCTTACAGATAAAATGGGGAAAAGATATGAGAAATTCAAATAGACTCCCCATAAACCATCCATCCACACTCACCAACACACTCATACAACATACAACCAGTTTAGACTGGAGATTAGTCACAGTCGAAAGCCAACGAGTAGAAGTGAATCTTGTAGTTTTCCATTTAAGTCTTCAGTTGTTTGACAAGATTGGATATAAGGAGGGAGGGAGTTTTTGTGCAGCCACTGAAAAAAACTCTATCCCCTCACAGCTTTTTCTTTGATCAGGGAACATATAGAAGCCCAGTGTCAGAGGACCTCAGCTGTCTAGCAGTGCGCTGTGGAGACAAGAGTTCAGAGATGTATGCAGGAGCAAGGCCATGTAATGCTCTATAAGCAAAAAGTAGGATTTTAAATTCAAATCTGTAGGTGACAGGCAGCCAGTGAAGGGAGGCAAAAACTAGAGTTGTTGGGTCTATCTTTTTAGATAAAGTCTGATTAGTCTTGTTGAAGCATTCTGAATAAGTCAAAGGTGAGACAAACATGACTGAGTGGTACGGAAATAAAGAATATCACAGTTTTCAAGACAGCTGTAAATGAGGGCATATATAATTTTTTTTTCAGATCAGAGAAAATGTTTGATTTTTGAGCTGGTTCTTAGTTGTTGAATTTCGATTCAACGATATAATTTACTTTTTTCATCAACTTTAGAATCAGGTCCAATATGACTAAGAGTTTTTGCATGTCGCTCTCTATAGGGGGACAGAGTGCCCAGGTCGTCAGTGATATAGGTGGCTTTATGAAGAGCTTATTACAGTGATTTTGGATTTATTTTCATTTAGCTCGAGGGCGTTATGAGCTACCCAGCGTTTGATGTCCTCCAGGCAGTTGCGGATCTGTCAATTTATTCTGGTTATTTGGCTTAAGAGGGAAGTAAAGCTGAGTGTCATCAGCGTAACAGTGGAACAAGATACTGTGTTTTTTAATAATTTGGCCCAGGGGGAGCATATAAATAGAAAACAAAATTGGAGCTAAAACCTTGGAGGATGCCACATGACATGGGGGCTGAGGATGATACTGAGCTTCCAATGCAGACTGCATAACTTCTGTTGGATGAGACATGAACCAGTCTAAAGCTGAGCCAGAGGTGCCAACCCAGTATTTCAGTGTTTGTATGAGGTCGATGGAAACAAAAGTTACACTAGCAAACTAAAACTGAAATAATAGCTTAACTACATTAAACAATACACAAAACACTACTATGGGGACATATTACTATGATGAGCTGTGAAACGAGACTGGAATTTTTCAAAGAAGTTGTTTGACCCAGAACAGAAAGCAGGTGGGAGAGGACAACTTTTTCAAGGATTTTTGACAGAAATAGAAGTTTGAAGATGCATCTGTAATTGTCAAGAACTTTCAAGTCTACGTTTGTTTGTTTTTTTAAGGGGAAGATGAACAACTGCGTGTTTAAGAGCTAAAGTAAGGTGGCCAGTTTTCAGGGAGCTATTCACAGCTCATACAAGGCCAGGGCTAAATGTGCTGACGACAAGTTTTAAAAGTTTGTTTGGAACTAAGTCAAGGGAGCAGGTGGATGTCTTCATGACAATTTTTTGAAACAGTAACAAGAGAGATTGAATATAATGTTACAGAGAAGCAGGGTGGAGAGGTAGTAAGTGGGATACTTTATTTTCTTTTTAATTAAGGATATTTTGTTAAAAAAAAAATATAGTACAATTCTTCACATCTTTAGAAGGATGGCTTCTAACCCTGAATTTGAAGTAGAAGCAAGAGTAGAGGCATAGTTTAAGACACTAAAAAGAACCCTAGAGTTAAGGCCATTTTTTTGCAGTGATGTCTGAAAAATGATTATTAATTATTTCTAACAGCATCCTGATACCTGGCTAAAAGCTCCTTTAAGATTCCATAGACTTGGAGTTTTCCATTTTTTATTTATTTATTTTTTTTTTTTTCCATTTTCACATTTCCATTTTCATTCTCCTTTTATGCACATCCCCTTGTTTCAATTTAGCCAGGGCACAGCTACAGATTTAGCTTTTCTGTCTTTAACAGGAGCAACAACTGTGCTAGGCAAGTACTGCAAAATCGTGAGACAATGTTATCTTTGATGTGATGGGGAGGTGGTGCTTCAGTTATGTTAATGTCCAGTGCTATTCTATAGGTTTCTGAGAATCTACTTGGAGTAGAGTGGCTGAGTATAAGAGAGCAGGCAAATCCACAGCGAGTCTGAACATTGCATAGGGAAAGACCCAATAATAACACTAAGCCCAGCATGTGGGCTTTACATGAGTTGGGCTGTTAATGGACTACACTAGGTCAAATGATTCATATAGGTCATTAAACTCACCTGTCATGGCTTGAGAAGGGCAACAAGTATAGATATTGCAGTCACCAAGAATTAACATATTATCAAATTTGGGAGTGATGTGAGATAGAAGATCAAAGAATTCAGAGTTGAAATGCGTGTTGGATTTGAGTGGTCCATAAATTAGGAAGCAGCAAATGGAGGACTTTGTCTATCAGAAAACTCAGCGATTCAATAGATGAAAAGATTTAATGCATGCTGCCTTAAACCAGGTGTGAAGTGAGAGCAGATGAGAGAAGCGATTACAGCCTCATCCCAAAGAAGGGACTGGGCGAGAGATCAAAATCCATATTTCAGTGTCTTTCAGGGCAGGCAATTGCATAAATTTCTTGTGTAGGCTCTAAGGCGCCAGGGAAGTAGTAGGTGTTCCCCTCCTTCGCCCTAACATTCCTCACCATGGAACTAACCAGGATCAGAGGGATACGAATGTGAAGGAGACTGGGGCACCAGAGGTGGAAGACAGGCATTTGGATGTGCTTCGGTTCACTTTGCTTGGAAAGTGTGTGGGAGGAGGATGGCAAGGAGGCTCCGGAGACAAGTGCTGGAGGAGCGTCTGTGTTTCCATCACCAGACTGAAGCAGCGCAAAACTGTGGGAGATGGGGAGTGAGTTGGCTCTGATCAGCGTGGGCAGCTATGTCTAAGAGGTCCTGGCGTCTGCCACTTGTTTGCGACAACCTTTGCCCAAGTCGTCTCGCTGTAGAACAGAGCGCAGCAGTCAACAGGGTCTGCTCCCCATTGCCATGGATGGACATATCCAACAGAGAAATCTGCTTGGCTTGGGGAGTGGCAACACTGTAGAACTTAAAGATGAGTTGTCTTTAAGCTTTATTTCATATTTGAGGCGGCAGATGTCCTCCTTTAGTCTTGAGATGACAGCTTGTTCTTGCATGCGCTGGTTGCATTTTCCACATGGGGACGTGTTAGCCACAGCCAAGCTGTTACCAGAGGGAGGGGATCTGATGTTATATAGCCTGATAGCTCACTAGCCAGTGGCCGGAGGTAGGCCTGGGTGCAGAAAAGCTGTTTGGTAGTCAGGCCAAGAGGTGGACTGAAGTAAAAGTCCATGTGGAGGGTATACAGCTGGGTAGGAGAGGTGTCAGGCTAGGCTTGTCAATCAGGATCAGGGTGTCTCAGTCTCTCAAGTGGAAAAACCCACAACTGAGGAAACTCAACCAGGACAAAAATGCTGTGTGGTAGCAGTCACAGGTAAGTTGCAAGCTTGAGTTTGTTTTTAGTTGAAGGTGCTAGCTTGTAGGGTGGCTTGATAGCAGCAGCGGGCAAGCTATCAGCCCGAAGCAGGAGCTCAAGCCCAAAGGTCAGGATTCAAAACTACCATTGGGCAAAAACTGTGACACCAGCGGGCAGTAGTGAGATCAATACAAAGGTACCAATCCGCAAAACAGAGTTAGAAATGGGTAATTACAATATAAAAATTCAAAAGCTGGGCCACACGGAGAAGTTGTGGATAGTGTATATGTTAAAAATGCAGGCCACATTTCCAAAAAATGTAAAAAAGAAAAAAAAAAAAAGAAATGTCACAAGTAGTTTCCAGAAAACAGAAAATGCCATCTCCTACATTTCCAATATGTCCTCTGCAGTTTCTTTCAGTGCCTCTAGGCCCAGGATCCCCAATTCACTTTCCCTGCCTGGACCTATTTTTCATCTTAATTTCACAGCTGTAGTGTCAAAGAGAGTTTCCCTGCGTCCACTGAGCTTTTAATGCTGAGGAAACAATCCATTCTCTCCTGGCAATGTCCCCTTCACTGTGCATTTCCTCTGACCCGTCTCAGCTGGACAGACTTCCTGCTGTGATTCTCAAGAGCTGAAAGGTATGGACTTAACAGGCTCTTGGAGGAACTGAAAAAAAAAATGTTCCTTGGATTTGACACCTTGGATATGAGAAGAGCACTCTTGCACTGTTGCAGAATTCGCTAAAAAAAAAAAGAAAAAAAAGGTGCTTTTCCATTGTTTTCCATAGTTCTTTCTTTAGGAGCATCAATTTGGCCAATATTTAAGGAAAAGAACACACTATAAGGATAGATGCCGTAGAAATTCATATCTAAACTCGGCCCTTATATAACAGTATAAAGTATACATAGTATGTTAACATTTTTTTTAAAATGCAAAAAGAGATGACAAATCCATTTCCCAAAATTCAAGGACGAACACAATGTTTCGGTGGTGTGAATATAGATTCTCAAGTGAAAGCATAATTATGCCAAATAATGTGTTATTATGCCAAGCGTCTCACTCTTTCTCTCTCCCCTAAAGCCTTCACAGGCCGGTTTGTATGAATATGTAATTATTTTTGCAGCATAGGAAAAAAAAAAAAGACCACAAAAAAACAATTGGCATCCTGCAATTTGCCTCCTCGTTGGAAGCAGTGTGCATCTGAAAGCAGGGTTTGTATCAGCAGCCAGCAATGTCACCAAACATCCCAGAAATTGGCGCTTTGCTGTATTTCTTCTCCCCGCGCTGACATCTGTAGGTCTCAAGCGCTTCGGTTAACAAGCTCTATTCGGAAAGAATGTGAGGGAAAGATAACAAAATGGCTTTTTGTTCAGCACAAGGTGACTGTGCATTAAGTGTTCTGCTCTGCGACAGTTACACAATAAATGTGATATTTAAATAATTACAACCTTTGTTGAGCGAAGTGTTGGTTATTGTGGGTATTTCATATTGTGGTTATTGGACATCATGAACAAAAGAACAGGAATGGCGTTCTCGACTTTTTCAATAACAGCTAGTTTTTGTGTGTGTGTGTGTGTGTGTGTGTGTGTGTGTTTAGGCTTGGTTTAAACATTGTTAGGGATGCTTTTTAAGTGTTTGTCAGACGACCAATACACACAACTGTGTGTTTGTGGATGTGTTAACTTGCTCTCTCTTTTTCACTCTGTCATACACACAAGTGTGCGCACACACACACTCCAGAGTACGTGAGCGGTTCGGAGCGGAAGAAATAGTCGCACCAAACTCACGCAGTAACGGCAATTCGCTTGCACCGCCCCGCTCCAACCACCCCTGCGGCCCGCACCTCGCACCGAATCGCTCACCCCAATTCCTCTAAATACTGCTCCGCTCTGCAATCGCTCCGCTCATATTACTATTAATGAAGATTCTGGGTTACAGTACAATAGGTGAACAGGCAGTCAACAATAGGCTAACCCATAGCTAACTTAGCCCGCCCATACAAGCTGCACAACAACATAAAACAAGTGACGTCTACGTTAACGTTAGCTAACGTTACCATGGTTACAGTAAGGCTAACAGTTACCGGTATTCCAACAAGACCATCAGATAACGTTAGCATGACAACACATAACTTACCTGTTCCGCAGGCGAATCTGTGATGTGTCTGTGATCTGTGCTCTGTGAGGTCCCCGCCTCGGTGCTAACAAACAAAAGTCTAACTAATAATCCAGTCCAGTCCACTACTAATAAAACAAACCTTGACTCAGTCATCGAGCTCCAGCGCTTATGAGAGAAGTCCTGAATCACCCAACTTATTAGCTAGCTTAGCTAGTACTACCGGTAGCAGTACAGCTGATGCCTGTATCACGAAGCAAGCTCAGTTCTCCGTGGATCTCAAAGACCTAACCGGCTACACTAATCGAGATCATGGTGATCGGGGATAACCGGTATCACGACACTGGTTATCAACTCACTCAGTCGATCCAGGTTTGCCTCATCAAGAGCCGTGAACGCGCACGTATAAGGGGCGGAGTCTGAGGCAGCTGACCAATCACAAACATGAGCAACAAGGAAAAACACACAGCGTGTGTCACGGCGGATGAGCAGCGTGTTATACTGGAAGAGTATGAGGAGGGAAAACAAAATTCATTCATTCATTCATTCATCTTCTAAACCGCTTATCCTCACTAGGGTCGCGGGGGGGTGCTGGAGCCTATCCCAGCGCACATAGGGCGAAGGCAGTGAAACACCCTGGACAGGTCGCCAGTCCATCACAGGGCAGACAGACAAACACTGACATTCACACACACACACACACACACACACAGTCATACCTAGGGGCAATTTAGCTTCTCCAATTCACCTAACCTGCATGTCTTTGGACGGTGGGAGGAAACCGGAGTGCCCGGAGGAAACCCACGCAGACACGGGGAGAACATGCAAACTCCACACAGAAAGGACCTTGGGTGGGAATCGAACCCAGGACCTTCTCACTGTGAGGCGACAGTGCTAACCACTGCACCACCGTGCCGCCCCGGAAAACAAAATTGACAGAGTAAATTTATATAGTAGCCTAGCGTTACAGACTCGGAACACAATTGCTGACTTGACAGTGGATTATAAAGCTTTTGGATGGCATTACCACCTACTGGCCAAACAGAACAGTCAGGTAAGTTTCAATTGTCTAACATTAGGGGCTCTAGTTTCGCAGACCAGGCGAGGCGGGAGCATAGCGCAGATGCGCTTCGCCAACTGGGTGTGGCCAGGCGGATTTTCCAAGTTTGGCACGCCGTTCTCGGTGGCGCAAGTACTCCGCCGTCCCTCCTACCGGCGGAGGGGAGGAGAGAAGGCGTGGAGTGGGTTTGACACAGCCGATTCACATTTAACCAATCAAATGAGCCCCTGTCCTTGCCTTTAAAATGCGCTGCGTGAAGGCGTAATGAAAGTTTACACAGCTGACATGGAGGTCTATTGCCGCAGGCGGAGCGGAGCTCAGGAGACAGGCGCGGAGCGGAGACCGGCGAGCAGTGCGGACACGTCACCAAAACCTCACAGGCAGGCTTCCGGAATGTCAGGCACATGAACGATGCAATAAATACCGAAAAAAAACACTATTCAATGCTACGATCACAATCAGCACATACATATATCTCCATATCAACTGTCCCGTCACAGCTGATGTCAGATCAAAGGAGATTGGCACCGTTTGTGCTGATTGTGAGGTTTTGGTGATGTGCGCCAGGCAGCCAAACTTCGACTGCGCCGGCTCCGCTCCGCCTTGCGCTGAAAGTAGACGTGGTTTCAGATGGCGAGTTTTTGGCGCACCTCGGCGAAGCCTTTTGGCACGAAACTGTCACTGCGCCAAGCCGAATCTGTCGGCACCTCCCCCCGCTGCGCCGCCACTCCCATCTCGGCGAACCTCCGCCTGCGAAACTTGGACACTGTCCGCCTCTGCCGTTTCGCCGGTCGAAACTAGCTCTGCGCGGGGTTCGCCTCACTGCGCCACCCCGCGCTGCGCCGGGAAACTAGAGCCCTAGATGTTCAAGTTATTGAAAAGAATAACGTCCACTCTTGCTCTGTTGTGAATCAATATCTATAGATGGTGTGGTGGCTGGTAGCCTACTACAGTAGGCTTTCTTCTTGACAGATAGCTCTGGCAGAGAAACACTAGGCCTAGCGTTCAGGATTAGGCAGCTAAGTTTATAGATTTCTAGCAACTTGGCAGTTTGAAGTGGATGATAAAAAGCGCTTACAAAACTTGCAAGAATATATATATACAGTACAGGCCAAAAGTTTGGACACACCTTCTCATTCAATGCGTTTTCTTTATTTTCATGACTATTTACATTGTAGATTCTCACTGAAGGAATCAAAACTATGAATGAACACGTGGAGTTATGTGCTTAACAAAAAAAGGTGAAATAACTGAAAACATGTTTTATATTCTAGTTTCTTCAAAATAGCCACCCTTTGCTCTGATTACTGCTTTGCACACTCTTGGCATTCTCTCGATGAGCTTCAAGAGGTAGTCACCTGAAATGGTTTTCCAACAGTCTTGAAGGAGTTCCCAGAGGTGTTTAGCACTTGTTGGCCCCTTTGACTTCACTCTGCGGTCCAGCTCACCCCAAACCATCTCGATTGGGTTCAGGTCCGGTGACTGTGGAGGCCAGGTCATCTGCCGCAGCACTCCATCACTCTCCTTCTTGGTCAAATAGCCCTTACACAACCTGAAGGTGTGTTTGGGGTCATTGTCCTGTTGAAAAATAAATGATCGTCCAACTAAACGCAAACCAGATGGGATGGCATGTCGCTGCAGGATGCTGTGGTAGCCATGCTGGTTCAGTGTGCCTTCAATTTTGAATAAATCCCCAACAGTGTCACCAGCAAAACACCCTCACACCATCACACCTCCTCCTCCATGCTTCACAGTGGGAACCAGGCATGTGGAATCCATCCGTTCACCTTTTCTGCGTCTCACAAAGACACGACGGGTGGAACCAAAGACCTCAAATTTGGACTCATCAGACCAAAGCACAGATTTCCACTGGTCTAATGTCCATTCCTTGTGTTTCTTGGCCCAAACAAATCTCTTCTGCTTGTTGCCTCTCCTTAGCAGTGGTTTCCTAGCAGCTATTTGACCATGAAGGCCTGATTGGCGCAGTCTCCTCTTAACAGTTGTTCTAGAGATGGGTCTGCTGCTAGAACTCTGTGTGGCATTTATCTGGTCTCTGACCTGAGCTGCTGTTAACCTGCGATTTCTGAGGCTGGTGACTCGGATGAACTTGTCCTCAGAAGCAGAGGTGACTCTTGGTCTTCCTTTCCTGGGTCGGTCCTCATGTGTGCCAGTTTCGTTGTAGCACTTGATGGTTTTTGCGACTCCACTTGGGGACACATTTAAAGTTTTTGCAATTTTCCGGACTGACTGACCTTCATTTCTTAAAGTAATGATGGCCACTCGTTTTTCTTTAGTTAGCTGATTGGTTCTTGCCATAATATGAATTTTAACAGTTGTCCAATAGGGCTGTCGGCTGTGTAGTAACCTGACTTCTGCACAACACAACTGATGGTCCCAATCCCATTGATAAAACAAGAAATTCCACTAATTAACCCTGATAAGGCACACCTGTGAAGTGAAAACCATTTCAGGTAACTACCTCTTGAAGCTCATCAGAGAATGCCAAGAGTGTGCAAAGCAGTAATCAGAGCAAAGGGTGGCTATTTTGAAGAAACTAGAATATAAAACATGTTTTCAGTTTTTTGTTAAGTACATAACTCCACGTGTTCATTCATAGTTTTGATTCCTACAGTGAGAATCTACAATGTAAATAGTGATGAAAATAAAGAAAACACATTGAATGAGAAGGTGTGTCCAAACTTTTGGCCTGTACTGTATATATAAGCAGGGAGCAGGGGTAATTCACCACTCGGTCCGCACCGGAGCGATGGAACGGCAATAAAGAAACCCGCACCGCGTTAAATAACGACGCACCGCTCCTCGCTCACTCCAGCTCCGCACCGCTCATGTACTCTGACTCACACACACACATATAGTATAGAGTCTGATTCTGCAACATGTTCGCATTACTCAGTATGGATTTGCTTACATAGCTTGCCCAAAATATGGATATTTTCTAATTGTATAAAGACCATGAGACCCATTTTAATGTCTCCCATTCACTGGCTGCATGACAATAATATTATTGTGTTTTGCATCTGCAAATACAGAAAATGCATGATCAGACATATCAGGGTAGACTATTTAACCAAAAAGTTATTCAGACCAGCATTCTAAATGTGTGTAATTGTCACCTTCATGTACCTCAAAGAGTAAAAAACTTGATGACTGCATAATTGTCAGACCTCACCCAAGACTCTTCAGCTCCAGCTGCTTTTTCTCCTCTCTGCTCTCTTGACAGACTTGGTGTTTCCTACAGGTAACACAATGAGTCGGTGCAAGATGGAAGCAAAGTAAACCGCCTTAAATCAAACCAGCAAATGAATCTCCTCTGTTTTTAACAGTGGCTCATAAACGTCCAGAGTTTTCTGCAACGAATAAAAAAGTGCATTCGTTAAACATTAACCTAGTCTCCTCAAAAAGTTATATACACACACACACACACACACACACACACACACACATATATATATATATATATATATATACATAGATATATTTCACATGGTTCCTCCTGAACTTACAGCCAGCCAATAAGAGCTCACCTGAGACCCTGAAGCTCTGCCTGCCTGTGGAGTTTCTGGTCCAGCTGCCGCTACCAGGATTTTCCTAATTAAAGATGCATCACATTTACAAATGAATCAGGATGTTGTGGCCAATTAAGTACACAAATAATTATAAATAAATACCAAAATGACCCATACAGTGTTAAATCAACTCATGAAAAAGAGTAAGGGGGCTTGACGTTAGTTTACTCAAGATAAGGGCTATACACGTTCACATCAATGATGGTAACTGTTGGCTTAGCTATGATTACAGAACATTCTTGAATTATCTAAGTCCTTACCAGTAAGAACCTGCCCTACCAAGACGTTTGAGCAATGAACACAGGCCAGCAAACATCTTGTACCTGAATGGATCAGTGTTATCACGAGAAGAGATTATTTTTTCAAAGGCTAACGTTAATGCCGGTGCTGCAGAGTACAGACTGAAGCTTGCCAGTAAACGTGTCAGGCATCCCCATATCTTGCGCTTTCCCTCTCCATCTCACGAAAAAATAGTGCATTTTTTGCACAAAACACACAAACTTGGCACTTATGCAAATCTGTATAGGCTTTATAAAGCCTATAGCATGTAGCATGTAGAGACACAAATCACCAAGCCTAAATCAATTTATGGCAATTTTCTTTAAGGTCCCCATCAAATAAGCACCGATCAGATATGAGTGCGTGTCACATGAAAATTGGTGACAGCGATCCTTTATCTAGACAGAATCTTTTAAAGCTTTTTGAATAGATTTGACTGGGCCAAGAAAAAGAAAAAAAAATGGAATGTAACGTATGAATCATATTTAATCAAATGAAATCCTGTCACCAAAAGTGCATATTACCATCAATCTCATAATGGAGACAGTATAATAAAGTCAGAGATAAGAAAACACTCCTGTGGGACGGGATCTGTCCTACCCAGCATGGAGAAGTGAGAAGGAGAAGACGCATTCAAAAGTGACATAGCTTTTCATTTCATCTTTTATGTTCCTATTTCTTTCAGATGTTTTTCTCCAGATCAGAGTCTCTTAAGTGACCCTGTGGAGGAGATGCTGGAGCATCAGGCTGCTAAACTGACAAGAGCCTGGGACAAATATAATGCCCTTTTTTCCATTTTTATTTTCTCTCCATGTTTTTCTCTCCATGTTTCAATGCTTTAGCTTCTCTGATAATATAAAAAATTAAATCGCTCACTGATTCCAGTTTCCACAAATTAGTTTTTTTTTTTGTACCAAGCAGATAGGTTTTGAGCATACTTTCATTAATATATCCCTTCTCATGCACACTCACACAAACACTCACTCACACACACAGACCATCTGGCAATTCTGGCAAATGCCAAAAAGTTTGCTTTGAGTCATGACTTGCAGAAAAACTTTTGGCAAATTGAAAAATAATCAAATGTTTGTGCGGAGAATATGAGAGCAACAGCGTTTGACCATTCCACAGGGCAAGCAAACATCATCTGCTCTGCTGAACCGAGCCACTTTATAGAAGTGGGGAGGCAATCGACGATTCAACGATGGCTATTAGTAACAAGCAGTGGCCATTAGTGACCCTCATCAACACGGACCAGTCCAAAGTGAGACCAACAGGTTGGCTGTGAAAACACTCTTGCATGCTTTTATATCTCTGGAAAGAGCCCACAGACAAATTTAGCAATTTGTTATTTGCGTTATGCTGTTACTGACTGAAATTAAATAAATGAGGTGTCCAACAGATGGCCAAGGCTATCATAGGGGCTTCAAAGTCCATAAACCTAGCGATGTGTGCAATTAACCAAAAAATAGTCGTCATTTTTTTTTCCTCACAGGGTCGAGGTGTTGTGAAACCAAACACAATGGGTAGCTAACATACTGTACTGTAGTACATACTGATTAAAGTGTCTGCTCTTTTGGAATTAATTAAGTAGCAACAACATGGTGTCATTGTAACTGCGCTCATGTCAACTGTGCATCTTAGTGATATGCAGTCCTACACATCTCCCGTAACCTGAAAGAGTCCAGTTACTGTCGCTGTTTACAGTCGCCACCTCAGAGCGAACACATGGAGCGTCTGAAGCTTCACTTTAGCGAGCCCTTTATTCTCTGTTGTGACACAGACCGCAACTCACTCACAGGCTGTGATCTGTTTCCGCTGCTCAAACAAAGTGGCAATAGAGCACAGTGCTTACATCATGTTTTTTGCATTATTTCATTTTAGTATTTTATTGTTTTTGTTTGTTTGTTTGTTTTTTCATATCTTCTTGCACACTTGGGGTGTCAAGTCATAATTTAGGGGTAGCTAAGATCACCTTGGCTCCCTCCTCTGAGTCCACCATTGCCTGATATAAAACTAATCTTATTGCTTGATTAACAGTGGTGGACAGTAACACAGTACATTTACTTGAGTACTGTACTCTAGAACATTTTTCAAGGTTTTTTTTTTTTTTTTTTTTGAAACTTATTACTTTAACTCCACTACATTTCAAAGACAGATATTGTACTTTTGACTCCACTACATTTCTATGAACGGCATCATTACATGTTACTTTTAACCAAAGCTTTGAAATCAACTGTTGAGTCTTTTCTAAAATGTGATTGATCAAACCCAGCTTGGGTTTGATGTAAAAGCAGAACTACATCATAGACAAAGACATCCGCTTTCAAAGTAAAATACAGCCGCTCCGTTGTATTAAAGCACAAACTCGACTGCTGTAAGTACTTTTGTGTAGCAAATTGGTGCATTCATAAGGTGCTTTCAGAGAATTAGGAGGCTCTGTAAATGAACTGTGAAAACATTACAGCAATGCATTGATGTTAAAGAGCAAATGTAATTTTGAATACTTATGTATTTTAAAGGAAGTACTGCAGTACTTTAACTTGAGTAAATATTTGACTGAGCAACTTTCACTTGTAGTGGAGTAATATTTGACCAGGAGTATCAAGTAATGGGGTTGTGTACTTTGTCCACCACTGTTGATTAAGAAATCCTCATATGTACGATATCTACATTGTAGTACACAAGCATAATAACTTATTTGCTCACAGTTCTACTATTTAACTTGAAGTTTTTTTATGTGTTGACAATTTGAATGCTGATAGTTTTTGCAAATGTGACGTTCAGTATGAAAACACAAACAGGCAGTTAGGAAGGTTTCTGTGCTTCCTGTAGAGTTAGTTTAAGTTCTGCAAACTTTAACTTGTTTTCCTGCTGGTTGTACGGCAGTGTTTTCACAGCTGGTGTTCCACCAACAGTGTAGAAACATCGCTGGATGCAGGGTGGCATCGTGTCCTTTTTGACATTGTTAAGCAAACACAGACAGACAAGCAAGTAGCCTACATGATAAGTATCGATAAGAAGAAAGCAATTATTTTCTCATTATTTTCACTTTTTGGATTGGAAATCGCTGGTAATCAGCTATGAGGCATTCGCTCATGACGCTGAGGGATCCTGCTGAGACATTCTGACAATTTGCGGCAGGGCGTTGACATGGCTGGAAATTGATTAGGAACCCATTTTTTATTCATATACAGTAACTGTGCAAGTCAGAGCCTGTCTCACTCCAACTTTGAATCAGAGA
The DNA here is from genome assembly GCF_902150065.1 of Myripristis murdjan. Lineage (NCBI taxonomy): Eukaryota > Metazoa > Chordata > Actinopteri > Holocentriformes > Holocentridae > Myripristis > Myripristis murdjan. The sequence goes on along the minus strand of NC_043983.1, from coordinate 28,717,255 downwards.
TGAGAGGGAGCGAGAGAGGGAGAGCAAAGAAAGAAAACAGCTTCTGTTCTCCCCGGTGAGCGAGACAAATTGATTGTATTATTCCTGGCTGTTGGCAGTCGCTATAATATAATGCTATAAAACAAAATACAGCCGTAGGAGCAGCAGGGAGTAGATGCATCATGGGAGGATAGTTGATGGTTATCATTTTAGAGGAACATATACATTGAGTTACAGTTCAGTCCATGCCGGCCCTCCCACCACCACAGAAATGGAGCAACATACCAGCTTCAGTAGAAAAAAAATATATATATAAAAATAACATAGCTTTGGTCAAATGTTGTAATGAATGTTCACTTCACAATTTCTAAAGCAGACGTTTTGCAGGAGGAGGGTAAGTGTAGAAAATAAAGAGGAATAATGTTGTACTCAAAGCTTGTTACAACTGTTAAAGTAATGACTTCCCATAGATGTAATAAACCACAAGTGGGATAACTATGCAGCTTATAGTGAAATTAGCTGTAAATGCCCCTTTAATGTAATAAGTGACCTGCTGTTAACTTAATAACTCTCTCTCTGTTAACGGAATAATTATCACAGTTTAGGGTTTTACCACATTAACCGTAATGCTGAAAAATTTTCTGTGTCGAAAAATAGAACAACTGTAAATGTCAGAGGTGATACTGAAATATTGAAAGTGGATCTGTAATCATCCCATTTAATGATGTAGCATAATAAAATCAGTTAATGAGTGGCAGCTGTGTATTGAGTTTTTACCGTACCGTTCATTTGGGATTAGTACTCCTCAAAGTCTGACATTTTTAAAAACTTTTCTGTTGTCCATCAGTCAACCAGTCAAAGTTAATTTCAAGCGCACATTTCTCACACACACCTCAGAGAGCTCTCCAGAGGGACAGTAAAATGCAGAAAGTGACGTTACTGTAAAACCCAATGAAGTGACAATTATATAATTATGTAGTATAAATGGAAAAAAAAAGTTGTGGTAAGTTTATTATGTCATTATTGTGAAATGTATTACCTTAATGGGATTGCTACACTATTACTGTAGCTGCAAATGGCTACATTAAAAGGAAAAAGACTATTTACGTGAGGCTGTTTGGGAAACCAGTGAAAGATTACCTATTGCATAATATCATTAACTAGGAACTGGGGAATTAAGCATTAATGTGACAGGATTATAGTACTCTGACAGACAAAAAATGGCAAGTCAAATTGGTTACTACACTCGCTAAAAAACAAATAATCCAATTACACACAGGGGAAAAAATAGATGATCACTTCTTGTCTTCTGCAGACATGTTTGAAGGGGGAAACAGAGCTCTCTGATTGATGCAGGATGGAAATGTTAATTTTAAATTTAAAACGACATGTGATAATGGAGAAGTATGATTGCATATTCACATAGGGCTATTCAAATTCGGAAAATTAGTCTGCATGCCATATTTGAAGACATCGGGGATATTTGTATTTTCTCACTGAGTTATCCAGTGGGTTATGAAACTGAGTGAGCGTTTTTTTTTTTTTTTTTTTTTTTTTTTGTGTGTGTGTGTGTGTGAGGTAATCAGTAATCTCGCCCACTTCCCATCAGAATCCACTACTGCAGTCATACAGTGACTATAGCACACCCTATTAACCAAAATGACCCAGAACCCAGGTGGCGGGGTACTTATTCATCTCACTGCGTCTTATGCAGCGTGGTGTAAACTCGGCAAAAAACTGTTATTAAAACACTTCCTCGGGACATAATTTACCATAGGCTGGTGAGCGTGGAGAAAGGCCAGTGTGTTTAGAATCCATTTTCCTGCTCACAAGCTGCCGCAAAAAAAAGCAACTGGAGGTTCCCAGTAATTGGTACAACAACCTATGAACCCTCTTTAATTTCCATACAACCTGAAGGGATCAAGTGATTGCCCTAAGTACAGCGTCAGCCCTGAGAGTCTGTAGGTGTGTGTGTGTGTGTGTGTGTGTGTGTGTGTGTGTGTGTGTGTGTGTGTGTGTGGTAGCCGTTGTCAAGAGCAGTTCAACCTGTGTTGTCCCTGCCCTCACCACCGCTGCTGTGCAGCCCTCGCCCCATGGGATTTTGCTGGTGTTGGGCAGAATGCAGGAAGTGTCATGAATGAAATATGATTTGAATGCTCACGCTGAAATGGGAAATATCACATTAGAGGCATACAGTATATGTTTCCATGCCCCTAAGATACAAGGGTTCATTACGCATCAGCTTTGATGTATTTGCGAGAATTTCAATGTTTATCGCTGTCCCTCCCGCCTCCCGACCTCGCCCCCCTCCCGATGTGACGTGTGCATTAATATCACGCGGCCTTGCTGTTGTTTTTTCCCTCTGATCTCAGCATGCACAATGGATAGCCATGGCCTCATTTGTCTGCCAGGGCTGTTTTTCCGGGTCAAAAATGAAATAGCTGGTGAATTGTGTCTAAGTGTTAAGCGTCGGGGATTTGGTCTAATTTGAACGACAGGGGGAAATCATTGGCTTATTCACGTTCCGAGTGGAGATGTCGCCTCTACAATAGGCATGTGGCTAAGTGAGCGATGTCATGAAAGGCAGCGCCAAAGATTAGGATTATGAGTATCACCTCTTTCGTTTTGCAGAGTGTGATAGGTCCAATCAGTGCAGCTTAAGGGGGCTTACACACTCAACGCATCAACAGTGCTCCATCAATGATGAGAAGAAGAGCTTGGAGGTAACACAATAGCCCTTTTAAATGCTTTAAAATCAAGTCCCTCTCGGCATACTAAACACGTTTGGGTAAAAAAAAAAAAAAAAAAAAAAAAAAAAAAAATGTAATTATACGTTTGGCCACACTTTGAAAGCAGGAACAGTGCTGACATTCTTCTCTGAATTCCGATTCAAATTTATTTGCCTTTTTTGTCTGTCAGACTTGGTCAGACCTGTAACATGGCACGATTGAATCTTTAGTGGCAGATTTTGTCAGCTGATTTCAAAACCAGGTTACTAGACAAACTGTGATCAGCACAGGATTTGCGGTGACCTCAACGTTCTTAGCATCTTAAAAGGTTGCAGAGGTTGAGACTTGCTGGGCCATCACTTTACTTTGCTCCGAGATACCATCAAAAACACAACAACTATGCTTCCTAAACCTCAGCTCAGCACTTTCCTCACTGTCAGTCCATAAATTGCCTCTCATGTCTCATATTTTATAACATGCCACATTTTGATGAAACGACATAAAGTATCCACCGCATGTATTGTCTATGCATTGTTGCACACAACATATCAATGTAAAATTCGCTGCTGTGCTATGAAAATGGGTAATGTGACAGATTCTTTACATTTTTAGACATTATGTACACTGCCTATATTCCGTCTGATCTATTTTCATTAATGAAGACAGCAGGGCAAGTGTTAGCAAGCTTACAGCCAGCGTAACCAAGGGACTTCAGCAATCACTTTCCTATCAGGGGGTGATCTAGCCACTGTGACCAGATTACATGTGGGGAACCCAGGGGGCTCCCTCTATAATTACTTTGCTGATTGGAAAAATAAGAGCCCCCTAACGAGCTCTGTCAATCAAGCATGTACTGTTTTCAACATTGATTACAAGAGGAGGGGGCTGGATGTTGAAGCCGCTTGCTTTTTTTTTTTTTTTTTTTTTTTTTTACAGTCTGCAAATCACATAGAATCACAGGGAATGCCTAAAGGTCGGCCAATGTACCAATTTCACAAACAAACAATTGAAAATACATAAAGCTCACACATAAATAAACATGAGTTTCAGCCTCAGTGGGTTCAACACCCAACACACATATGAGCAGCGTTTGCATGTAATTGTGTTTGCCTGTGTGTGTTGTGTGTGTGTGTGCACGTGGATGAATGTTTGCATGCATGGATATTTGTGCACTTTTTAGTCTGTGTGTCCAAGTGCGACACTAAATCCAACAGAAAATGTTTGTTTATTTGTGTTCTCCCCTTAGTGACTTGCTCTTATACTAATCCCTTTCTTAGGACTTATTCTGGTGTGTTGTTTGGGGTGAGACTCTGACTTCATAGCAAAGCTTGGCAGGAAGAAAGCCTTTCCTTTCTCTCACTGGCATGTCATTGATGCATGCCATTAGGCGCCATGTGTCAAATTCTTCACCAGCACAGGGTTGCTTTATAGGAGGCACAACAGTACAAGAGCAAACCTGCTGGATGGCATCCTGAGAAAATAATAAGGAAAGCCTGACACTGAACATGTGATTGTTTAACTGCTGTCTAGCTGTATCTGGAATTCACCAAGGATGAAATTTGATTTGAAACTTGCATTGTAGCACTGTGGCGTTGCATTCACCACTGCGTGTGTATTTCAAGTCTTTGTTCTCTCACAGCCAACCATCAAAAAGCAAATCAATGTCAGGTGCGAATGCAGAAAAAAAAAAAAAAAAAAAAACAGGGTACCAGCGGCAAAGCTACTGATGATCACAGAGATCTAAATTTTGTGAATCAGATGCTCTTTTTTAATGCTGGATTCAAATGTTGAATATTGTCACTGAAAACAGAGGAACTCGAACAAAATTATCATCTGCATATAGTGCCGAGCTTCTCAATTTCAAGTAAGAAAGTGCACGGTAGGTGTGACATCTCCAGAGTTAGAGTGGCTTTCAGTGATAATATTGATGACAGCAAGGTTATCAGTGTGAATGAGTACATCTCTGGATTGTTATAGATCCATAGAGTTTGGGAATTGTAATGTCAACTTGGGGATCATATGCCTGAGAACCATGTTCCTCTGTAGACACCCAGTAGAAGCCAGCAGAGGGAGCAACATCTGTACAGTAGAACATCATCTGGATGAGTCAGCTAGACTTTATAAGGTAATACTGCTCCAGCCACCGAGGAGTGATGCCCAAAGTGTTCTGCTTTACAGGAACAGGGCAAAATGATGAGGCCCGGAGGCAAGTGCAGTCGACATTTAATACAGTTTGAAGCGAGAGGGGAGTTAGTTAGGGGTATGTTGATTTGGCCAAGGTTTGCTATAGGCAGCAAAACTTGGAAAGTTACAAAAAAAATGCACAAGAATTATCCTGAGCAATTCTGGAGAGGTGACAGGACCTTGTGGAGGATGAGGAGAGACTCTGTGGGGGAGCACTTTGAGTTTCTTCACTGGAGGCCAGGACTGAGGATATACTATGCTATAAGTCACTCTGGAGGTGAAATTTTATTTTGGAGTGTCCGGGACTTTGCTTTTGAGAGTATATTGAAAAACTTAGCGTTACACTTTTAGTTGAAGCGAGGTCTGGCTGTGACATAGCAAGACCCTTTCGAATGTGTTGCGTTGTAGTGTGGGTGAATTGGTTGGACCTTCAAGACACGGCCAATATCTGCTTTTGTAAGCCAGGTCCCAGAGTATTTCCTTTTAACTGCGCCTGTAGGACTGGCACAATGTTTCGCGCATGACGGATTTAGAAAGGAGCCAAACATGAAGCCCTCTTTGACTTCTTTTGCTTTCTTCTGTCAACACGTTCTGGATGCTTTAAGGTAGAGTGGAGGTTTAAAAAAAAAAAAAAATAGCTCAGATATGATCCCTGGTTGGAACTGCTGTGAACCACCTTTAACGAGGAAGCAAATAAAGCTTGAGCCTTGATTGTGATACAGGGCAGTTGTTATGTTAAGAAGTTCATTTCTAGTCATTGCTTGGTGGGATTGTGGGAGCAAGCAGTGCGAGAGTGACCTCTGCCACAGTATGAAGACACATGCAGGTACCTTCACCGAGACTTGCATCTCACGTCACTGAAAGTGTGGCAGGTGCTGTGGCCTTTTTCAAACATCAATTTTTCTGCCTTTCCTGTCCTCCTCGGTGCAAAGGAACTCAAATCGGATACGCTAGTGATAAAAGCCTTTTCCTCCAAAGTGAAAGCCTAAATTGAGGGCTGTGGTTAGGTAATCATCTATCTCCTGGCAATGTGCTGGGTAAGCGGAGCAGATGACATCCCCATGGAGGGAGAAGGCATAAGTGATATCAGTCGCTATGAGCTCACTGGAACATGCTGAGGCAGGGGCTTGCATCTCAACTGGGCCCTCATGTCTATCAACGAATCCATCTGGGACGGAAGGTAAGAATGAGCTCAGCCAAATCTGTGTAATTACCTGCAATGATGTGATGACAGTGGTGGGTGGAGGTGGGGCGAAAGGTGAGAAATGTAAGAAGGTGAGAGACACCGAGGTGAGTTGCTGCTGTGAAAGAAAGCTGGGAGATCACTGAGAGTCCAAACTGCTGATGGGAGAGTGAGTGCTAGCAAACCTTGCTGCAGACTGGTTGATGTTATTCTGGTGCTGAAATCTTAAAATGACGAGGGAAGACTGATGAGAAGGAGATTGAGGAGCCAAAGAAGGAATTGGCATCCCTGTGCTGGTTGCCAAGTTGGGCAGATGATTTTGTTGGTTGAGGGAAGAGAAGTTAGTGAAAATAGCTGGCATCCGGGTCCCACTAAGGGAAAATTGGGGGTAGAGTGTTGATGAAAGAAGATACTGGCAGCGCATATTGAAGATTGGATGATGTCAGCATCCCGGTGGCAGAAACCCAAAAGAGACAGGGAGGATGCTGAGAAAAAGGTGGAATAACACATGAGAACTGCCATTCCCAGTTCCATTTGCTATACTGGACCGAGGAACACACTGATGAGAAACTGGAAGAAAAAATGTATTGGAAGCTAGCATCCTGATGGCAGTCACCAGATTTTGAAAAAGCAGATGAATTTTGTGACACATACTGAAACATGGATGGGGGAACACTTATGGTAGCTGGCATCCTAGTGCCAAAATTGGAAATTAGAGGCCGAGCCTGCACAGTGTCCTGTGACAGAGGTACAGAACTGATTATATTAGCTGACCTATGGACTTGGTATTGTGCCTTAAATTCATTGTTGTGTGGTGATGTTGTGGCATATTGTGCAAAATGATTGCCTGCTATTCAAAGGAGAGGAGTACTGCTGTTTTTTCCAAAGTCCACAAGACTTTGAAATTGTTTTGCTTTGTTGTCTGATCAATGAAACATAATACTTCTGAAAAGCTTTTGAAGGCCAATAACTGTTGTGAAATGTATAACGGCAGACCAGTTGTTGTGTTGTTGGGCCGTTGTCTGGCAAAGCCTGTTTTAATGCCAGCCCCAAATGTTTCTTTTGTTTGGAAAAAGTTGGCATTCTAATGTAGATGAGTGGAACTGCGCTTTGCTGCTTCGGCATGAGGGGGACGTAGTAAAGCGGCACAAAAAAGGAGCAATGCAAATGCTCCCGCTAGCACAGTCTCCTCTTGTCATTTCTGTTTTGTGCCTTCCCAGCTCCTTTGCTGAAAATGTGCATCTGTGCTCAGTGAGTCTACCCAGTGTGAGTAAAGGTTAAAACATTAAACAAATTGTGCAAAAGTTAAAATAAATGAGAGGCAAATCACATAAATACAGTGGTCCCTCGTTAATCGTTCTAAAAATAACCCGCAATAGGCGAAATCTGCGAAGTAGGCAGCTTTATTTTTTACAATTATTATAGATGTTTTAAGGCTGTAAAACCCCTCACTACACACTTTATACACTTTTCTCAGACAAACATTAACATTTTCTCACTTTTCTCTCCTGTTTAAACACTCTCAAAGTTCAAACCTTCGTAGAAAAATAAGTCCAGAAAAAAAAAAAAGCATGCAAAATTGCACTAAAAAAAATCCGCGAAACTGCGAGGCCGCGAAAGGTGAACCGCGTTATAGCAAGGGACAACTGTACATGTTTTCTTCTCCTTTAAGTATTTATGTTATCCTTATATTTTAAAAAAAAGCCAATAAAAGCCTAAAAATGTAGTCAGTGGATCAGAGGCCCAGCATTTGTGTGTGTGTACATGTGTTTGCACGTCCATCCAAAGCTTTTTAGTAAATAACAGGTTAAATATTCTGCCTCTGATAGAGCCATATGCCTCACTGTCAATGTTTCTATTACTTGTGATTTGCTTGGCATCGTACAGCAGTGAAGAAACAGCTGTAGACAAATGTCTGTCTATTACAGATGCACACCTCTCCTAATAAATCTGACAATAACTCGCTTGATCTCTTACCAGCTCTTACACATCTTGTTTAATTATAGAGGCTTGACACTTTTGCATGATGTAGAATATTGTGATTAAAATAGAATGATTTAATGTTGAAAAAGGAAATCCATATAGATCTAGTAGTAATGGACAGCAGAATGAAAAATGTACAGGTCCAATAAATGGTTTCTACATATTTTACTAACATTCAATTTTTCATACACATAATAGGGCAAGGCCAAATCCATCTCTAAATGAATTGTGTGTGCAATTTTTTGGCAGTGCAAAAACCTCGGCAATAAGTGCTATAATGATTGGACTGGACTAGGAGACAGATACACACTGTGCCATAGGAGCAATCTTAATTAAAAGTCATCACGGCATTAAAGAGAAGCATAAACATCGCTAAAGAGACTGGTTTATAGTGTGTCTTCCTCAGAGCATTGAGGTCTATCTCTCAGTGTTGTATCATTTATTGTTATACGTATTGTATCACAAGGTTGTTGGCAATACCCACTGATTCACTGGCCTAAGCCCCTGATGTCCTTGGAGCCTTGAAATGCCCCTGAGGCAGACAACCTGAAGGAGACCTGACTAAGCACGTGAGCAGTGGCTCTGTGTACAGCTTGGAGCCTCGACAAAAAAAAGTCTTCGCTCCTGCTACATGCATGATGCCCTCAAGTTGAGAAGAGTGATGACTGTGATGAGTTGCGTACTGCGAGCTCTTTTGCAATTATTCCTGTATCTAAAGGAGAAGCTCCAGTATGCACAGGATTCATCAGCGGAGGGTGACTCATGGTCTTGGCGGGAACAAAGAAAAGGACCCGGAGGAGTGGAAGTGACTGACAAGACAGAGGAGCACTGGCACGTTGGCATTCTGGTTGGATTTCTGGTATGACCATGTGTCTCTCTCTGCTGTCTTCTGGATCCCTTCCTCTTTGGGTACAGGATATGTATACAGATGGCTCATGGATAAATAGATATTGGATCAAGAGATAAACTATCCATCCTTTGGTGAGAACTTGGCTGGTTGTAAGTTGTATTCCAGAAGTGACACTGGAATTTCTGTGAAATTTCGAATGGCAACCGCTACCCACTCCCGCCCCTGCTGGAATTCAGTCCTTCCTCCAAGTCCCTCCCACCCACATGCACACCGTAGAAAATGCTTGCAGTCACAACAGGCTCAAGCAAGATGACTGATCTTCCAAAATGCATAATAAATTGAAACATAATAAAGGTGGTTTTGCCCGTCCAGCACCACATTTGCTAGCTCTGCATTACTTTCAAACCCTGTCGCTCTCATCATTGCTGAAGCACACCTCCAGGGTTTATTTGAGTTGTATCCTTTGCTCGATTAATGCCTTTGTTATTGCTGCTCTTCCTCTCCGGTCCTCCCTCATTTGGCTGTGTACTCTGTCTTTAACTAAGGAATAAGGAATGCCTCCCTTTCTGCCTTTTTTTCCACAGTAATGCTGCAAATTAAGTTGCTCAGTACTACACACAGCAGAGACCGGCTGCCCTGTGGGTACACACCAAATGCTGCACAAGGCGTGACTCACACTGAGCTACAGAGGTACGTCCCCTACCTGTGATTGGTTGTTTGATTGGAGACAAATAGATTTTTGTGTCCCAATACAACCCCAAACACAGCCAGAGAACCTGTATTTATTCCATAGTACATTTAATTCATGAATACCTGGAGGTATAACATTGGAATGTCACTACTAATGATAAAATAGTGTTGAACAAATGCAGCCGCAACACACTTCTCATAACAAAAGTTTGGAATTCAGCCATAACAACACTTTTGTACATTGTGGCATACCTTGTTGCACATCATCCTGTTTCTGTTATTTCAATTTATTATCTATTTATTTTCCCGTTTGAGTGAAATTCCCTCTATGCATTAGCACACTCGGCCATTAAAGTTGATTCTGATTCTGATCCTGGAAGAAACTCGCCCTTGGCAGCTTTAAGCTTAGAACTAAGCTATTCAAACAATGTACAGGCAGGTGCATAGGGGAGGAAGGCTTATAAAGATAAATGTCAGGGAGAGGTGAAGTTTTGGTATGGTCTTGCCTCTGAACCTCAGCTACAATTCCTCCGATAAATAGCAAGGTCAGAGTTGAGCTGCTGACTTTCCCAGCAGAATACAATATTGAACTAAACAGAAGCAGGTGTTATGAAGCAATGAACATCTCTCGCCTTCTCAGTCCTCGTTTTTTGTCTTTTTTTTTTTTTTTTTTTTTTTTTTTTAATAAATGATTCATCAATACCAAAGTCAACCAACACCTCTTCCTCACCCCCAAAATACACACATGCAGACCAACTCCCCCCCTCTCGCCCTTACTTTAGCTATAAATAGTAGCACAAGAATGCTCTACCCTTGAAAAGGAGGGTCTTCAGCAATAAAAGTGACAGAAAGAGAGAGCTGCTCCCTTCAAATGTCATGGGAAACATTGAGAGCGACTGGACCCATTGAAATATTCATATTGCTTTGCCTAGGGCTCTTTAAAGGACATAACGCTGTGACAAATAAACAAATCAAAACACGACAAAACAAAACAACTTGCTCTGATGAAACTCGGCGGCAATGAAATGTAATTCAGACAGAGGAGAGGACTGACAGACATGGAAGGGACTGCACTCACCCTTACATCTTCATCCTCTGAGACTGCTTCTGCTATTGCATTGCGTACTCTGGGCAGGCGGGAGAAAAGGGAAAATAGCTGTACAACATAGATTTGTGGTCCTGACTTATTCATGGACAGCCCTCAATTATGAGCGAAAACCAGCAGTTTCAGAAGCCATTGAGCACACAACAACCCAGTTTCCCATTGTGTCTCCAAGGCAAACTGATAATCACCATGGTTGCCTGAGCAGGAATGTGAGAAAAGCTTACATCTGTTTACTTGAAGTGTGCATCACAAGCGGACATTGCATTTCACGTTTGAATTTGATGTGTGTAATAGGGCCAATGTATTGAGCGGCTATCAAGACAGATTTCCTGCACTCCTCAAGTGCTTAAGACCCCTAAAGGAAAAATATCTGTCAGGATTTGGGTGCAGTCAGTCTTAAAGAGATAAATACGAGCACACGGTACTGTGAAAGACAGAGGATCTGCCGTTTCTCCCGTCCACCAAAGTAAATGTACTTAAAGGACGACACCTAGTTTTAGAAAGACTGGGCAGCTGGTAAACTCACCCACACAGTGAGGAGAAGATAGACAGAAGAGTCATTCCTGTGTCCCTGGTAGATCATGTACTCCAGTGCTCAGTGCTCACACTTAACCCTATAAAGCCATTTGTATCATATATGATACACATTTTCAATTTCGTTTTTTGTTTTCAGTTTAATCAATACTTGACCAAAATACTGTTGTATACCTTTGAACACTTCCCCTGTTTACCCTAGACCATACCATTGGCACTTCAAGTACATATCATATATCATACACCAGAAAGGTTGTGTAATAACATATATATATATATATATATAGAACTATTATTATAGTCCTATAACTATTTAGTTATAGGACTAAATAAAGGGTTCAATTTCAAAAAATTTGAATTTTCTGCCAATTCTTTCATAGTTCAGGCTTTATAGGGATAAACATGCACTATGCAATACCAGAGCCCACTAACAATTCAGAAACGAATGTGTGCTTTGCAGAGATTTTTGTGGGAGGTATGATACAAACCAGTACCAACTGTGGTGTGATTTTTTTCAGACCTTTTCTGCAGTGTTTGTCGCCAAAATCCACATGTAAATTGTTAGGTCGGTTAAGGTTAGGGTTACGGTTGGGTTAGGGTTAGCCAATTAGAGGCAGAGTAGGAGCAGGCCTAGAAAGTTAATTTAGTCTCTCCCCAAAACGTATGAGACTCGAGCTCCTCCCACTGCTTCCATGCGGTTTAAAAGAAGTGCTCCCCTATTCCATTCGTAAAAATTCACCATGATAGAATCCATGAGGAAAGAAAGTGCAACAAGTGATCGCACTAAATCATCTTGAGAATGCACTCTCTACATTGTATTTTTTTTAACAATATTGCCAGTATATTAAAACATTTTCAAACATGAAATACAGTTTTCTCAACATGTCTGATGGAGTAAGATTTATTTTGGGAACTATTTCAGGTGAGCAACCGCACATTCATCCATTATGCAACGATTATTAACTGAAAAGTCCAGTGTGTTACTTTGTAGTCAATTAAAAAAAAAAAAAAAAAAAGGCCCACAGAGCTGTCACCATGGATTTTTTTTTTTTTTTAGTTGTTTGTTTTACAGTGTCTTAATAAATCACCGTAGTCATGCTAAAGAGGCAGTTTTAATTAAGTATGATCCAGTGAAGGAGACTGATGTGATGGGTCTACAGGAAGAGTGGCAGGTCACCAGTTCAAATCGACACACCGACTGGGAAACAAACTCCCCAGTCGCTCAGCAGCTGCTCGTGAGGTGTGTTTGAGCAGGACATTCAGAGTGTATGAAGTGAATCCTCCACAGAGTGACCAGCTGGCTGTGTTTTACATGGCAGCTTCCAGGTGTGAGTACATGTAAATACTTGCGGAGAATGTTAAGCAAAGCATCGCTGAGTGTTTTTGGTCTCTGGATGAGGAAAACTTAAAGGCAGGCTGTGAAGTTTTCACACGGGAGGGTGCACCACGTTGTTTGCCGATGTTCAGGACGAAATTGACGATGGAAAAAAAAACCTCAGATTCATGCCAATACTAATAACCCATGGGATTAATGTAACACCTTTAAATGTCTGTCTTGAACCTAATATTTTGATGTCAAATGCACACAACAACATAAACAATACACTTACATTTTGGGTTATGATGGAGTGAAACAGTTGCTCTGAGCTCCTGAGGCATCTCTATTTTTTTTTCTTCTTTTTTGAGGATTGAGTGGCATTCATCAGCCAAAAAAATAGTACAACAATAGTACAACATACAGTATATGCAAACCGTGATATAATATATATATATATATATATATATATATATATTACTCTATCAATCATCTATCCATCTGAAAGAATAATACCTTCCAGCATTTAAAGCAAAATTTCCTTTTTAACACAGAGGCTTTAACCTTTAACTTTACTTTACATATTTACTGAATGAACATAATATGGCAAAAAATGCTTCAAAATCCAGATACAGATTCAGATTCAGATAACTTTATTTATCCCATACGGGCAATTCAGTTGACAGCTCCCAGTTCAATAAATAAAAGCACAACCAATACAACAATCATTCATTAGACATACAACTCTTAACACTCAACTCTCAATTGTCAGTGAATCAGTTGAAGTAATGGTTTCCCTACAGCGATACCTTGTACACATGTGCAAATCTGTGAGAATAAGTATTCGAACAAGGAAAAAATAAATAAATAGGATAAAAATAAATAAATAAAGCGACAAAGCACAACCTATTCATTAAAACTGCCATTCATCAGCCTGATAACATGGCATTGGGCTTCATTTGTTATATATTACCTTTTCTGGTTAATACAAGCAACTAAAGTGCATTTAATCTCCTAATTTAACTGCAAAATATTTCAGAATATGTGTGCAGGTATTTTTTATTATTATTATTATTATTATTATTATTATTATTTTATATTTTTTCAATAAGATGGTCTGGAATTTCAATGCAGTCCTGAGTTCTGGGCTTTTCATTCTTCTACATGACCTCCATTTCCAGGCAGGGCTTTGCTGTGTTGTAATGATGCCAGATGGAAGCTGTTTTGAAAAAAAAGTTTTGGTTTTGTGCTCATAAGGACTGCATAATACAGTTCCCAGGAAAGAGAGCGTGGTTCCTCGAGCCTTGTTCAATAAAATGCCCCTGGTGAACACTGCTTACACCTACTCATTTATTTTAGGGTAGAATGTTTCAATACCAGTGTAAGACAGTTTGTGTCCTCCGGTAAAATAAATCAAGAATAAAACTGGCATCAGAAAACACTGATGGATTACAGCCCACCGGTGATATAAGCTAAGTTAGTGATATTTCAAGAACTAAGTTACCTTGACTGATGCTCTGACTTAACCAGAATTACTCTTGAGCTCGTGAAGACATGTGAGTGACAAGGTGAACTGGTTTTATTTGTACATATTGATTTTTTAATGTCTTATAATTAATGCTCTACTGACACACAAGACAACGAGTACATAGCAGAAATAGCAACAATATGCAAAGCCAAGATGCAAAATGTATATTTAGAGGATGATTCTGGTTATTTTCAACCTGGGTTTTGTCACAATGCCAATAGGTGCCGATCGAAATGTCATGAGTTTGCAAATACAGTCCAGAGGGCCAAAGGGAAGCTCCAAAAGTTGAAGATAAAAGCACTCAAGTAATGTCTTTTTTCAGCAAAATATCTTATTCACACTGCACTGGCATTTTCCTATATCCATTATCCAATTATCCAAGTTTGGATAAACTCCCATATTTGATATGTGACTATCATTCAAGTACTATGATGTCATAGCTATATCATATTGAATTTGCTGTAACTACAAATTGCTAACACATCAACCTCCTGGTGGTTATTGCAAGTAGGATATGTGTGAAATTTTGGAAGAATCAAATTGTATAAATTACTATAGTGAGTCAACGTGAGAGATAAAGTATAGAGTAATTGTACAGTTTCCAACAATGACAGCGGTTCAAGGTAAAAAGAAAAATTATCAGTTATATTTGCACCAATATAATCAATCTTACAAACCGTATGTAACATCCAGCACCATTTATTTGTGTGTGAATGCCTGCAAACCAAGAAGTATAGAAGCATAATGGAAAAAAAAAAAAAAAAAAAATAGGAAATGTAGGCCCAGATTGAAAATAACCAGAGCTATCCGTCAAAGTTTTATCATTAATTAATGTAGCCATACTTGAAAATGGCCTAATCTAATTTCTTACACCCTGAGTTTTTTAGGTAATCTATCAGTGAGTTTGTGTTGCTGTAGCATTTAGAATAATTGCTTTGCATGGCCTTGCCTTGTCTTTTCTCCTTGTTCAGTTGTTTCCGAACTAATTTTCTATTCACACACTCCAGAAAATCTTATCAGGGAAAGTTGTAGGATCGTAGGGCCGTGCAAAAGTTTCCGTGATGAAAGTACCAGCAGCAAATTGCGACATGATTCACTGGAGTCCGTGAGAGGCGCTTTGACAGATGAGACAGCCATCACAAACTGAGTGAATAGACCGATTCAAGCCAGGCAACAGATTTGTACTCGGAAGGAGGGAATAAATGATGTTGGCAACTTATTAACTGTCTAAACTCCAAGGCAACTTAATTTCTGCCTAAAGTGATTCTAGGGGGGCTTTTGTAAACTTTGAAACAATCCTTGAGTATTCAAAGCATTTACTTTTTACAAGCACAAAAGCTCCACAAGGGGTTCCTTCTACCTAGTATGTGGTATATTACTCACGCGCACTAATGACATTAATCTCCTTGATACAGAGTGAAACTTTTTTCGCTCAGACATCCATCAAACTCATGCTGGGGACAAGTAAGACAAATGGACACGCTTCCACTAACTATACATAGACACCTACAACTAATATTTACACATGGCACCATTAGATAAACCCTCGCCAAATTGCGCTATTGCACAGCTCATGGAGACTCACGGCATCCATTAACTTGAGGTAATTAGTAGTAATTTGCATCATTAAAGAGAAAACAATAGCATAATCGTTTATGAATACTCAATCAAAGGATAATTACCTAGGCTAGATCTGCATCTTCAGGCTGGAGAGGAGAAAATGCAAAAGAGGGTGGAGAGCCTTTGTTGTTTCGCTGAAGCACAAGGACCTGCCTCCCGTTTCATGCTCTGTCTTCCTCTTACTCCACACACACACACACACACACACACACACACACAGGCATGCACACGCACACACACGCACATTTTCAGTTCACAGACCGTTTCAGTTTCACAAACCATGAAATTTTGCCCCTTATTGTAATAGCTGCTGGCCTTCTTCTTCTTCTTCTTCTTCTATTTTTTTTTTTGTTTGTTTTTTGAAAAGTACACAACAAAGTAAATCCTTTTGTCTTATGTTGGAGCCTGTATGACGTGGTCTGCCATAATGGCATCCTCTTTGTTGGATGCGGAAAGTGAAGATCATTAGCCACTGAAAACGAATAATGAGGAGAGCTCTGGAAAAAGATAAAGTTCTCAGCCAGTAAGTGTGTGTGTGTGCATCCATGCATATGCGTGTATGTCAGAGTGTGAATATGTATTTGTATATGTGCACGAATATGTCCATTTTTAAAGGCACACTACACAAAATTTCCAAGATTGGCTTAAAGCGTTTACCCTTAAGACTAAAATTTTGCATCATGCACCTTTAATTGTATTGTTGTAAATTGCAAGCTGGGTGTAAATACTCACATGACCCATATGTGTGTGTACATAAAGGTGGATTTTTTATGTCTTAATTACAGTACGCATATGTGTATATTAACAGTATGTGTATGTTCACATGCATTTGTATGTGAATGTACTGTATACCCACACTATTTGTGTGTATGTAGGCCTAAATATGTGTATATGTGTGTGTATATGGTATGTGTGGGTACATGTAACATTTAGACATGTTATGTCTGTATCTTAACAATATGTACAGTATGTTTATATATATGTATGTATATGTACTTTATGTATGCATGAGTATACGTATATGTATATTTATAGACTGCACACATGCATGTAGATATATGCAGTGTATATGTGTATGTATTCAGATACTGTATGAAAATGTGCATATTTATATGGTGTAAGTGAAGGAAGGAAACTGGTGTGATGTAGAGTGAGACAGTCCCACAGAGTACTGGATCACTACATATGCATAAAAACCAACAGGAGACATTACACCCCCCTCACCAACCCCCTCTGTCCCGCCCTTCTCCATCCACAAGGCACACACACACACACACTCACACCCTCATTTTGATATCCTCCAACAAGTCGACGTGAGAGTGAGTTCAAGAATTAAAATACACACACACACACAAACACACAGACATACAAACACTTGCCCGTTCACCCATCACCCGTCCACCCACACACAAACAGACACGTGCATCACCAGCTCCGCAACCCAGCCACCCCACCCACCCACCCCTCCCACCTCACCCAGATGGTCTGTCCAAGCCGCAGCTACACAGCCAAACACTAAGGCCACAGAGCACTGGTCCAAGGGATTCTGACTTCCCAGCTGAGCTTTTAACATGAGCAACAACGGCCCAGAGCCACTGCATGTAACACCATGTGCCAGAGAGAGAGGGAGAGAGAGAGAGAGAGGGAACGAGAGAAGAGAGAGAGAGAGCAGACACAGAGACACAGCTCCCCACAGTGGATTCCTATAGTACAGTTTACAAAATACTACTTGAAAGGTTAAATTGATGTAAAGCCTTCAACACATACATGTGCGCACACACACACACACACGCGCGCGCGCGCGCGCACACACACACACAGAAAGAGACAGATATTGATTTATGTTACCTTGCAATTTCGGTTCACAGCTCAGAGAGGCTGCTACAGCTCAGTCAGATCTTCTCTCAGTGCGGCATTATTTATTGCATCGCAACATAAATGTTTATTATATTAAAACAGCATTTTTTATTTCGGCATGACACATATAAAATAGTGTTGCATGATGTGATGTGTGGCTGCCAAGATTTGCTTTCACTGCCTGCAGCATAACGTTAAATTACATTTTTCATATATATATATATATATACATATATATATATATATATATATATATATATATATATATATATATATATATATATATATATATATATATATATGCATTGCTTCCTGTCTTTGTTGCTCTTTGTATCAAAGTCCATGCGGTGCGTATGGGAGCGGTATATTTGCAGCTCAGTGGTAGAGCAGGGTAAGCCATGTGAGCACTCTGTCAAATGCAATGTAATTATGGAGTAGGGTCGCCACAGCCAAACAGGAGTTAAGCCGGCTAATCAACTCTCCAATCACCCTCCATCACTAATCAGAGAGAGAGCGCGCGAGCGAGAGAGAGAGAGAGAGAGAGAGAGAGAGGGAGAGAGAGAGAGAAATTAGATTGATTTGATATCAAAATCCCAGGCCAATATACGAAAAGTTATACGAAAAGTTAATTAAAATGAAAATGAACATTCTATTTACATTTGCAACTCCATTCCCTGGTCTGTGTATTCAGTGCCATGTCCAGTTTTTTATTTATTTATTTATTTATTTATTTTTGTGACGTGGGTGGGGCACAGATCCAAGCAAACCCCTGCAACCCAATGCCCCACCCCTCACGCTGGCTTAGTTCACTGACTTATTCCACAGTTACACACTGTTCAACCATCCAAGCACACCCAAGAGACTTAATAATAATAATGATAATAATGACATCAAAATCAAATAGAGTGAGTGCTTAGCGCAGAATAACCTGAACCTTTTGGGATTCTACATGCCCAGGTGTGAAGCTGAGGCTGCAGACTCTGGTGGCTCGCCAGACTGAAGTAAAATGAGATCAGATAGCATTAGGTCCAGAGCAATCTAGGGACTGCCTAACTCAGCCAGTGTCTAGATTAAAACCTCTGTAACTTTTAAGGCCTTTGACCAGATCTACAGACAGCTCAAACTTTCACAACACCGTAAGCTGCATGTGGCTGTATATGCACTTTCCTGAAAAGCGATTGCTGCAAAAAAAAAAAAAAAAAAAAAACACTTTCTTATTTCAGAGTTTCTCTTTGCCAACATTTTTTTTCTCTCCTGATTAGTGCCAATGTCCATGCTATAGTGTAGAAGCTCTCACCTTGCTAATAGCTAGTCATAGATCAGAATTTTATGGTGGCCCCAATCAAATTTCAGCGGTGGCCATTTCCACCTCCGGCCGCTTCCTGAACCAGCCCGTGCCTGTATTCAGTCTTTTTGACACGCTCTTTCTAACTATAGGAAAAATGA
Source organism: Myripristis murdjan (assembly GCF_902150065.1). Taxonomy (NCBI): domain Eukaryota; kingdom Metazoa; phylum Chordata; class Actinopteri; order Holocentriformes; family Holocentridae; genus Myripristis; species Myripristis murdjan. The sequence goes on along the minus strand of NC_043983.1, from coordinate 28,698,252 downwards.
ACTAACAATATATTATGCAGCATCATATACAAACATCATTGACACATTATAAGGCTTTTCTTTTTTCAGTTTTCTTACATTGCAGTATCACATAAGATTATATGCGTTACACATTTGGATCTTGAGGGCTATGAATTTCTTTGCAGAAGCTTGGTCCCATAAAACATTCATCAACTTGAATTTTTGCTTATTATAATAATTGCTTAGGCTAGAAAAAAAGTATAAAAGTCTGATTCCAATTATTGTTGTGCACCCAAAATGTTACAGTGACACCATTCCTGTCCATTGCGTTGCTATTTTACAACATCAGTCCCTGCATTTCCAGCAAGACAACACTGATGCCACTGTTTATGCATCTCAGCCGGATCCGATTGGTCAAATGGTCAACAAGTCAGCAGTGGCAAATCAACAAACAACTTATTTGCTCTTGTGCTACAAAACACTTTGAGCTACCTGATGCTCAGCAAGTCCCACTCGGCCAAGCTGTGCGAAAGCATGCATTTAATCCCACAGAGGAGAGGAGCAGAGTCAGGCCAACGTGTGGTGAGTAGTCGGCTGTCTGCTAAGTATGCATGAGCCACACTGGCATTATTCAAATAAGAACTGCCCATGGTGAAAATACTGCAATCTAACCTGTTTTTGGGGAGCCTCTGTTGCCAAAACAAATATTTGAAAGTGGGTCCCTTCTTTATCTAAGGGCTATACACTGGATTTATTTTTATGTTGCGGGAGCTGGGGGTTATCAAGTAAACAAGCCTCCGAGTAGACTAGTTAAAACTTTATTTTACACACGTAAGGATTTTTGATATGTTTCTCACCATGTACAGATATCAAAGTAACGATTTGCTGAAGCCCTTTGGTCAACACTTTAAAGTCCTGGTATGAGTTCTTAATTAGCTCAGATGGGTAAGGGTCAACAAATGAAGCTGCAGCGATGCAATTACTAACGAGAGAGCATGACTGACTGCTTTATCCTCGTCAATAAATAGATGGATGTTTAGCAAGGGGAGACTGCAGGAGGCAGGTCTCAAAGGTGTTACTGGCGATTTTTTTTTTTATCATGTTTTATGGAAATCATTGTCCATGTATGAGGTGTAGAGGCCTTACAAAACTCTCTGTGCATTGCTGTACTGTATAAAGGGTTGAATACCCAAAGCAAGGTGGTTAAAATGCTGGCATCTGATTGGTCTGTGGGTTTTGAGGTAACATTCTGGAGGTTATTGAACGTATTTATTACTGACTATGTATTTAATCCTGTGCTTCAGGCAAGGGCTATTGCTGCCAAAACACGCTGGTTTTAAAACTGAAGCTTTGTCAACTTGTTGCCTCAGAACAGCTGAAATGTTTTCACTCCTTTGGTTCTTTTGATTCGTGCACCTTAGAGGACCTGCAAGGTTCTGACAGATTTTTTTTTTTTTTTTTTTTACCCATTGCGTTATAAAAAGAAAGACCTGATTTGATGATGAAAACATACTTTCTCCACATCTACCACTTCAATATCAAACTCCCCATGTATCTGTCAGTGCTGGTGTGAAAGAACATGTCCTTCAGCAGCCCACACAAACAGCAGAATCTAGCATGAACGCTGTGGGGATGGAGGGCATAACAAGAGTTCACATATCTGAATATCCAAAATAACTGGGCTGCTTATCCTAAATTTGGACATGCATTTGAAAGATTTTATATATTTATACCTTTCATATGCATAAAACAATACTACTACTTAAACAGACGCCATGTGAGCATTTTGATTCATTCATCATTTGTGTAAAGTTTCTTATTTTAGATGCTTGACATTAGAATACCGATTCTACTTGACACTGGAAATTATGGTGTTGTTCAGCTATGGTCGATTGCCAATACTAAAACATAAATAATACTAATTATTTAAACAGTGTGCTAATGCTGTGCAATTCCGAATTTCCAAAATCAGAATTCCAACCACTTCAGGACGCAGACTTCACTAAGAGTCGCCGTGCAAATATGGTGACACACAGGGAGGTCTGCTCTGTCAGTGGTAAACAATCACAAGTCTCAGCCGTTAATGCACAATCCCAGTTGCTCTGTTGAGTCATATTTCCTGTAAAACATTTTTTTTTCCTTTTGCAGACGAGGGTGTAACCACAGAAATGAATCACAAAACCTTAGTGTTAGGTTAATATGCAAGCCTCACCGTCACTAATGGCTTTCTAATATGTGGCGGTGATATTTACTTCATCTTTTCGAGTCCCCGCTCTGGAATTCGTAATGATGGGAGGCCGGATATATCGAGTAGGCATTCCACCCTGCAACTTTGTCTGGAGCATGACTCAGTGTGTTGAGAAAGGTGTAAAACTTATCAAATCACAGCATAATACATGCATAATAATGGATTTTATAGACGTCTTATGTCTCCAGCAATAATAGGCTTACAATAAATGATTTGGCAAGGATGGAGTACCAAATATCAACCATGTAACAGATTATCCTGCTGACGCCTGATATGCTGCTGATGTCATGACCTTTAATCTCACAGGAATTCACACAATCAAATGTGTGTTAATATGCAAAGACAGAAAAAGGGAAACACACAAAAAGGGTGAATTCGGGTAAAGCCACGGCTGGAGACTTGCGCCGTACACTTTTCAGTAGAGCTGGAGGTGAGGAGGCATCATCGCAACCCAGTGTTGTCAGCAAGGCATTAACATCATTACTTCAACTTTTTGATATAACACTTCCACCTCATCTCACTGTAACCTCAGCTTGGCTTTGTTGTTGCTTTTGCTATTGCTTTTGGGTTTAATCTGTGATCCTCACACACTGCAGGACTTGTTCCGGACTCTGTGGATGTCAGGTCATAAATATCAAACGTGTTTGATATTATCGGGGCGGCTCGGATCAGCCTTAGTCGATCGGCGTGTGTGAGACTGAATCTGTAAATCCTTCCCAACTGAAGTAAAATCCTTTACAACTACAGCATACATATTATGTGTATTGTGTGGTATAAAATCATGTGCACAGCATTTCAGACTGCTGTTACGTGCGTGGCCAAGGTGAGTCTGGCTCTGCCATAAATAAAAACACAGAGGCACGTTAAGCTGGACACCAAAGAAAGTGGAGAAGAAAAGTCCAGTTTACTGGCAAATGCATAAAAAGAAGAAGCTGTTTTTTTTTTTTTTTTTTTTTTTGTCATTGCTTTGTGATCGCACACTGATTAAGACTGCAAAAGCCAGATGTTAGCTCTTTCCTGGTAGAGCGGGCAGTCAGGAACGCAGCAGCCGACAGGTACAGCAGATAGGCTGCAGCTGAGCTTGTGATGAATACTACGAGCTTGTATCTGACAGGTTTTTGTTTTGGAAATCACACTCTCAGCTTCTCCGGTGGGGTCATTACAGATGCACATCCCAGTCGCAGTGGTGTTTTACGACACCTGTTCTTGTTTTCCAGGCTGGCCCTGGCGAGTGTCCCGTCGAGGACTCGCAAATCAAGCAGAAAACGAGAGATGGGCGGACAGGTAGACCCACTCAGCTGTCAGCGTTGTCCCTCGTCTCCCTTCAGTCCCCTCCCTCCCTTCTCTCCATGATCACAGCTCTGCCATTTGTTCTCTCATCAGTCATTTTCATAGCCCCATCTCTCTCTCTCTCTCTCTCTCTCTCCCTCTCTCCCTCTCTCTCTCTCTCTCTCCCTCTCCCTCTGTGTTAGATGAGGACATTGCATCCCACCCCATCTGATACTTGTGCAGCTGCTTCCTTCTGCATCGTGCTGTCTCCGGAGGGTTTGACGGGTGCAGGCTTCTGTGTGAACTGGGTCAAAGAGCTTCCTCATTTCCTTACAGATGCTTGGCTTATGCAGAGGGAGCAGATCCAAGCACCACACTGAGGAAGAAACATGATGCACTAAACACAAGCGGGTGGCGCAACCATAAAATGTAAAAAAAAAAAAAAAAAAAAAAAAAAAAAAAGAAAAAAAAAGAAAATCCTTGGGACGAGACACAGTACCTGTCAGGCACTCCCCATGTGGTAAATTTAAAGCTGTACAGGCAAAATTATTATATAATAGTCCAGCCATCTTATTAAGCTAAATTACTAAATGGGACAGCAATAGAGAGGAGTATTCCATCTTCCGCCTCATGAGACACTGTAGATTCACCCTATTTGCCCAAATTAATTTATGGTGTCAGGTAAGGACACTGGTGGCTAAACTTCCTGACACAATACAATTACAAAAGTGTCCCCTAAACAGCAGTGAGGGAGCGCACCCTCCACAGAAAGCTGGACTCAGCAGTGACGGCTGAACCTCTTCACCAGCTCCACCGCACCAAGACGAGGGCGCTCAAAGGCCGTTTACAGCAGACATTCAAATATGATCCGTGTCTGGATGAGGAAAAGTGCCTGTTAAGGTGTAAAGGCATACAGCGCACGTCACGATCCCAAAGTGATCACAGCTGGTATTTATCAAGGATCTCAGAATATCTCCAGTGAATCACACAGGCGGTTAGACTCGGACTAAAAATACTCGCAGAGTAGGACATGATAATGACTATCATGAAGCTTCCTGCCAAAGTTATTCTAGTTGTGATTTCTTGGTTCTTTTGATTCCTACTTTTTACTTTCAGTTTCAGTTTAGTTTTCATTAGTGGGTCCGGTAGTTTAGTTCCTATTTTGTTGAAACTATTTAGTTTTGGTTTATTTATTTATTTATTTATTTATTTATTTCAGTCTCAGTGTTCATTTTAACCTTTTTTTGTAATACGGGGATTTTGTCAGGGGCGAATAAGTACAGTGTAATTAAAAAACTCCACATCACAGCTCCACCATCCACAAAAGACAACTACAAAAAAAAAAAAAAAAAGTGTGTCAGTGTATTTGTGAATCCTTAACCATAAAAAATAAACCCAAGACAAAACAACATTACCAACAGCATCAGCAACAGCAGTATATAAGACGGAGATGTGAACACAAATATGCAAACGGTCTCCGCACGATGCAGCCGTAAGAGCAAAATGTGTGTATTTCTGCTTCTAAAGGGAGATGCAGGAATCATCACAGTGCCTGGTCTGAGGTTAGCCTCTGTTTCCAGGGAGAAGGGCTGGGCATTGTACCTTACCTTGTAAAGTTAGTTTAGCCTTCTTGTGCGAGCTTTTCAAATGGACTTTTAGATTCATGGGATTTTTTTTTCCCCTTGAGAAATGTTCCATGTATTTTACCACCTTCCACTGCAATGCACTTGTACTTATTTTGAAACACCTTCATATGCAAAGCAATCCCATATGAAGGTGCTTTCTTCTAACTTTCGGCACCATGATGCCAGATGTGGACGGATTTGCAACAAGGACGTGTGAGGCGCTTGCTTGTGCGACTGCGAGGAGATTTTTGCCATCATCTGGTGTAAAATAATGGAAGAGAGATTTCATAATCATCTAAAACATTAGGCTTATGCATTTTTTTTTGTGAAGTTTCTTTTTTATTTTTATTTCAGCTAATGAAAATGTTTTTTGACACGAAGTTGTCATTTCTTTGTAAGCTTTCTTTCACCCACTTTCAAAAAAGAGCCGGTCTTCCCTTTTGAAAACGAGCGAGGTCACACCTCTACAACAGTCTGAGAAATCATGATGACATCTTTTAATCTTTTTTTGTAAGTTGCACCGTGGTTTCACGGATTCAACACATTCACAGTGTACCCGATCTATTGTGCGTAGTTTGACGCAGAACAATTCTTCAGTCCTTTCAAAATTATTGAAAGCGGGAAACTGGACACAGCTGCATGAAATTACCCGACTGATCCAATCACTTCGTTTCACAGCTCCCAGAGAGGACAGGCCTGTGCATACCGAGAACCGATAACAACAAACAATGGCTTCAAAAAGGAAACTAAATTGGGGAGAAGAAGAGTCTTGGCACAGGAGGTTGTAAAAAAACAAAAAAAACAAAGACATAATAGAAGGTAAATTCAGCCCAACGCTCACCAGTCATGACAAGAAAAATGTGTGGAGGACCCTCTCTGACAGCATCAATGAGTCCTTTCAATTTGCCAGTTGCACCCACAAGACGTGCTGCGAGGCCGTCCTCACAAAACGCCGCCGCAGCAGCAGCAGCAGCAGCAGCAGCATTCAATAAACAGAAGGAACAAACAGGCGAGCATAGCCATAACTTTATACCTTTTCTCGAAAATGATTAGATGCGGTCACATAAGTTTCACACTCACATGTGGCCCCAACAAACCTTTGTGTAGTGGTTGAATTTGTGTACAGTTATTTAGAGCGCGCTATCATTTCAGGTGTGTCAGCCCACAGTGCGGAAGATTTGGTCGAGGTTCCCACACTGTGTCTATGCCCAGAGGACATGGCAGCACGGAAGAAAAACATGCAGCTCAAACTCACATTCAGCACTGTATGGCTCAATCAGAATCTGACTGGGAATGTAAGCTCCATCTGCACTGGACTGTAAATATGGAAATGCAGAACGGTCACGCGCAGAGGATTTCACTTTATTATTAAATACTAGAGCAGGTCTTTGGGGGATCGTTGTATTATGTTGTTTAGGCTTATTTTGTGGATGCACACATGTCCTACGCCTTTATTTTTTTAAAGTGTCCTACAGCGACCTCAGCATCTCATTGCCTTACATTTCTCTGAAAATAGCACGGCTTAAATGTAATGCAGGATTACGTTCAGCAGTCACGGTCCAAATAGGAATCCACATCAAACTAATGTCAAGTCAAGTGCCTCTGACTGCCAAGTCAAAGGTCAGCGTTGCACAGCTGCGCCTATCTCAGCTTGGCCGGAATTCATGGCTTCGTCTACTTTGCATTGTAAACTAACGATTTGCTTGAAGGCTTGTTTTAAAATTTTCATATTGTTTGCAGGGTCATATGATGTTTGACTCATGGAGGCTGCCAGATGCAGGACTTTATTGCCAAAATGCAGAGATAAAAATTGCTTTCAGCGGTGAGAATATGACGCACATGAAAGCTGACATCTCTGTAAACCCTGGGCCTGCCTATGCCAGAGTGGAGCAGGCATGGACTTGTGTGAGCCTGTAGGGTATGTCAGGTAGGAAAAAGGGAAGCCTGAGCAGAAAAAAAAAAAAAATATATATCAGATCTTGTTGACTGTGTTGTTGAGAGCACATTCCCACGACAACTTAAACTTGAAGTTGCGATACATACTTTCATTTTTTTTCTTTCCATTTGGCGGCAGAAAACAGATGTTGTAAGTATGAGCTGCAAATTGGCTTTACGCTATAAGATACTTTTGATACTGTTGAACTTTTTGAATGTTTTTGCTTCCCCTCTGGCTCGCCTTGTTCTTCCGTAATGACTGAGTTTCTGTGATCTCGCCCAGCCAGAAAGCATGTTCCTAAAATAAAATTGGGATGTGTTTTTTCGGGATGGGTCTCTCTTGTCTACAAGTTCGTGAGCAAATGTTTCTGATGGGGCTCCTGTGATCTGCGCTGTTTTTATTGGAAGTTTCTCCCTCTGTCTCTCTGCTTCTCTGTGTGCCTGTCTGTGTGCCTCCAGCTCCCTCTCCCTTCCTTCCCTCCCTAAGAAAACATGAAAAAGGTCCGAAGACAAGTGAGAATTCTTTGAGCCGAATATGTTCTGCGCTCCATACATGATGCAATCCAGAAAATGAATAGCTGCATGAGGATGTAGTCTTTCTTCTGTTGCCTTGTCCCTCACTTCTGAGGGACTTCTTGATGTCGCATCACTTTAAAGTTGCGGTTCAAAACAGCGCTGTTGGGAAGCTGTCAGAACTTTTGTGAATGGGTTTTGTGCTTTTCTTTTCCCAGCTTCCTTAAAATGAACTACTTTCGAGCAATTTGTTTTGATGTCCTCGTTAAAGAGGGACACCACACATTTTAAGAATTCAGATTTATTCATGTGATTTAGGACAACGGTATTTGTGCAAGTGAAACAATCCCTCTTCAAAGCCTGAGAACCAGAGTATCAGCATCGAGACTAGAAATCAATATGCAGATTTTTTTTTGCTGTTTCACAGACGAAGAGCAGGAGATTGATATTGTGGACTTAAAAAAATGTTTGATTGAGTTATTATCTCCGGAAGGCAGTGGCTTGAAGGGGCTATTGTGTTTGATTGTGTGTGTGTGAGTGTGTGTGTCTGTCCGCAGCTAATCTTGCATACTGCTGGGGCCAATATCAACCCAATATTTTTTGTGTGCAGTTATAATATATGATGAAAAACCTCTTGTGGTTGTGGCGATTCAAAACCTTTGAAAAACCTTTGTTCTCACTGCCGCTGCTCCTTACTGTCATTTGTTGTCTAGCTCGCTCGACCACCACTGCTCTCTCTCTCTCTCTTATTCTCTTTCCCCCTCTCCTTCTCTCCCTCTCTCTCTCTGTCCTAAGTGTGGTTTTTCTGAAACATTAGCAAAGGCAGAGCTAAAAGATTGCAGCAAAAATGGTCGCATACCAAAACTTTTCCTTTTGCAAAGTGCAAGTTTATATTTGTTTTGGTTGCATTCGTGCAAGGACCCATGTAGGCGGCTGCACAACCACAGCCTGACAGCAAAAACTTTTTTTTTTTTTTTTTTTTTTTCATTTTTCTCATTCAATCAGCTTTTTTGTGGTGCAGTTATGACCTTAGATCAAGGGAAAAAAAACTCTGGGTAAAAGTCAGTTGTTTCACCCGTCTACCACTCTGCCGTCCTTCAAACTAACTTCAAAATAAGTGATTAAAACTCTTCCTGTGATACGTTACAAACAACAAATGTTATATCAGAAGAAGTGAGGGCTAACAAAATACTTCAATCTAATACTAAATAAGAAAATCCCCATTTTTAACTGGGTTTACCATGAACCCCAACCCTTTAACAAGTTCACTTCTCAAACGGTTCAGATAGAAGTGTTATAAAATATGGATGGAAATACAAATTTGACAGCTTAACAGCATTACTCTTTTATTAATATATCCTAATTTTATGTATTATTGAACTTTATGAATTCAGTAGTAGTTTGAGAATCAAATATATATTCCTAAGCCTTGGATTTTTTATTTTATTATCATTTTTTCCCCTTGTGTTTATGGAATCATGTTTCTGTGTGTGTATATGCCCATTGGTAGTGGACAAGTGGATTTGAACTGTGAATGGCATGCGAAGCACACTTGCATAAGCCACTTCAGTTCAAAAATCTGTGAAGACACTGCATATTTATTTGTTTACTTGCTCTACTTTATTCAGTGTATTCAGTTGCTGTAATTGCTTGTTGTGTTACGTTCACCACTCTCTGTCTTATTCTTATCTGTTTTCTATTCTCTGCCGCTGCAACGACCCAGTTTGCCTGCAGGGATCATTAAAGTTTCATCCATTATAGCATTTCTGAATTAGTAAGCTAATGGCAGAGGCTAGCGCTAGTTAGTTTAGCCATTCGCTGACAAGCTGACCTGACTCACTGCAGGCAAGTTACATCCCGGCTTACAGAAATAGGATTTTCAGTAGCACATCCACGATGCTCATTTAGAGCAGCATGACACTTTCACAAGTTCTGGAAATAATGGCAGAGGCAAGCAGCAAGTGGTGCAACATTTATCTTTAAGCTTTTCAGATTTTATAAGGCAAACTGAGAGTGTTGTGCTTTACCCCCACAGGTATGAGCAGTCAATGAGTTAGTGATGGAGATGTTTTTTGTTTTTTAGACTGATCTTACCAGCATGTGAAAACTTAATATGGTGTGCCAGTACTGAATACCAGCATCTTAAAATGTTATCATTTTAATGCCAAAACATAGAACTATTTTGTGTTTTCCTGATTTTTAAAACCCTCTTAAACTACGTTTAGACTGTTGGGACACTAAAGCTCTCCATTGAAATTCAGGCCAATGAAATTCATGTAACTTTAGCAGCTCATGTGGCAGAATGCCAAACCCCACCTGTTTAGTGGCAGAGAAGCTCTGGGCAACACTGATGCCTTTAGATACATAATTAATTTAAAAAATATATATGTGCATTATTTAACAATTTGGTGAATTAATGCAATGTGCAGCAAAAAAATAGCTTCTTCTGAAAGATTTGTGGTTAGGATGGAACGGATATTGCTTTGTCATATAGATAAAATTCCAGTATTTGTCAAATAAATGTATCTGTCTATCCCTCTTTGCACTGGTACATGCATTTTCGAGCCTTGTAATGTCCTCTAAGTTCATCTCAACTGGTCCTTTTTTCATTAATAAAGGTGCATGATGCACAATTGAGGACTGAAGGAAGGAGGGATTGACTGTTTAGCCTCAGCATGGAATAATCTCGTAATTTATCGTTGAATCAGGACAACAATAAGCACCATGAAGACTCAACCTTCAGATTCCACGCCTGTTTGACCTTTTTTTGGTCAGCTGTTCGCGTCTGGTGATGAGAATCATGTGGACTCGACCATCAAAATTGTGCACTTTTGCCACTTTTTTGTGTGTGTCATTTGAAGCTATAGGGCGCTTACTTAAATAAACTCATGGCAATTTTGCACAGTGTGCCTTTAATGAAATCACATGATTGATGGGTATCACATAATGCTACACTGTGACATAATTACCACTGTGAGTAATAAATCATTCCACATGTATGTGAAAGAAAGTCACATTTTTACATGCTGCTAACATTATCGCACCTCAGCTCTGCTTTCCTAATGAAAACAGTCAAGTTGTCACTGATTGGGACACGCGTCTGTTCAACAAGATGTAAACATCAGCTTGAAATTCTTGCTCTGCAGGGCTCCTGTTGATGATGTTGTGGCATGGGGAGAGTCACTCGACAGTCTTCTGGAGTGTAAAAGTAAGCCCAGTTATGGATTTACTCCTCTGCTCTCTTACGGAAAGCTGCTCTCTCAATTGTCTGTCCTCCCTTTTCACCCGGGCAATTCTCCACAGCCCTGCCCCGCACATCATCTCAGATTGCCCTCAGACTGACATCGCTTCCCTATAGAGAAGGATAGAGTACATATTCTTCCTCCAAGTTCATCAAATCCATTTGGAAATACATTCGAGGAGGATGACACTGGCAGAGATAAGAGGTCTAATCTGAGCTGCCAGTGTAGATAGGGTGATTCCAGCCATCTCCTGCTCATTTATAGAGGGCCAGCGCTCACTGATGGCTTTCACCTGACCATATTCCAGGCCTGTATTTGAAAATGACTAAAGGGGCAGATGGGTTTCTCTCTCTCACACATTCTCTCACTCTCGCTCACTTTCCTCTATCAATCTCTCTCTATCTCTTTCCCTCTGCTCTCGTTCCCTCTCTCATTACTCCGCTGAAATGAATTCAGCTGATCTGTAATACCTCAGCCCTTTGTCTCCTGTTTTTCCTGCTCCAAGATGAATAGTCCTACAAAAGATTAATTTTGTCGTGCATTGCAGTTGCTCCATTTCCCGTTGAAGAAACGGAGTGACACGTTTGACAAATAGGTAAACAGCAGCAAAAAATAAATAGTTCCGTACGTAGTGGTTGCAATCTGCGGGCATTCAGATACCTTCACATCTCATGTGATTTCAGCCAGTCAGCTCCTGTTTGATTGAAGACAGAAATATGGACTGGAAGTGATTTAGAGAGGAAAACAAGCAGCCACTGGACATATTTTGTTTTCTGCCAATTACTGTCAGTTTGCCAGCCGTGATTTATGTAAAGCAATTTGTGTGAATAACATTGGAGCTTTAGCTGTTTGTTTTTTGCTTCCAGAGGACTTGCTAAGTATTTCACACCTGAGTTAGAGTCAGGTTTCCATGAATATGCCCATAAATAGGCTGTGGAAGTTAGAGAACCAAAAATATAAGTAATTACGTGATGCTGAGACAGTGCACATGCGAACGCAGGATCTCAATTGGAAGTCAGCTTAGTCTCTAAACAATCCACCACAATGCTTGGCGCTTCGTCTTCTCTCTCTCTCTCTCTCTCTCTCTCTCTCTCTCTCTCTCTCTCTCACTCTCTCTCTCTCTCTCTCCTTCTCTCTCTCTGTGTGACATCTTTGGGACTTTGAGCGAACAAGAACTATTTTGGGGAAGAGGGAATGTGAGCGACAGATAACAGAATGGCTTTTATCTCTTAACGCAAAAGTCACAGGGTGATTATAACATTACATAAGTGTACAAGTGTTCAGCACAAAGCTGAGCACAGAGTTTGCGTTGGTTATTGCATGTGTGTTCGTGTGTGCTTGATAACACATATGCATTTTGGATTTGGAAACAGGAAAATACACTGCAAAAAAATCTATTTTGACAAATAATTTTGTTAAAATCTTGTTATTGTTTTTTTTCAAACAAGTGAAAAAAATAATCTTTTCTGGGAACGAGGATAAATATGTTGAAACAGGGCAGAATAAGGCAGATCAGCCCCCTAGGATCAAGGGAATGACATTTGATGCAAGGAAATTCAGGAAACAAGTTGATTAGTGCTGAAAACAAGTGGGATTATCTAATCCTACTTGCAGATTTTTTTTTTCTCACTTGTTTTAAGGAAAACAAGAAAAACAAGAACTTAACACTGAGTACAGGACTAAATGACTTGGTAATTGAGACTTCTGCAGTGTAAACCCGGGCTCAGTCTTTGTTGCAGTATTTGTAATTACTACATGTTTTGTTTCAGGCAAAATGTGCTGTGATTACAGAATGAGGGAGCCTCAGTTTAAAGGATTATGGCAGACTAAGGATAGGCAGGTCCTTGAAAACCTCATGCCGTTTGTTGTGCTCAGACTAATTTGAAACTTAACATCCAGTGTCAGCAATGAAAACGTCTCGATTTCAATGCGGCTGTGCTCCCTGTCCTCCACTGTGCAGCAGGCCAGCTGGTTTTTGAGGAGTTCTTGAGGACCGAGTACAGTGAGGAGAACCTTCTGTTTTGGCTGGCCTGTGAAGACTACAAGAAAATTACCAGTGACACAGAAATGACTGTCGCTGCCAAAAGGATCTACACCGAGTTTGTCCAGGTTGATGCTCCCCGACAGGTAAAGTGAGACATGAATGAAGTCAGACCTGTGTGTAACTTCAAATCAACCTCAACCGACTTGCTCGCTTTTTGTCACCTTCACTCCTCCATGCTTTCACTCAACTCTACTTTGAAGTAGACGCCGCTGCTTTTAGGCTATGCTCTCTTCCTTCATCTCTCACTCCTACAGAAGTGTGTCTTATATCACTATTTCCACAGTCAGTATACTTCTGTCTTTCTCTGATCTGGATGAGATGTTAATCATAATGTCAAATATCGACAGACAGAATTAAAGCGTGCATCATTAATTAAAATGAAAACTGCTGTTTTCTAACCGCAGATAAACATTGACTTCGTGACCAGAGAAGAAATCGCTGAAAATATCTCGCAGCCCAGCCCAAATTCCTTTGACAGGGCGCAAAGACTGATATACGGTCTGATGGAAAACAACTGTTATCCTCGATTCCTGAAATCAGAAATCTACCAAGCTCTTCTGGAACAGTCCGAGCAGCAATGAAAGAAATGTGAAGAATAAAATTCACACAGCGCCTCTGTGAATGATTGATTGTGTACTTCAGCCTCCTCTCCTTAGAACCTTAGAATCTCAGTGTAAACACACACACACACACACACACACACACACACAAAAGAAAAAAAAGGCTTGTCTATCAGAGAAAGTGGAAGTGGCAGCTTCTGAGAAGCTTATTTTGGTTTGTAAGAGTTCATTTTCTAAGCACAATTTACTGATTTTTGATATACACAAAAAAATAATGAATGTGACCTGAGAAGTTGGATGCCAGCTGTCAGAGAGGGGCTCATGGACTAAATAAGGTTCACCTTAGGCTATGTTTTTTTTTCTTTCTTTCTTTTTTTAATATCCAAGCAACTCTTCCGACCATTATGACACCCCATTACTGTGTTACACAATTCAGTCTGACTATAACTGAGGGGTATTTTTTAAAAAGCCTGCTCATTACAAACGTCATGCAGGTGTAGGACTAAAAACGTTATTATTTTCTATTGTGTTCAGTTTCCAGTGGCACATTTAGTCCGTGACAGTTATAATTTGATTTAACCTGATTTCATTTCATTGGATTTGACTTGAAAATTGCCCAATTGGCACTGATTGCACTGCTGACCGGCCTGGAAGGGGCTGCCTTGTCTTTGACCTTTTGCTTCCTGCCCATATCCCCCCACAATGTGACGTGATTGGCCCACCACACCATACAATCAGGTTTAGGCATCAGGTCAGAGATGGTATCAGGTTATAAATGATTAAAGGTGCGCTGTGCAAAATTTCTGAGAGTTGATTAAAGTGAGGATGTGGAATAAGCATGTAATCTATCAGTGAGTCAATCTACAGATAAGAACCATGTAGACTCAACCAACAAATTGCATGCCTTTTCCACTTTTTTTTTTTTTTTTTTTTTCTTGTCTAAAGCACATACATAAAACATGGACCAAATCAGGCCCTTAGCACAATTATATCCACCCAGCGAGATTATTTTATATTTTCTATTAACACTGCCCTGGTTCCTTATAGCCCACAATGCAGACAGGCTACTACAAACCTCAGCATGCACTGCAACATCCTCTCCATCTCCTCTTCCTCCTCAGGAGCTCATCAGCAGCCCATATCATCCCATTAAGACAGTTATTAGTTATCTATTTTGTTAACAAGCCAACCAAAAGCAGTGTTAAAACAAAAAGTGGAAAACAGGTGTTTTCAAGGCAGGTAGGAGGTTGTTTTCACAAGCCAAATGACTGTTTTAACATTAAAATATTAGTTTGATTTCCTGTTGGATTTGTTTGCCAGTGATGTTCATGTATGAGTCAAAACATGTACAACTGTAGGTTTCTCTTCAGCAAAATAATAGTTATGTGGTTATTTTTTAATTCAATGCGATGAAAGTAATTGTCATTCAGTAACTGTCAAGGATTCAGGGCAGGCTTGCAGATAATAACATCACAGAAAAAAGGAAAGATGCAGTGGACTGTTTTCATGTCATTTTCAACTCCAATCAGTTCATTTTTTTTTTAAAGTTCATACTGTAAAATGTATTAGATATAGCCTCAGTTTGGCCCACAAATTGATTGTGATTTTTTAATATGACTCCTTTAGTGAGTGAGTTTGACACCCCTGGTCTAAAGGCTCAGAAATGTCACATCATGCACCTTTAATTTGAGGCATTACATGTAGTTAAGTTATATGTATGGTAGAAATGATTAAATTTAGGAAAAGGTTCAGGTTATTCCTGACATAGAGACCCCACTGGGCCTGCTGGTGGCGCTAGAGGGAAGGCCACAGAGACACCCAAATTGCCTGGTGTGATCCTCCACCCAACATGAATATTATAACTAAAACAGACGGGTTTCATCCTCCAGTCAACATGAATGGTGTCACCAAATTTCATGGTGATCCACCAAATATATTTTGAGTTATTCCACTGTAATAACGACTCTTTTGCTTGCTGGTGGCGCTAGAGGCAAGGTAAAATGGTCACCACTATGATCCTCTTGTGATTTCCTCTGGTTTGTTTTGGCTTTTTTTTTTTTTTTTTGAGAATTATTGTCTTATCTGCCACGTCGGTTCAGGTCAGGGGGTTGTTTTGTGTTTTCTATACACTGTGGGCCTGTAAAGCTCTCGAAGACAGTAAACGGTGATAAAGGGCTGTAAATAAACTTGCACTTAAACTTGGGCTTGGACATTACTAACACCCATGTCATATTTTAGGAGGATTTTTGTCTTAGCTGCCTGTAAGTTATTTCTCACATAGTAAATATTGTATCATAATTACCATAATGTCTGCTGTGTGTTTTTTGTGGGGCTTTTTCCGGGAGCTGATGGTAATTGTGGTACTAAACAAATTTGTTTATTGTGCTAATATTTTTATTAGGACCAAATGTCAAGGATGCAAACATGAGGATTTTTTTTCCAAAATGAGGACATATTGCCATCCTCCTCTTTTTCAAGAGGTTATCCCAAATAACGTATGACCGACGTACATCACGTAGGAGGTCGTTGATCATTTTAATTCCACCTGATTGTGTATTCCTGATGCTGCTCTTTGCTCCAAGAACAAGAGTCAAGAAAAATATCCTTGTCATGGCGAAATGATGACACTCGCTGCGAAGACAGAATGTTGAAAAGCCGAACGTAAACCGAAAGCTGATAAACTGCAAGTGTCCTCCAGCGTTATGAAGGACTTAATACGGAAATATCAGAAAGCAGCTAATGATGCAAGAGCAGCTTATTTCTCTGACCTTATTTCAAAGAACCACCTTTTCTCTGACTTGCTCCTCAGTGTTATTGATTCCGCTGCTGACAGCTCTTGTAATCTGAAGTCTCCTCTGTAAAGTGTGAGGAATTTTTAATATTGTTTACCAGAAGAAGGAACTTAAAGCTCCAGATCTGAACCCTGTGACAGGCACCTATCTGTGACTGGCACTAATTCTGCTGTGATGAGCTGTTTTGAAGCCATTTTCACTAATGGAAGAAACATTGATCCCATTCACACTTGTCTCAGACGATCCAATTACAGGTGGACAGGTCTAAGTACAG